>NC_136485.1:88560098-88585098 GCF_053919585.1 Euprymna scolopes
ATATATATATATATATATATATATATATATATATATATATATATATATATACATAGGCACCGCCAAAACTGGGGGGGGGGGCAGGTCAGTACTTTTTGACGGACCGTCTTTTTAAAAATCTTCCAAAAATCAGGTAATTATCCGATCAATACGAAATTTTCAGCGATTATTAGGAGAAGAATGAACTTTATAACAGTGTACTTATTTTTCATAAACGATATTTATATATATATATTTTTTTTGCTTACAAACCCCCCCTTGTTTATAAGTGGGAACAAATATGCTTAAAATAATCATCTGAAGCTGAACAAAACATATTGTGTTGTTGTAAGGGACAGAATTATAGATTAAAAAAAAAAATTGTTTGCATACCTTATTTTGACGTCTGAATATCAGAACTTCGATTGTGTTTAATTATCCCGCTTTTGAGTTTTGAAGTGTGAAATTCGGTGAATATGTTAAGTAAAATAATTAATTTAAGTTAAGCAAAACAAAAAATTTTTTTTTTTAATATTTATACGAAAAAAGCCATTTTAAAATTTTTGATAAATAAATTAACAATTTTTTTTTAGCGAGCCGAATAATGCATAACCATTATTAAACAGAGCATGCTTTGAATAATCGATACAAAAAAAAAATTCGATAAATATTGTGCCCTTTGTGTTAAAAATAGCATCATTTTTTTCGATCTCGTTTGAAAACGTTTGCCGCCTTTCGACTACGGTGGACCAAACGCGCTGAAATAAATTTTTTTTTATTCTGCTTTAAATTGCCCCCTCCCCCCATTTTGGGGAGCCTGGCCCCCACACACATACACATTAAAAACCAAACTCATACAAATGGTCACCCATCTGGTACTGGCCAGCCTCAGCTTAATAATACATTGAAATTTTCGTCACTGAAAAATAAGTTTTTTTGGCCTGTTTGGTCTTCCATAGTTTTCGTCTCATCAACAGAAAACGTAAACAGAGTCGATCTGAACTCTACGGCGACGCGAAATATCTGGTTACCTATATGAATAAGTGGAATTATTTGAAATTCAGGTACTTATATTATAATATTTTTGCATATTCTCTTAGAAAATCATCCTAAATCTTAGTTAGACAATAAATGAATAAATAAATTATTTCAAAAACCCTTTTTTTTTAATATTTAAGTACGTTTTTTGTGCAAGACAAAAAATATCAATTGTTAACTTTTTGGGAAAATTTAACATTTAAAATTGAATTAAAAATAGTAGAAAAAGTTTTACATTATTCTGTTTTCTATATGATAAAATTCAGGGTTTTATCTTTCTGGAAAAAAAAAGTTACTCAGAAATAATGGATTTTAATGAATCTAATTTAGTTTTAAAAACAACAACAACTTGATTTTGCGGCCATTTTTGGCGGTGCCTATATATACATGAATAAAATAATTATTAAAGATTTATTTATCAAAACTCTTGGTATTGAAAACTTAAGAAAAACCTTTAACATATTTTAACTCAATTTACACACGGACTCACACATATATGTAATCGCCTGTGTGCGTGTGTAGGCAGTCCTCTTTTAAGCTTGAACATCAATAGGGATTAATTGCTAACTATAAATAGCGTACAATATTTAAAATATTAATTTATTTTCAATAATCAACTAATCGGTTTGTTGCATCATACGCTGTCAGGATTTACAGTCAATAATTTGTTATATATTGGTTACGAATAGGAAATTCGTATTGCGTTACTTTTGAATTTCTCTGTTTTCATTGAACTTAATGGCATGTTTTAAATTACATTATTTGGAAATAATAATAGAAATCATTGCTAGTATACGCGCTTTGATGAGTTATTCAGCAATAGTGTGTAGTTTTGTTTTGCTATATTAAAAGCCGATTGATACGGAGCGATCTAGAGTGTCTTTTCAGCATTTAAACCCCTAATTTAAGAAGAGTTGATCGAGAGTCAAAACTCGCTCTTTTCGCTAGCCAAAAGTAAAATTCATTCCCGCAACATTCGCACTACGATTCGGATTGCTGACGTGTTCTTGTAAATTAGTTAGTTTTAAGTTTTCATTAAAGAAAACAGTTTCATATAGCATGCACTGAGGCTTTTGTATATCTCCGTTTACTTTTATGCAGTTGAGAATATAGTCATCTGTCCATCTTCTTTAAGTGGACATTTGATGACGTTTTGATGACAATTTATATAAATAATACAGTGAATGCGTAAGTCTGTGGTTGTCTGGCTTTGTGTAAATATTCAACCGATAAACTATTAAACTATAGGTCACATAAAACATATATGAATAGGAAATATTGATCAAAAACCAAGGATGGTTTATAAATATAAAAATCCTTGTTAAAATGGATGAATATAGTTGAAATAAAAATTGTTCATTTCAACTTGTCATATTTTATTACTTTCCGCGCATGCCCAAATTTAATTCAGTTTTTCAAGTCATTTAATATAAAATCATTTTTACATGTCTCTCAATAGAAACATTGGAAGGGGACGTGACTGGAGCGCTAGATGTTATAATTTCGATTCTAACTGATAGCATTAAGTCATTTTTAATTTTTCAAATTACTTTTATTATAGTAGTTACAATATAATATTCAGTACCATATATATGTTAGTTACAATATAATATTCAGTATTATACATGTGTTAGTTGCAATATAATATTCAGTACTATATATGTGTTAGTTGCAATATAATATTCAGTACTATATATGTGTTAGTTGCAATATAATATTCAGTACTATATATGTGTTAGTTGCAATATAATATTCAATACTATATATGTGTTAGTTACAATATAATATTCAGTACTATATATGTGTTAGTTGCAATATAATATTCAGTACTATATATGTGTTAGTTGCAATATAATATTCAGTACTATATATGTGTTAGTTGCAATATAATATTCAATATTATATATATGTTAGTTGCAATATAATATTCAGTACTATATATGTGTTAGTTACAATATAATATTCAGTACTATATATGTGTTAGTTGCAATATAATATTCAGTACTATATATGTGTTAGTTGCAATATAATATTCAATACTATATATGTGTTAGTTACAATATAATATTCAGTACTATATATGTGTTAGTTGCAATATAATATTCAGTACTATATATGTGTTAGTTGCAATATAATATTCAGTACTATATATGTGTTAGTTGCAATATAATATTCAATACTATATATGTGTTAGTTACAATATAATATTCAGTACTATATACGTGTTAGTTGCAATATAATATTCAGTACTATATATGTGTTAGTTGCAATATAATATTCAGTACTATATATGTGTTAGTTGCAATATAATATTCAGTACTATGTATATGTTAGTTACAATATAATATTCAGTACTATATATATGTTAGTTACAATATAATATTCAGTACTATATATGTGTTAGTTACAATATAATATTCAGTACTATGTATATGCTAGTTACAATATAATATTCAGTACTATAATATATATATATATATGTTAGTTACAATATAATATTCAGTACTATATATATGTGAGTTACAATATAATATTCAGTACTATATATATATGTTAGTTACAATATAATATTCAGTACTATATATATATATATATGTTAGTTACAATATAATATTCAGTACTATATATGTGTTAGTTACAATATAATATTCAGTACTATTGTTGCGTTGTTGCTCTATAATAAAGGGTTGAGTATTTGTTGCGTCATCTCTAATAATGGATTAGAAGAGATGACGTGTTATATTATATGTTTATGTTGTATCATAAAGGGAATCGTGTGTGAGTGACATGTATTTTCAGAACCTACCTTTGCTTCTTCGATGTTGGACCATCTGGAATTTCTCGTCCTTGAGGGAGACTTGATACCTGTTTTTGGATGACGATTCAATCACTCCAAGACAAGGAATTAGTTCTATAGTTTATTTCACTTTTCCCAGATGTCCTGCAGAAGGTAGAAAGTGAAATCGGCATGTGTGGGTTCTTCTTCTACACACGTCAGCGTTCGTACCCCCCCCAGTGAAGAGGAGGAGACAACGGGAAGGCGTCCGTTGTCTTCTGAGTCCAAATCAAATCTCAACGATTCAGCTAACCTGATCACATGACTCGCACGCAATCCAATCAGCTGATCTTAACTTCCGGTCAACGTGTCTACACTATAACACACATCTTCCCCTCTCTCTCTCTCTCTAGCTCTCTCTCTCTCCCTCTCTCTATTCCCTAACACTATATATATATGTTAGTTACAATATAATATTCAGTACTATATATATATGTTAGTTACAATATAATATTCAGTACTATATATATATACATATTAGTTACAATATAATATTAAGTACTATATATATATGTTAGTTACAATATAATATAGACAATTGGTTCTGCAATAATAAATATGAAATATTCATGAATTAAAATATATTTATGCGTAGTTTACGATTTAGCCATGAGTTTAATAGATATTTAATAATAATACTTAACTTTTAAAAAAAATAAGAGCGAGTTAGAACTTTGCAAAAGAAAACAAAAAGAAACAAAGTCTAAAAAAAATTTAATATTACACTGTTACAAAAACTTTTCCCGCAGCCAATGTAGTATCATCTCGCATTCCCAGGGACGCGGCACTCCAGGTTGGGAACTTTTGCTTTGGAAGATCGAATTAATGGGAATTAGAATCGTTGCGAACGATTGAGCCTAAAAGGTTGATGCATGTGGTAGCTGATCGTTATCACTTTTTATAAGACATCGAATAGTCCTGCTCAAGCATGACCTAGAAGATTGCATGCACCTTCGATTGCTTTCAAATTTGCGCATTTATTATCGTTTAACTAAAATCCCCTTCTCCGGACACAGAGAAATGTTCTATGTTTCCTACAGTATAATTCAAGCTTTAAGCGATCGGTAGGAATAATAGCAAATATATGTTGGTAGTTTTTATGAACCTATTCACTAGAATACATAATTTAGAAAATTTTATAAAATATATCATTTTTGTTTTGATTTCATCTAAGTCTGTTAAGATACTACTTTTATCGCTGCAATGTTGCCCCTCGGTGTTTGATTTATAAGTAATTTCACCTCTTCCGATGAATTTACTTCCTTCAAAATAAATAACTCCGACAAACGCAACTAGAAGCAAATATACATTCTTGCCCTGAACATGTCTCTAAATGGTAGAAGATCTTATTTCCTCAAAAAAATTACTTTGGGAAATTCCCCTATTCTTCCGGTTTCTACCATCGAACTAAAGTGTAGACATTTAAATGTAATGTTAATAAGTACCATGTTGCGCAGTACTCACACATGTTGCTTCGTAAGAACTTAGCATCTATCATAGTTTACGCTTAATTGTAGTATACCTTATTTTGAGTGAACAGACGGTTTTAAAAATAGTGAATTAACCTCATATGCCTGTGTTAATGCTTGTTATCAATATTTAGAACATACACCCCTGAAAGATCAGTCGATGAATTACTCTGGCGGCAGAATTCTTGGATTTATTCTCTTGAAATGTATGCATTCATTCATTTCAATTATAGGCCATTGGTCAGTGACGTGTCAGTTTTTGCAACCTTTGTGTCTCAATGTCAGCTCGCATCTGTCCGTGGACATTTTGCTTCGCTTTCACCGTCTGGTCTGTTTGTCCACATGCCTCATCGATTCAATTCATAAGTGCTTGAAATATAAACGCGAATGCTTCACCTTCAATTGGCTTTACTTCCTTCCCCTGGAGATTACTTTTCCGGATTGGCTTTATCTTTCTACTGGGACTGCTCTCACATATTACACTGCGTCTCCTTTTCATAAAATTCTTTTCACACACACATACACGGGTCCACACGGCTTCTGTAAGGTTTGACGAGGCTGTTAGATCGTAAACATGGTCCGACATCTGAAACATATGTAACCAAACAGATAAAATGGTAATAAAAAAATAAAACACACATTTGCTCTGCAATAGTATTGAGCACACTCGTCACGTTTTTACTAATTACCAGTTTTACCATACATATATATATATATATATATATATATATATATATATATATTTACCAGTGGTGAAAAAACCGGACTAGAGTGCTCAATGTGTAGTCAGAGCAGTATATAGGAAATTTATTACTGTGAATCCAGAATGAGTTTACAAATTGTTTCAGCTAGAGGAAAATCATCAAAGAGGAAAAATCCAACTAGCATCGTCAGAATTCTGACGATGCTAGTTGGATTCAGGAGATGAGCATTGGCTGAAAAGAGCTTGATATGGATATCTTAAACGGTCCCTAATTATCGGGTTCGAAACCCACCGTCCTATTGACTTATCTCATCTTTCTGTAAACAAAGTATATATATATATATATATATATATATATATATAATTAAATAAAATCAATCAGTAGATTGAAAGAGAATCACGATGTGTAATTATTAAAACCCGAAGCGCTTTTCATCAGACCATTTTTCAAGGATGTCTTGTCTGAAGATGTTTGTAGAAACTAGCAGCGAGGTGACGTTCCACGAACGGAAACCACTCAACCTAACCCAATGTTTCTACATAAATAATACTTACTGTAACCAAAAGTGTCTCTACTTTCACAAAGTAGAGGTGTTAGAACTGATAGCAAGCTCTTTGAGGACAGCCAGGTGTAACTTAATGCGTCATCTGTGCAGAACAGAAAAAACACTCCGGTGAGAATGCAGAACAACAATCCATTTGATTTATTACGTGTTGACCCATAGCCAATTTTACCAATTGGTAACCCCAGGATGTAGGTTGATGATCCCGGATTAAACGAGGTAGATGTTGGGCGATTCGAACCTGAAGACACCGAGTAGTTTTGCCTATATAGACAGTATCACACTGATATTTAAATGTGTAAATACTGTTCCTCGACTGTGAGATAGGTAGGAGATCCTTACGAAAGGAGGAAAAGGCGGACTTTGTAGAAAAAGCTATTCGGATGTGCAGAGTACCGAAGTTTGAAAACACGAGAGGGGAAATCTTATCTGCAATAAGTTGGCCTTCAAGTCCGATCCAAGCCAACCTAGGATATACTGGGAGCCTGGATGGACCATATTTAGGCGGCCCGAAAAAAATTCAATTTTCTTAATGATAACTTTTTTAAGCAATAGAGGCGGATATCTGTTTATAAGAAAAATTATTTTAATGTTATCAATTTCAGAATCGATGTAAAATGGGGAACAAATAACAAGCGCCGTTAGATTTTCTAATGAGATTAAGTCTCCTGGTCGTTTGGTGCAGAAGAATCTTAACTGAGTTAAAAACCAGTAAAGGTGGGTTTTCTATAAATAGACGTCACAACGGAAGACTCATATTTAGAAACTAAAACATCTAAATTTGAGGGAGAGCTGTAGATTATTCAGTAGCTGAAAGAACGACACAGCGTCGTCATGCGTCGCGAAACAAAAAAAGTGTCGTCGACGTAACGTATAGGTTCTTATCAAACAATAACTATTCAAAACGCCAACAAAAATATTGGCTTAAGTTGGGCCGAGAGGGGAGTCCATAGATATACCGTTAATATGGCGATACATAACATTGTTGAAGCTAAAGGAAATACTTGGTAGCTTTGTCGACGTCTAACCACTGAGCTGAGTGTCGCAGTTGTCGTAAAGAATACATATTTCATCGCAAGTCACAACTCGGTTGAGAAATGGGTCGTTTTTTTTTTGTTGTTCGTAAAAGAAGGAAAGATATCACTTCACAACGGTGTTTCTTTTGATTGCCGTTCAATTAGTGAGTAATTTATCAAGTTTTTTTGTTACTCCAACCTCTCTCAAGTAGTTTGAAATCATTGTATACGTTACGTCTAAGTCAAAAGCAAGTTTTCGAACAGTTGTGCGTGAATTGGCTTCGACTAAGGTTCTTAATTGATTATTGCCAACACTCGATGGGGGACCGCTACGCACATCATCATCAAGACTCTTATCGCCGCAACGAAATGTCTTAAACCACCATTGTGCTATGTGTTCAGTAGGTGTCCCTGTCTCAAACGCTTCGTCGATATTGCTTTTTTCCATCTTGTATTTAACCTTCTGAAAAGAAGAGAAAATTGTTTTAACATGATTACAATTTAAACAATAAGATAGAGTGAAAACTCTCTTTAAAGTGATATTTAAAGTGAAGGTATTATAAAGAAAACTTATTTAAAAATACATCATTTGAAATAAAAATTCAAAATTCTGCAAGAACTTTCTCCTCAACTATATAGATATATAAACATATTGGTAAATACGTTTTACATAGTTACATACATTGTGTTTGCACATGTTTACTTCGTTTTTCTACACTCATTTGTACTATGCCAGTTTCAGGCTAAAACATGCAAATGAATTTTTTGAAAGTATCAATGTAATAATGTACACAAGCAGCAAAACTTAACCTTCCAATGCTGCCGATTTTGAATGTCGCTACAATCAACCACACTGATTTTATGTAAAACGTGTCCGTCGCTAATTTTTTCTATTTATATAATAGCTTTTTCTATTTATATAATAGTAGATTGTTTACCTCCAAAAAAGGGAATTTGATTTGAGCGATGCAACAAGTGTTTCTGTTTGTGAGACAATATGGAAACAATTATATATGGAACTTCTTTGTCATTTTTCAGAGTAAAAGAAACTAGTTTGTAATTCTCCAACCGTAGAGACCATATACGAGAGAATGTTATACCTTACACATTCACAATTACTTTAAGGAAAATAAATACAGCGCACAAGTTATACGATTCGCATATAACCTTTTCTTTAAATTCAGAGGAAGAGTATATCAGCTTAAGCGTAAAATGTTTTATAATGTATAATTGTATAAATATATGCACATACCTCACTATATATATATATATATATAAATATATATATATATATATATATATATATATATATATATACATGATGGCAGCAAATTCGCTTTCGAACATTGCCATCAATCGATATAGCACAAAAAAAAGAAAAATTAGGTATATAAAAACACGAAAACATTCAGTGATGGGCCGCACGAATGCGGCTTTTAAGCCCTGCTAAACTCTGGCATTCCTTAGCACACATTGTACAGACATGTGCACCACTAGCAGCACGTTCTTGATGTTCTTTTTCATGCCGTTTTGTACATCCGCTCGCAGTTGACACAGATTAACTCTGGCAACTCAAGGCTGCTTTGTGGCCCACTGCGCCGATGAGTAGACTGGTGACTCATCAGCCAAACTCTGCTCAGACATATATTTCCGCACACCTCACACTTCAGACCAATTTGGCGCCCCTCCAATCCTCGGCTCCTTTCACTTTTCATTTCCCGGATATCGCGCTTAAGCCGCTCATACTGGGTTCAATCTACCTCAAACTTGCCCACACCTCCCCGCAAGGTCCTTCTCCACCCTCCGCGATCCAAAGCAAGATTCTCCCAGGTTCTTTCATCAATCTCACATTTTTAATCCTTAAATCTCAATTTAGGCTTTTGAGCCAGACGTCTTCCCTCGGCGAGCTCGCCATAAAGGAGTTGTTTAGGAAGTCGACTGTCTAACATCCTCACCACATGTCCACTCCATCTCAGTCTAGGCTAAGCTATGAGCCTCAATGCTAAGGCATTGGGTCCATTCAAGTACCTCAACATCACTGACATACATCTGCCAACCCACACCTAAGATTCGCCGTAGGCACATCTGTTGAAACCGCTCGAGACGTCTCAAATGCTCCCTGTATCTTGTCCAAGTTTCACAACCATAGAGAAGAGTAGAGAGAACGCATGCGGCATAAACCTTAATCTTAGTTGGCAGTAAGATCCCATGACGTCTCCACAGACGCCCGTCCAACTTTCCGAAGGGATCACTTGCCCTGCTGATCCGTAACGATACCTCATCATCCAGGGCACCAGACATACTCAGTGTGCTACCCAAGTATACAAACTTAGTGACGACCGCTATCCTTGACCCACAGATATAAACTGATGGCTCATAGTATGGCATACCCGGAGCAGGCTGATACATTAAGACAGTTTTTTTTTCAGATTTATAGTCAGGCCCAGTGCGCTGCAAGCAACCGCAAAAGCGTCCACAAGATGCTGCATATCAGTCACCGTATGAGCCACCAGATCACAGTCAACCGCATAGAGCAAGTCACGAATCGTGTTGGTGAGTACCTTTGTACTTGCATTGAAGCGCCTAATTTCGAACAACCCCCCCAGTAGTTCAGTAAGTTCCAGTATTTAATGTTTAAATTTTGAGCGATTATCAAGATTTAAAGACATTATGTATAATTTCTTTATATTTATGCCTGTATTTTAACATGACGAACTACAAGGTGTAAAATTTCTGTTTTCGAGCAATTAAATGTTTTTATTTGTTTTTTAGCACAATTGCGTGCTGTAGAAAAGTTTGTTTGTACATCATCTGTTATTAATTGGTTAGGTGAAATTAAACAATAGTTGTAAAACAATACCTCCCCTATCCTTGCGTTTCCAATGGGTTACTAAATAATCACACGATTAATTCATTGCATTTCAGTAAATCCATAAGTCCAAAAATAATGTAATGAATGTTCAAAGAGAAAAAGTATGAATATATAATTTTTTTTACAAAATAAGTGAAACTGCGGCATATATGTTTCGTGCAAAGGAGAAAAAAAGAAGTAAAGAAGTTTTGATGAACACAAAGAATGACGAATGTAGAAAAACGGCTGTCGGAATGAACACCTCAACCTCTGAAGCCGTTCTTTACATAGGGAAGTGGGAGTGTTTGTTCTACGGTGGGTTACATACTTTTTCAAACGCTGTTTTAATGTAATAAGCCAAACAACAACAAAAGTAGATTAGCATTTGTTGTTAAAGGGTAAACGACGCCGTGATACGGCGTAAAAAATAGCGAACAAACTTTTCAAACATTAACAAAACTATTTTTTTTTACATTGATCTGAAACACTGGAGCAGGCGGGGGCCTCCTGGGTCACTATCGACAACCTACACAGAGATGATGACATAAGCAGATTCACTAGTTTTGCAAACCTAGGTCACCTTAGGAGTAGGTATCGATCGATAAGCCGGGTACAGTTGCAATATGTGAGATTTACTTGAGTCAGTCTGTGTCTGGCCTTTATCCCTGACTAGGTAAACGAGCCTCAACTCCCCTTTCTATATTTCTTCCACAAGAGCTAATTGCTTTCTTTGCATGCTATTTATATTCACTTGACGTGCTTAGACTATTTTAAAACTGTTACTTAATGAACTTAAATCTAATTTTTTCATCTTTATTTCCTAAGATATGTAATTAAATAAAATACAAATTTCTAAAAGTATCAAAAACCCCTCCGTACTGACGACAGGCTGAAAAGAAATAGAAACCTAACTGAATACGTGGTAAACAAGCCTCTTTAAATTACCACTGCTTAGGAAGCAATTATTAATATAAAATACGACGTTATTGCTTATTCACCAAACCTATTTTCCTGCTCTTATTTACTTATACTGCTTCCCTCTTTTTGGAAATCATAATTTATCATTCTATGACTAAGTGTAATGTTTAAATATAAGGCCTATACTGGCCACATGTATACTGTTACTGATGTATGTTAAGAAATAACTGGAACAAATGTTATTTCTAAGTGCCTGCTTTAAAGGGATAATACTTTGCCTCCAAGACGCCTGCCTGTTTTGCAGTACAAATCCTTATACTACGAAAAAAAAACCCTAATCCGCATATAGCTATATTGTACATCATTGTTGTATTTTTGTAAATATATGATCTCTTCTGGTCCAAGTGGACAAAAAAAAAACAATTGCTTTTCCCCCAAAGCTGATGTAAAATCATATACTTTGAACTACCTCGGGAGGGGTCTTTAAGCTTTCGGTCCTAAACAATATTAACCTGACTCTTTAAAAACCAATAAATACTAAACATCTATATATTTCTAT
The DNA here is from genome assembly GCF_053919585.1 of Euprymna scolopes. Classification (NCBI taxonomy): domain Eukaryota; kingdom Metazoa; phylum Mollusca; class Cephalopoda; order Sepiida; family Sepiolidae; genus Euprymna; species Euprymna scolopes. Next base: position 88,572,031 of record NC_136485.1, read on the forward strand.
TGCTAAGGCATGCATTAGCTTTACTTATAATAAAATAAATACCTATTAGCCACAATTTCTGGTCAGACTATAAATGATTTATATTAACTAGCAAACTATATCTTTCTTTCACTTAGATTGGAAATGTACTAGATATTATCTTTACATGAACACTAACACCTAAAGTACATTTCGAAACGCACCCTAACCCTTATACTATAATTTTCCAGTTAGTCACTAATCCAAAAACCATATTTGATGATTTTTAACCCTAGTAGATATAAACCTCAAATCTACCCCCATACGAGGGGCGTGCAATAAGTAATGCCCATGGCACAATTCCAGTTTTCTGATCGAGCTGAAATTTTGCATGTGCAATGATTTATATATCTACGGGTTATATGGCAAATTACTGCTCCGAATTAATTGTGGTTTCTGTTTTCCAGGTGTTTGAACTGAGTCAGGTGTGAAATGGAGCCTGTTGAATGTCAACAAGTGATCCGGTTTTTGTATTTGAAAGGACGCACACCACAGGAGACTTTTGATGAAATAAAAGAAACTTATGGTGATAATGCCCCATCATATGACCTTGTAAAACGCTGGGATCGTGAATTCAAACATGGCCGGAAGTCTGGTGAAATAGCCTCCAGACCTAGTCGCCCCCTTCTGCCATTGATGAGGCATCTGTCCGTCAAGTTGAGGCTTCCATTTTGGAAGATTGGCGCATTATTACTCGCCAAATAGCCAAAGATATTAAGATTAGTACAGGGTCTGTGGAAACTAACATTCGGGACCATTTGCATATGCCTAAGGTATCTGCCAGATTGATTCCCAGGTTGCTCACGCTATTCCAGTAGCGAGAACGCGTCGAGTGCTCGAGGATGAATTTGGAGATGTGCCAAGATGAATCAAAGTTTTTCAAAAGACTGATTACACAGGATGAAACTTTGGTCCATCACTATGATCTAGAGACCAAAGCCTAGTCAATGCAGCGAAAGCATTTGGACTCCAAAGGAGACAAGGGTGCAGCCCTCCGCTGACAAGGTCATGCTCACAGTCTTCTGGGACCAGTACGGAGTAGTGATGACAGATTTCCTGGCAAAGGGTACCACAATTACAGGAGTCTATTATGCTTCACTTTTAAGGAAATTAAAGGAAGCCATCAAAATCAAGAGGCGGGGCAAGATCAGCAAAGGTACCCTCCTCCTGCAGGACAACGCTCCGGTCCATTACTCGCATGTCGCCAGATCAGAAGCACGGGCGTGTGGTTATAAAATCCTTCCCCATCCTCCCTACTCTCCTGACCTTGCACCCTCTGACTTTCACCTCTTCCCAGCCATGAAGTTGTTTTTGAAAGGAAAGCGTTTCCCAGATGATGCAGCATTGATTTCTGAAGTCACTTCGTGGTTGGAGGACCAACTTGGGGTGTTCTATAAAAACGATCTCATAGCTGCATCAAACGATGGTAGAAATGTATAACTTTGGTTGGTTCCTACGTAGAGAAAGGGTAATAACTGTGCCAAGTTTCGTTTGTCTCCTGCTATGGGAAGTGGGTCAGAGGCATTACTTATTGCACGCCCCTCGTATTTATACATACCACGATTCAAAACGTAGCCATATCTTCCAATCTTAATCCTATTCTGAGGAGTGTAACTTCAAAGCAAATACAAACTTTTTGATACTAACTATTAATCCTAACAATCCATGCGGGGGCATAGAAATACCTGGGTTTGAAACCAGGCGCGAGGAAACCCCTCTCTGTGCTCATAGGCCCGTAGATATCATCAGATCATCCATCTAGGAGAAGGAAAACTCCGATTTGTATACATGTGCCACTGACCTCATGCGTCTTGGCACCAAACAGGGGAAGGGGGCTTCCTCAGTACTGGACTATGACCTCCCTAGAGTTGGTGACTTTATCAAATCACCGGTTTGCAACCCTAGACTGCTTAAGGAGTAGATACGCTCTGTTGATTGGCCGGCTTCCATACTCCTTCTTTTCTTATTAGCCAGTAGCAGAGGTGCGGCTGCAGTGACTCATTAGAGACATCCAGTGCTTAGCCGTGTTTCCTTACTAGAGCAATGAATGCCGTCCCCACATATACCTCACTCCCTTCTCCTATACCTGGGCATCTTGCGGTGCTTGTTTACCACATATCCTAACATAAGTGGACACTCCGGTCGGACAGGTTTGAGGGTACCAGTTTGACAGTTGCTGGTAGCTTTTTCCGACTGACAATACAGGCGCCCTAACTCTTTGGTAGCGCTTAGAGCGACGGCTTTATTATCAGTTGTATAATATCAGGGTTTTTAGTGCCATGTCGCGCATGGAAAGAGACCCTGCACTCATCTGTGGTGGGCATTCCCAAGGCCACATTCCTGTGCATGAGGAGTCGTCTGGTGGTCTACTCTTGTTGCATGCTGCACATCTGATTTGCCTAGCTCATCACTCTGGATCTGAAACTATCAAAGGAAATGAAATGACAGCTCAATCCCCCCCCAAAAAAATAACACGTCAACCCAACACACACTCAAACAATTCGCCTCCTTCCTTGAGGTTTGCATTTGCAAATATCCGAAGACTTAGAACTGACTTAGATGATGTAGAATCATTTCTCCTAGCAAACTCCCCGGATATCTTAGCAAAAAGTAAAACTAACTTGAACTGCTTCTTCCTATCTAACATCTTTAACATGTCTGGTTATCTTCCACTTTGTCGTAAGGACTTTGAGATACACAAAAAAAAAAAAAAAAAAAAACATGGACGGACCTGGAGTCTATATTCGTAACATCCTCTCCATGTCTACGGAATCTAAACTAGAATCATGTGATCAGCCCCTCCTGTGCTTTAAACTAACGTTTTAACATTTTTTTTTATTGCTCTCCATCAACACAGGACTGTACTAGAATCAATCATGCTTCTGACAGCATAGATGTAGCACTTTCCCTAGCGCTCAAGTACATGTATCTTGTGACTTGAACGCCCACTGCAGAAATTGGCTTGGCTTCTCTAACTACTCTGTCACAGCTGGTAGCTTCATCTATAAAGTTGCCATATCCTATTCATCAACACAGACAGTAATATTTCCGACCCGTCTCCCAGATCGCCAGGGCCAGCAAGCCTCACTTTTGGATCTAATTTTGAGAACAATTCCTGAGGATTGTGTAACAAATGCTCATTGCCAACTCGGGAATGCTGATCATGCGATGATAATGATAGACATTACTGTAAACTCTCAACCTCAAATTAAAGATCCATTACTAAAAACGACACGGCACTACAATAAGGCTGACTGGGATGCCATTAGAGATCACATCAGAGACGCCCATGAGGAAATATTTTTCTCTTCCAGCAGAACAGTGCGTAAATGAGACGACTGAATGGTTCAAAGCAGAAATTGAAGCACATGTTCCTACACGGAAGTTCTATAGCAAACCCCACTCTCCCCAATGGTTTACTTCTACATGCTCAGCTGCCATTGCTCAGAGGCAACATGCATACCATAGATTTATCCGGCATAAGTCTTGTACAAACAGACAAAAATGTATAGAAGCTAGAAATAATTGTACGAAAGAAGTAGCAACAACTAAGAGTGAATATATTGAAACCACCAGGAAACGCATTGAAGTGCAGAAATTAGAAATTCTGGAAAATATAAAATAGTGTAGTAAATAATGGGAAGTCGACAATACACCCACTATCCAATACTTATGAGGTTGTTTGCACAGCAAGTGATAAAGCTAACATGCTTATCCGTCAGTTTTCCTCAAACTCTACCTTGGACCCAGCAAGCCATTCCCTCCCTGATTTTCCTCTGCGGACAGAAATCAAACTAGATAATCTGAAAATCACCCATTCTTAAGTACATGATATCTTAAAAATCCTAGACACATCAAAAGCATGTGGGCCTGATCTCATCCCGGCTGTACTATTAAAAAAATGCTCCGATGAGGTCGCTCCTGTTCTCTCTGAACTCTTTAACAAATTCCTTAACGAATCTTGCTTTCCTGAAAAAAAAAACTGCTTCTGTTGCCTGAGTTTACATAAACTCTGGCGAAAGAACTGACCCATTAAATTATCGCCCCATTAGCCTCCTCCCCTTTTCACCAAAATATTTTAGTCCTTAATTAATCAAGCTTTAGTCCACCACCTTACAGCTGCTAAACTTCTGTCTGACCACCAATATGGATTTAGACAAGCCCGTTCTACTGCAGATATTTTAACTGTAATCTCTGAACATTTATACAAAGCCCTGAATAAGGCAGGGGATGGGGGAGGGAAGTAGCACTTGATATATCTAAGGCTTTTGCCAGAGTATAACACGATGGTCTTCTCATAAAAAATAAAATCTGATGGTATTACTGGACGAATGCTTAACATAATTAAATCCTTCTTAAATGAGAGAAGAATCCAGGCTGTCCTCGATGGGCGTACGTTAAAAAATATGATATAAACAAATATAAAGATCGATCCTTGGACGTTTATTATTTCTGATATTCATAAATGACTTATCTGATAAAATTGTCTCTGAGATGGGCATAGTTGCTGACGACACCACGCTCTATAGCAGGCACGTGTGGAAAACTAACGAGCACATATCTAAGGTAATGGGCGAAACCCTAGAGAAAGACCTTAAGTCTGTAGTGTAATGGGGTCAAAGATGTATGGTAATGTTCAACATTGTCACGACAAAGCCCTGTTTCTTTAATAATTACATGAAACCTTACCAACCACCAATATCAATGGCTAAAGATACATTACCTAAAAGTACTTCGTTCAACTTCCTTGGCTTAACGTTCGCAGGAAACATGCGTTGGAATAGATATATCGAGATCATTACCAAGGCTGCTGCGAAGAAGGTGGGTTCTCTCTACCGTGCTAGAAAGTTACTTACACCTGGAAGTATCCTGTACCTTTACAAAACCACCATCAGCTGTCACATTTGGGCTGATGCATCTGCTATTAGTCTCTCGCTCCTGGACAGGTTCCAAAAACGAGCCGCCAACTTGATATGTCCCGAACTGTCGTCTAATCTTCAGTCCCTGCCCCATCGACGACATGTTGCATTCCTCTTCCTGTTTTACAAGTATTTTAACAGTGGATACTCTGACCAACTACAGGCCTTTGTACCCCCTCGACGAAAATACCTCCGACAAACCTGAAAAGCAGCCAATCCCACTCCTACAGAGTAGAGATCCTTAGATATAGGAAGGCTTATTCCCTAGAACTGTTAGACTTCAGAATTCTCTTCCGGTTTCCTGCTTTCCCAACTGTACTGGCATGCAGAAGTTGAATTGTAATGTGAACATACATCTTGCTGCTAAACTTCCTACATAATACCCCTGCAACTTAGGTTCTTGATAGTAGCCCCTACATCAAAGTGGCAATGTGCCTTGTTTGGGATGAAATGTAATAAAACAAAAATTATACAAAGAAAAACGTATTTACAAAAGTATTTTTAAAAAGGTAATAAAAATACATACATATACACATACATGATGGCAGCAGACTCGTTTTCGAGTATTGCCATTACTTAATACATTTCTGGCTCAAATAAGGCAGACATGAGCGCCACAAGCAGCACGTGCCGGACGGTCACTTCTATGAACCTTCTACAGTCCTGCACATCTGCTGATGGCCGGGTCCAGTCTGTGGTGCACTGAACACCTGCCGGTCCAGACTTTGGATATTCTAGCCTTTATTTCCATTAACGCCCGTATCCGCATCAGTCCTCATTGAGTGTCCGTTTGCCGTTTTAGGCTACAGCCAGCCTTTTTGTTATCGAGATACACACTGATGGTAAAATGTGTATTCCATTATATATATATATATATATATATATATATATACATACATATGTATATATAGAGAGAAGGTAGGATATATATATATATATATATATATATATATATATATATATATATATATAATGGAATACACATTTTACCATCAGTGTGTATCTCGATAACAAAAAGGCTGGCTGTATTGCCATTACTTAATACATTTCTGGCTCAAATAAGGCAGACATGAGCGCCACAAGCAGCATATATATATGTATATATAGAGAGAAGGTAGGATATATATATATATATATATATATATATATATATATATATATATATATATATATATATGCAGAGACGCCGAGAGAGAAATAGAAAGTGTATGGGAGAGAGGGAAATATTATGGGTGCACAGCATACTTCTTTCATTTCTTTGATCTCGGAAACAAATTCCATTCAGTATGTCCCATGACATTCATAATCTTACATCAGCCATTATCGCTCCAATTTATCCAGACCCGTCTTTCTTTCTTATGCGTTGGATAACTGCCATTGTTCAATATTTTACTTCATAGAAACATTCCTAAGAAACAAATTTTGGAATTATTTTTTCTCCAATTTTCTGGACATTTTTTCAAAAGCATTTTGCATAATAATGTTGTTGTCTTATTGGATTCGATTCTGTTGATGGCACGTTATATACATCATCTTATGTGCGCTCCTTTTTTTAAATTTTATTCTTTTGTTTTTTTTTCATAGTATTCTTTTTTTCAGTTTGTTCTTCTTGTTTTCTTCGCTTTTTGTTGCTTTTTTATCATTTTCTATTTGCTTCGTATTTTCTACTTCAACTATTTGTCCTTCTCGTTTCTCTCATTGTTATTCCAATCTTCTTTTTTAATATATTATTATTATTATTATTATTATTATTATATTGTTGTTGTTAGTTTCTTCTGTTTTTAGACTTTTTGTCATTTATCAATTCTCTTAAACTAGCCCACCCGTTGCCATTATCAAACCTTAACCATTCTTCCAATTTACATCTCCCATCACTTTATTACTTTTCTTGCACATGCATTAATAAAATCATCTTCATCACTATCCACACCCATCACTCTAGTCCATCCATGTTTTCAGCCACTATCACTAAAACCTCCTTAGTACTATTTATTTTATGTTTATATTTTTTCAATACCTTTTCTCTTCCAACAAACCATATTCGCTGCTCCCTCTCCCCCCCCCCCTCTCTATCTCTCTCTCTTTCATTATCTCTCTTTCTTTCTTACACACACAAACACACACAGACACACACACACACACACACACACACACACACACACACACACGCACACTTGATCCCAACCTTAATCGTCAGCGGGCAGTCATTTAACGACCCAACGTGACTTGACAGCAGCAGCAGGAGTAGCAACCACATTGTCGAATGGAACGTACAGTCTTCCAGTCCTGTCTGTTTCATTCACTTGTGTCACATGGTTATATACACAATTACATTAGCTGATGTGAACTAACATTACTAATTACACATTACAATAATTATATGTTTGTAAAAAATGACACCGACAGTATATGTACAAGGACAAACCATAAATAGTAAATTATAATATATATTCATGAAGTATTGTACATGAATATATGTATACACACACACACATATATATATATATATATATATATATATATATATATATATATATACATGCTAGTTTAGTCGCACTGATACAATGAATCAGTACCGTATGTGGATGCCTATATATATATATATATATATATATATATATATATATATATATATATAGATAGATAGATAGATAGATGGATAGATAGAGATATATATACTGTACAGTGATATGTTGAAAATAAATAAAGTGTTCGGCTTTTGAAATCGTAAAAGCTCAGGCTATGTTGATAAAACAATTATATGTCTCTGAAAAATAACACAGTTTTAAAAAACCTTATATATATATATATATATATATATATATATATATATATATATGCGCGCGTGTGTGTGCAAAGATATAAGCATGTATATATATATATATATATATATATATATATATTAAAATATATAAAGAATAGGATGCATAGCGTATGAGCATGTATGAATATATATGTGTGTGTGTGTGAGTGTGTGTGAGTGCGTGTGTAAATATATATATATATATATATATATATATATATATATATATATATATATATATATATATATATGGGTAGAGAGAGAAAGAGATAAACATAACAATTCAGATTATATGCACGCACAAAGACACACATATAATAGTAATTGATATATTTAAATGTCTTTTGCGATATGTGTCACAATAATCTGATGATTATGCAATATAATATAGATAACACACGTATAATATATAAAATATAACATATCGGAATTTGATTGTACCTACTCACTATCATTTAATGCACACATAGCTACATGTAGGGCCTGATAAATATAAATAATATTTTAGATCTTATGTACATCTTCCCAGGAAAATAATACTAGTAACTGTGAGTTGTTGAACAAGTGTTTCCAAACTTTGTAGAAAGAGAGATAGAGAAAGGGGTTAGAGAAAGAAAGACAGCGAATGGGGACAGCTTACACACACACACACACACACACACACACACACACACACACACACACACATATATATATATATGTATATATATATATATATATATATATAACATACATAGCTAACTCCATTAATCGATTCACAGTACTTATAAAAACTAACAGGCGTATATATATATATATATATATATATATATATATATATATATATGTATATATATATATATATTAAATTTATTCATACAAACATTGATGGCTACATATGTGCATACATGTTTTTGTAATCACCCGCGTTGAGGGATTACGTCTTCAGTTCTCACGATAATTCTTGCCCCGAAGACGTAATCCCCCAACGCGGGTGATTACAGAAACATGTATGCACATATGTAGCCATCAATGTTTGTATAAATAAATTTAATATACCTGCTCTGTTCACTCATTGTGCACTCTTTGGAAGACACATGTTGTTTCATTGGATGTACTTCTAGTAAACTAAACTCTACTGGTTATATAATTATATATATATATAAATATATATATATGTCTGTTAGTTTTTATAAGTACTGTGAATATTCTTAATTATCGAATAATAAAATTAATATATATACGTATACATATATATATACATATATATATATATGTCATATACATATATACACATATATATGTATACATGTATATATGTACATATATATATATATATATATATATATATATATATATATATATATATATATATAAACGAATGTGTGTAAGTGTGTAGGAATGTTGAGATGTATGTGTAGAAAAATATTGTTTCTATAATTATTATTACACACGCAAACACACACACACATGCATATATATATATATATATATATATATATACATACATACTGTTATTGCATTTTTTTTAAAGAAGAGAACTATATGTGGCTAAAATTAGTATGAAGATGCATAAGCATTGTATAACTCACATGCCCCACCCATTTTCCTGAATCGTTTCACCTAAACCAATCGAACCGTGCCGGACATAAAAAGATGTGTGCACAGCCATTCAGCCGTTAATCGACAGTTCAACTCTGAAACTGTCATTTCATTTCCTTTTCCTCTAACCTATGACACGCCAAAAGGATTATTTACACAAGATCATACGTGCATGAACATTTTGGATTCTACGGACATAAATACCTTAATTCCCAGTGATAGACTAGCACATACGTCGACGTTAAAAACCACTTGTGAATTTCAAATAATATTTAGTTGAGTTTTTTTTTATTACAAAGCGAAAAAAATTCAATCCATGACAATTTTGTTTATAATGGTGGGAATAATTTAGTACGTACAGAAAATTGTAGATAAAAATAAATGGCTAAACATAACTTAGGTACGTATAAGTTGTAGGCTGAATAAAACTTTAACGGTGCACTTTGCATAAGTAATGCTTAATATAGTCTCTGTGTTAAATGTAATATAGGCGACATCTATCAGTGAATGTCATTTCTGGAATAATACACAAGTGGTACCTGATAATTATATTGAGTTAGGTGCATATATATATATATATATATATATATATATATATATATATAGAGAGAGAGAGAGAGAGAGAGAGAGAGAGAGAGAGAAATTATGTATATATAATTCTTAATATTCCTGATATAAATATATATGTATGTATATATGTGTGGGTGTGTGTGTGAGAGAAATTGTATTTAATTAAGTAAAGCGTTCATTTATTTTTACATTCTAAAACTATTAATGGTACACGAGTGTGTTTTTTTTATCAGTGCATATTCCTTTAAATGTAAAAACATTCTAATATGAACGTAAATTTACCAACCGCATTGAGTTATTCCCTCAATAATAAACATATTATAGGATAAAAACACGTGGGAATACATATTTATTTACACGAGTGTGAAGACCCACGTGTTTGATGTGCTGAAAAAAGAAACACAATTACGACTACTCAACAAATAAAACATCCTTATACGGTTTAAAAAGTTAACTTAATTATGTTAACTTATGAATACGATGTGTACTAGCGCGCAAACATCGAAAAACACCTTTAATCGCTTATTTTGGATAAACATATGGGGAAAAAGTCATCAATGCACCGTTATCGGCTGTTTGTAAAAAACGTTTCCACTTTAAAAACATATGTTTTAAGGGAGAGATAAACAAGATTATGCATCTCTGGAGATATATGCGTGTTTATACAGTTAAAAGAAAATGTTTACTCCAAAATAAGCGCTTTATAGACAGAGTCGAATATATATGGTTACGGCCACATGTGCGTTTCTACAAACAAAAGCAAATACAACCACGACGTAAAGGAAAGCCAACCGAGCGCAACTACAGCGCAGGAACTGAAATATGCTTAAATAAATAGTAAAGAAAAATATACAATCGAGGATAATTTAATTTGACAAAACAAATATAGTAAAACCAAGAAAAAAAATGTAAATGTGAAGGTGAAGATGAAAAAATAATCATCTGATTTAGTGATGATGTCGTGTGCCCCATTCCTTCACTCAATTCAGTAGCGCAGGTGGTAGGGTGCAAGTGACTGCCCACTGTCCGTCGCGTTTTCCAATTGGTTCAAACAATTACTATTTTTTAATAACTTGCAGCTTTTTTTTTTGTTTTTGCTATTATTAATCACATCGAATTCACCAACTAGTCATTATAAGTGATTTCTCGCTTATTAAAACGTGTGCCTTTCACTGGAATCTGAGTGACAACAGGTCTCCACCGATTACCAGTAATAACCGTTCCATTCCAAAATTATTGTAACCCACTACTTATTCCCACACAAGCCGTTGTTAATGATTTCTGGCTGAGAACCACCGGTATTATTATTATTATTATTATTATTATTATTATTATTATTATTATTATTATTATTTTGTAATTACCATAAAGATATATGATAACTCCTTTCATAGGTTGTGTTCCACTTATTTTCATATGAAAATAAACAAATATTGTAAAAACACTAAAAAAAAGCATAAAATAATTAAAATAAAGATATTGAATTAAAGATGAAAACCAAACAAATTACTTGAAGCGAGGGTGACATTCTTATGTGACAATATCCTAATTTATTCGCTTACTTCATTCTTACCAGCATCCTTCCTTTTTTTATTCTTATATACCCTCCCTCCTTCTTACTCTCCTTGTTTCCATCTCTACCTCTTTTTTCTTTCCCCTTTTCTCAACCTACGCAACCGAATGTCGTTTCTTAAATGGTGAACCCCCGGGTCACAAACGGATAAACGTATAAAGCAAATAATTACAAACAAAAACACATTCTTAATTTCGTTTTTACTTCGCCCAGATAAATCTACAGCGAACTGCTGTATCAACACGGAACCGGATCAGATCTTTGCAGAAAGCAACAAAAATGGAAAACAACTTAAAAACAGGTCCACACACACAAAAAAATAATGAAAACAACAAAAGAAATTAACGATGATTAGTTTTAGCAAATTCTTGTTCCCGACAAAATGAACAAATGCGAAAAGTGTGAAATATAAACATGAAATTATCAGGAGTTTCTAAAATTCAAGATAATGAAAATGAAAGTAATTCAATATTATTAATTGAAAGATATTCATTCTCAAATATTCCATCTATCACCCAATTAGGTTAATTAATAGAAGAACGGCATTTTATGTGATTATGTTTTGATTTTGTTATGCATGTTTGAGTGTATGGGTGTGTGTGTATGTGTGTATGTGTGCGTGTGAGTGCGTGCTTGTTCATGTGTGTGTGTATGTGTGTAAAGAAATATACTCGATGCACATGCATCGTTGGTAAGTGATGTAAATGATGGAATATAGCTGATTATGTTGAATGAAGCAATCCAAATATATCGACAAATCGTTGTAGTCAATAATTTCATGCATTTATTTTAAGTTTTTTTTATATATATATAAATCTGATACAATTCGAACACGACTTTTGGCTAATTTGTTCAACGTTTCCAACCCTCCCTGTTCCCTGCTTTCCGAACTAAAATGTAGGAATGTATATATAATGTGAACAGATATCTCGCTGCTCAACTCCCTACTTGAGATGTCACTGTAGGTATGACCCCTAATTCACAGTGGCCTTTTTCGTCTCAGTGGCAGCGTGCCTGGTTTGGGTTGAATAAAAGTATTTAAAAAATTTTGACAAAATAAAAAAGACGGCGGATAGTCGTCCGTGACTGAGTGATATTTAGTGATCAGCCAAAACAGATCGATTTACACAAGTGATCGACTTTTAAAAAAAGAAAGAAAGAAAAGTCATGGCGTCCGTTTCATATTTGCTTCTCCTTCGGGCAGCGGTTATTGTCATGTCTCTTCACGAGTCGACCCTCGGGTCGGGCCCTCCTGGTAAGAGGCTTTTCTACGAGTTGATAACTCGTCGAAATTACAACAAGTTACTTCGACCACTCGGAACACATGCTGGACGTCTATCTGTCAAACTTGGTATGAGACTCTCCCAACTTTTAGATGTGGTAAGTAATTACGCTGTGTTTTCTTGTTTTCTTTAATATTCTCATTTGTTCCATTTTCTAGCAGTCATTATCAACAGCGATCCGGCTAGCTTGCAGTCGTTTTAGGAATTGCACGACTGGCCACCTTCAAGTTGTCTCTACCCACCGGGCATAGGACGACGACCCACTTCACTCTTAGTCTTTCTCCCTCTCTCTTTCTCTTTATCTCGTCCTCATCCTCACTC
>NC_136485.1:88590098-88667598 GCF_053919585.1 Euprymna scolopes
AAAAAATTGTTTATTGCAGATTAGTAAAAGATTTTGTTTATTGCAGATTAGAAAAATTTTTCTTTATTGCAGATTAGAAAAAAATTTTGTTTATTGCATATTAGAAAAAATAGTTTATTGCAGATTAGAAAAAAATTTGTTTATTGCAGATTAGAAAATATTTTGTTTATTGCAGATTAGAAAAAAATTTTGTTTATTGCAGATTAGAAAAAATTTTGTTTATTGCAGATTAGAAAAAAAATTTTTTTATTGCAGATTAGAAAATATTTTGTTTATTGCAGATAAGAAAAAAATTTGTTTATTGCAGATTAGAAAATATTTTGTTTATTGCAGATTAGAAAAAAATTGTTTATTGCAGATAAGAAAAAATTTTGTTTATTGCAGATTAGAAAAAATTTTGTTTATTGCAGATTAGAAAATATTTTGTTTATTGCAGATTAGAAAAAAATTGTTTATTGCAGATTAGAAAAATTTTGTTTATTGCAGATTAGAAAAAAATTTGTTTATTGCAGATTAGAAAATATTTTGTTTATTGCAGATTAGAAAAAAATTGTTTATTGCAGATTAGAAAAATTTTGTTTATTGCAGATTAGTAAAATATCAATATTTCACTAAATATACGTCATAACAAAATGAAAAGTATATCATCAAACGACCGTGTTAAGGTTAGTTATTTCTCAAAATCTTATTCAAATCCATGCGATATTCACGAAGTTATGACATTTTATTCTTTATCGTGGAATTTCAAGTGTCCCTCGCTTCACTGCAGATCACGTAAAATGTTGTTTAGGGCAAAAATACAATGTTTTATCATGCGAACTTTATTTTTTAATTAATTCTTCTGTCAAAGAATAATAAGAAAAAGCATATTCTAGGTGCTAAGCCTCAAATAAATGAATTCTTTATTGGCATATCGAACAATTTTTTTAATAACTTGAAACAACTTTTTGTTCCCCGCGGATCTCAAACAGGAGTCATGGCTCTAGCAATATCAACTATGTTCTCCACAAGGCATACTTTCAAGTAAATTGCTCTCCTCTCTCATAAACTCCTTTTTAATATTGACCAGAGATATTCAATGAAGTTAAGGTCTGGAGAACACGGTGGTCAGGTCATGAGAGTTTCTCCAAAGAAGCCCGTAGATTCAAGGAAAGCTGCAACTGCCCTAACATAATGGGATGGTGCATTGTTATGCACAAAAAAATCATCTGAAAGTGACGTGACAATGGTAGGTCATCTAGCCATGGTGACAAATGTTTATCCAAAAAGGGCGTGTACGCATTGCTGGTAAGTTTTACACCCTCTGGAACTTGGAATGGTCCAACCAACTTATCCCTAATGATTCCCACCCAAAACATAATGACTCTAATTCCTTGTTGGCGATGAATTCTAGAAGGGGTTGGAGTTCCGTTCGAGTTCTAAACTTTGGCCCATCCATCCGGACCGTCAAGAGTAGCACAAGTCTTATCTGTAAATAGGACACGTTGGAAATCCATTTTCATGTAATTCTGTGCCCAAGTCATTCGTTTTTGCCTATGTTGTTTGCTCAATCGAGGCCTTGGAATATCTTTGATGTTCCTTACCATCGCATTCATCACATTACATCGGGCCTGCCTGGATCTTGTAGCGATTCCAGCTCTTGCAAAAATAGAAGCACTGGTGCTGTTGGGGTTTCGGTTGACTTCCCTACGCATTTTCAGAATATCACGATGTTAAAGGTTTTTTCCCCTGGTACCCTTATCTTTTCTGTATTTGGTGGTGGGGTTGTTCACGAATGAAGCCAAATTTCTTGGGTACCCTTCTAGCTCCATAGCTAAATCTCTGATGAACACTCCTTCTGCGAGTCCAGCAACAACCCTTTCATTTTCGATAACTGTTAATCGCCTTTTTTGTCATTTTAGAAGATCTGCAATAAAGCGATGGACGGCATAAATTATTTGATAATAAATAAAATGTCATTAGTTCGTGAATACGGCATGGATTTGAATACAATTTTTGGAAATAACTAACCTTGAAACAATGATTTGATGATACAATTTTCATTTTTGTATTAAGTATATTTATTGAAATATTGATATTTTACTAATCTGCAATAAAGCAATTAACACAGTTCATATACATACAAAAATTGTATCTAGTAACCCGAGCAACTTTTGATGTACATGTGTACAACCAACGACCTACGTTAAAAATATTGCATATATCTCATGGCTTTTCGAACATTTTTCACGCTGAGAATATACTACCTGCATCAGTTGTTGGGAGCTAAGACACAAGATCCTGTAAAACACTTACGCTTTCTGAAGTTTACTAAAACTACATTGGAGGCCCCTTGCACGCACATGCTGATATGTATATCATGATTGTCAATTTACCTGACTATGTTATATTATTTTATGTTTTATACATGTATTTCTGGTGAGTTGTAGTTTATATGACAATGATATAGAGATATCATCATCATTATTATCGTCGTTGTCGGCGTTATTTTGTCGTTTTTATCCTTGTCGTCAATGTTGTTGCAACATACCACTAAATCTATACAGTTGCAGAAACTCTAGGAAGAGAATTGAGTAGCATGATGTCTGTTCACATTAAACTTCAATCAGGGAAGCAGTATCTGGGAAGGAATTGCAAAGTCTAGCAGTTCGAAGGAATAAACTATAAGCGCAAAAGTCTTTCCAGCATGTAGGGATCTCCACTGTTAGGGGTGAGAATTTGCTTGTCGGGTTTGTCGAGAGTATTAAGACGGAGTTTTTCAGAGCAACTCTCATTAAAATATTTGTAAAATAGGCACAGGGATACATTTCCTTGATGGAACAAGGTTTGAGGTTTGATTTATGGAGAAGGGCTTATCGAGTTAGTGATTATTTTTGGAGAAAGGCTAGTAGCAAATGCATCATCACAAATATTTGTACAATACTCCATACATGGGTGGATAGTGGTTTTGTAGAAGTACACGATACTCACAGACGTTTCAGCCGCCATCGCAATGCCTTAAATGTATGTTTCAATTCATGTTCAATATAAACTTTAAGCCGCGAAGATTGAGCGATAAAATTTTCATAAGACCATGTCGTAACCTGTCAAAGGTCTTAGATATATCTACGGCTACTGTCTACCCTCCTCTGCCTTATCCAGTAATTGATAAATACGTCTAGAGATTACAGTTAGGATAAATGCAGTAGAACTGATTTGCTTAAATAAATACTGTTCCTCATAAAGAGATTTATTATCTTTGAGGTGGTTGGCCAGTGTTTGATTAATTAAGGACGAAGATTTTTTGCGAATGGAGGGGAAGGCAATTAAAGCGATAATTTAGTGGGTTAATGTATTAGGCATGATTCTTGTAAACTGATACCACAGAAACAGCTTCCAAGCAGCCAGGAAAGCAAGACTCGGTAAGGCATTTGTTAAAGAGACTGGTGAAAACTGGCGCAACCTCAACAGATGATTCTTTTTATAGTATAGCCGAAATTAGATCAGGTCCACATGCCTTTCAATTAATCTAGACTTTTTATATCACGAACTTAAAACGAAGGGATTTTCAAATCATCAAGTGTGGTTTTTGTTCGCACAGGAAAATCTGGTAGAGAGTGGTTTGCTGAGACCAAAATTTTATCGCTCAAACTGTTGGGCAGCAGGTTAGCAACCAAAGTTGTCAAGCAAAAAAAAATATGTTGTTAGGTAATGGAGGAATTGTCGATAGTCCATTATTTATTACACTGTCTAACATTTTCAAGAAGTTACGAGGTTCTAGTTTCTGTGCTTCAATGTGTTTTTGATGTATTCAGCAAGTTCTCTTAACTGCAGATATTTCGCTCTTACATTTTTTTCTACCTTTTATAAAGTTTTGCCTATTTGTACTTGACTTAGATGAATCTGCTGTATCCATGCTGCCTTTGAGAAATGACAGCTACGAAAGTAAGAGTGAACCATTGCGGAGAGTGAGGAGTATGGAACTCTCATCTTGAAGCATGCGCTTCATTCGCCGCTTTGAACAATTCAATGGTCTCATTTGCATAGGAATAGAAAATATATTTCCTCACAAAGCATCTCTGATATGATCGATGATGGTTTTCCTGTTAGTCTTATAATACCTTATCATTTAAGCAATGGCTCTACAACTGTCGAGAGTGTAGGGTGGTATTTATCATTATTATAAAATGATCAGCACTCCCTCGATAGCAATGGGCATTTGTTACACAATCCACGAGAATTGTGGTCAGAAAAAGGATCAGAAGTGAGACTTGTTGATTCTGTCGATCTGGGAGGCGAGTCGAAAACTTTACTGTATGTGTCAAGGAATAGGATATGTGTTATGATAAGTTACGTGTGATGCTACCAGTTGTGTCTATGTTACTCGATAAACCAAGCCAATTGCTATAGTAGACATTAAAGTCACAAACTATATGTACTTGAGCGCTGGTGTCAAGGAGATAGTACTATATATTATAGAATAGTATACAGAATACCCTCGGGAGATGGCATTAAAAATTAGTAACAAAATATAGTACAGGACATCATACACATGTATATAATCAAATAACATTATAGATGATACTGTAAGGCGGGGTAAATTCCGTAGCAAGGGGCCGGAAAAACATCCTATTCCACATCGTAGCCTGAAAAAACTGTATCCTAGGGCCAAAGTATCCCGGGTCTACTGGATATTGTAGAATCATTATAGAAAATAATGTTTTCCCACTATTAACCCTACATTTTACAGTCGTTACTATTTTGTATGAAACGGACAAAACTTTCATCAAGGAGTTTATCTTACGGTTGTATAACACCGAAATACTTCAATGTTTTTTTTATAATTATTTACAAATATAACATATATTATATCTTACCTAGTAAATCACACAAAACTTATTTATAAATTATGTACTAAAAAGTATTTTAACAGTAAAATACTTTTTAGTACATTGATATTTGTTAATAAACTTTTTTAGCGTATGCCTATTTATATTAAGTCAAGTGTGCGTTTATGTTTGTATATTTGTAGTTACAGGATTCATATCCAAATAAATAAACTTATCATTGTAAATTTTGGTATACATCTGATGAGCATAAAATAATAATTTAATTTTATCCAGAATAGAAAAATGAGACAGAGGGCGTTCTTGAAAATTTGCATACTTCCAATTTTTGTAGAATTTTAATAACAGGTATCATCGACATTAATTAATTAGTATTATTCTATTTTTATTCGTTTTTTAGTAATTTAATAAGTGTTTACTAGAATTAATATGCGTAAAGCTTTTCATTTAAAAATTTAGATGTGTCATAGTATCGTCAAATTGAGTCTATAGCTATTAGACATTAATTTTTTGTAAATATTCTATATATATTTCAACGGTTTAGGCTTAAACCGTAAATTTTTAACATTTTCTACAATACTAATGTTGTTATAAATATTTTGTTAAAATTGAATAAGGATTCTAGATTTGAGGTCTAGCAGCATTATTTATTTTTTTAAAATTTTTGTACGGAGACAAAATAGTGGATAAACTACTGATCAAGAGTTTTTTTTCTCGTTCTACTTATAGTCTGTCATAAACTGTAGTCATTTCTAGTAGAAAAGGTTATTTGCGATTCTCTCCTTTGTTGGTTTCGTTAATATTGACTTTTTTGTGTATGATTATTATATTAATTATCGTTGACATCAAACAAGCCTATAGTGATGGTAAAAGCTCATTAGAAAGAGAAAACCGGAAATTCACGCCACGTTAGCTTTACTGAATGAGATACTTTAAAGAGAGAAAGATTTTAGAGCGAATTATTCCTGCCAAATGTTTGTAAAACAACACGAATTAGGATTAACAGTGCATGTATATACATAACCTGGCATGTCTAGCATTCGGATTAATCAATTCTGTTTTTATCTACATCGACCGACTTTCTGCCAACATAACATCCTTCAAAATAAAACAAGTTTTATTGAGATATTAGTATTCGATTTGAATTAAATTGATAGTGTGATTGTGCGTATCAATTAAACGTGTAATACCTAACTTTTTTACTTGTTTAAATATTTATTTTATTTTCTACATCCACAACCCCATTGTTATTGATTAAACAGTTTTCAGAGGAGATAGTGAAATCTCACAAATTATTTAGGGGTTTCCGTAAGGGTGACGTTTTTTTTTCATTAAGTAGGAAAATTTTTGTAGAAAATAAATTGTGATTAATTAGTGTGCCACAAACCTAGGTCGAAACTCGGCTGATGTACGGTTGGCGCCATTAACTCTTTGCCCGGCAATAAGTATTTAGTAAATATGAATCTCAATACTTATATAAACACTTTTGATTGCGAATAGTGTCCCATTTGTTTATAATAAGAGTATTTCCTTTTCGTGTAGAGCCGTTGCTAATATCACTACAATGCGCAACAAAGAATAGAGGCATAACTTTTTTATTATTTATCTTTGTTACACACACACACACACACACACACACACACACACACATATATATATATATATATATATATATATATATATATATAAATACATTTCATATACATTTCATTTTTATGAACATGTTTGTCTACATATAAGCTTACATGTGCTCAGTTACAGGCACATTAGATTAAACTTTTTCAGATCATCTGAGGAATTAAAATCATAAAATGAATGAGTTTTACGAGAAACTTTCAAGAACACAAGGATTATGTGAAAACCTAACTGGAATTATTGGTTGTACTTGGTTACTTTTTCGACATTTTTCATTTGAATATTTTATCTTTTTATTACTTTGCACTTGATCAGCACTTATACATTCGACTGCTTGTTACAAATTTGGACTCTAATAATAATAATAATAATATATATATATATATATATATATATATATATATATATATATATATATATATGATAGAGTGAGGCGAGAGATGTGTGGCCAACTATCCTGCATCCCAGATGCCGGCCGAAAACGTGTTAAGTACGGGTAATAATTACAACACGTTTTTATTTGTAAGTGTTTGCGTATATATATATATATATATATATATATATATATATATATATATACTCCTATAAATTCGTTTTTATTTTGTGTGTATTGAATTAAAAGTTTTCTTTTCCATTTATTTAAAAAGAAAATACAATTTTCTTATATATAGGTTGTGGAATTGCATCTACTAGCAAAAGATCTAGCTAATTTGCATATTCTTTTAAACATTCATTTTAATTAATTCCCTATTAGTTTTTTCGGTTTTCTTATGGACTGATCATCTTTAGTTTACTATTACGTGCAATTATATTCATGCAGATATTCTACATGATTTATACTTGTATAATATTTGCGTAAGAAGTTTATTGTAAACACAAAAGTGTTTCCATATATATTTATGTATACGTATATATTTTTGTTTAACAAATTTTGCCTACCAAACTACTCCTAAAGGTTTTGGTCTACAGACATGAAACTTCATATATAAGGAATTTTGGTCCTAGTGCACTTACTGATCAACGCTATTTTTTTAAATCGTATTTCCAAGTTTAATTAAAGTTTTATGATATGTTTTTATTCAATTGTAAGGTTAAAGTATAGAATAGGTTCAAAACACCCTCCCCTCCCCATGTTAAGAGTGGCTTTTTAAATAATAATGCTATTATTTCAGCGCAGATCAATAAGTGCACTAGTTCCGGTATTTTAATCCACGCAAAACTTTATATTTGGGTTTTAGCCCGAAATTTCGGTGCAAAAGTGTGAAAATTAACATAAATGAAATTTGCCAGGTGAAGGTCGAATGTCGGCATTACAAATGCATAACGTAGTAACTATTGGTTTATGTTTTAATTTTTAGCCTCGCCGTAAACATGTTTTCATAGCCCAGTCATTGACAGCGGAGGCAAAATAAATGGTGAGCTGAACGTTTTGGTTTCGATTCTCGGTGGTGACGCATAAGTCATTTTTTGTTAAATACTTTTAAATCATTACTATATATACCATCCAATCTATCTATCAATCTATCTATCTATATATCTATAAAAGTGAAAATGTCTGTCTTTTCTCTATGGTAGTTAAGAAAGACGATTATACAGAAATGCATTACTTTACATATTCACATTTTTAATTTATACATAACCTTATGAACAGCACATAGGGCCCGAGCAAAGCCGGGCGGAACTGCTAGTATATATATGTAATAATAATAATAAAACGTATATATAAATATATATATATATGTATATATATATATATATATATATATATATATATATATATATATATATATATGTAAGTGCTTCTGAGTATGTTTGTGTGGTTGGGTTCTTGAAAGAATTGATTCACTGACGCTGAATCTGACGATTGATCACTTTGGAATACTAAAGATCAAAGATCACTTTGGAGAGCACCAAGACTTTCGAGAGGCTATCTATGAAAAACTAACGCCCTCAAAACTACGGATTAAGAAACACAAATATGTTATTCTTTACATAATATCCGCGTTTCATCAAGGCTAAAGCTGTAGAAAGATAGGATACGGCTCTCGTATGTTACATTTTAACAAATATATCTGAGGTTCCTTCCATAAGTTTCCAGACTTTTTTGTATTAATAGTACGCACATGAAACTGTTCGACATCGAAGTAATGTCCCACGGCTGAAATGTTGTATCCTTCCAACAACTTTTTAAAACCCCCATGGATGTCCTCTTGTGGGAGCGTATCATTGACCCTTGCCAGTCTCTTTCATCCCATCAGTTGTCTCATAGCGACAACCTCTAAGGTTTTCCTTAAGCTTAGGGAATAACCAAAAGTCACAGTGAACAAGGTCTGGACAATATGGAGCATGAAGAACTGTTTTGATGCCCATCTTGTTCAAATAGTATGTGACAAGGATAGTGTTGTGGACTGGTGCAATGTCATGGTAGAAAATTCCACCGACCCGATTTGAAAAGTGCTTGCCTCTTCCGATAGAATCTCTTTCTAAACTCCCTCAAAACCACAACAATATTCATTGTAAACTACCTGTTTAGTGGGAACTCAGTGAATGTAGATCATACACAACAAAAGAGATCAATCTAAGTTTCTGTTTAGATTTGCTCTGTCTGGCATTATTTGATCTAAAAAAGCGAGCATGCTTCCACTGAGTTTTAGCAGAAGATTCAGCTTTCATCGCAGGATCAAGAACTACTGGATCTAAATTGATCAGCTTGACTAGCTCCCTGATCTAATGAGAACGTCTTTCTTTCTTACTTTCTTTGAGCACCTTGGAACAAACTTTACGCAAATCTTCAGCATCTTTAGTTCCTCGCGAATACATTGTATGTATAATTCTCACGCTGATATCAACTGTGCACTTATTGTCTCTATAAATACGACCGTTCTTATCCAGGAAATTCTTTATTTGGCCAATCAACTCTGGTGTTCTGACTTCCTTACTCCTCCCACACCTCTCACGATCCCTCACAGACTCCCTACCTTCCTTGGATCTCTTATGGCACTCAAAAACTGATGCTTGATTCATGCAAGATAGTCTTAAGATAGTCTGAACATTCCATACGTTTCTGTATCATTTTTGCTAAGTTTAAAACAGAATTTTATTGCATATCGTCCTTCTTAAATGTCCTTACGTCCAGAATGCATTTTTAAAATTCACTATCGATGACAGTCAGGCTTTAGTATAACGTATTCCTGCTTTAGCTGTTCGTTTAAACCTGAAATCATAAAAATTGGCGAGTTACTTCATAGGATGTATAACTCTAAATAGTGAATGTTCAAGAGTACAAAAATTTTAAATGCCTGTATTAAAAGGAAACTTAAGGCACCTCGTATATATATATATATATATATACTTACTTTAAATGACATTAATTATTAGAGGATTTGAGTTGCACTTTGCAGTATTTATTTTAGTAATTCTGAAAGTTCTATGCAATAATGGTAATAAATAACTGATGAATTGCTCCGCAAATACAAATGTTTCCTTCATAGATCTCAAGCCTGAGCTCCACTTCTGAAAGACGATTTCATTACTGTTGCACTTAATCATATACCTTATATACATACTAGCGGGGGGTACCCGGCGTTTTACGGGTGTTTGGAGATGTGTATGTAGGAGGGGGACCCTTTTTCAATATTATAAAAAAAAACACGATGTTATAAAAAATTGGAAAAACCGAAACAAAGCGAAACCGCGAACAAATGTAAAAAAAAAGGTGTAAAAGAGGAAAAAAGGTTTAGATAGGAACCCGAAGCATCGAGGCTAATGCGGAAAAAAATCCTAACACGTTACCTCCACGCCAAAGAGACACAATTGAGAACGGATAAAATTAAACCTTTAAAAACACTTGCAGGTAGTTGAAACTAACGTCAACGTTTTCTAGGTCAAACATGACATTATTGTCGTAGTAGCAGGAGCAGGCCGAGTTTAGGGTGAAGGAATACCCCCTACACACATTTTATACTTATAGATGACTCCCGCCCTAGCTTAGCTAATATATAACACATAAAATTGAAAGGAATAAAAGCAAAACGAACGTGAAAATACCAAAGGAAAAAAAGGAAAAAAAAGAAAAAAAAAACACAAGTTACCGCGTAAAATGAAAATATGTTTATTTAAATCTAATTTTTTTGTTTTTTTAATAGAAAAGCAAAATTCAAAAAAATAAAACTTATCGTGTATAATGAAAATATGTTTATTAGATTTTATTTATGTCGCTGTTCACCAATATCGATAGCGTAGTAGTAATTGTGCTAATTAAACTCTCAGAAATGCAATGTATAGAAATAAATAATGAATAAGTAATTAATCCGAAAATAGGAAATTAGCACTTCCTCTATTATCACGTATGAAATCAGTGCAAACATAATAGCAGTATAAAGACAGTAAATAAAATATTAAAGCGACTAATCGGTGCAAGATTTTAAGAACGCTGGTGGCTGACTGTTAAAGTTTCTTGTAAAAACTGGAATCCAATGTTAGTGCGTTTCGTTTAAGTAATCCTTCGAATCCCAACAGCCACCCTCCTACAAAAAGAGAAAAAATATAAAGAGAGGGAGAAAAGAAGAAGAAATTTATAAAATAACCCACAGAATAACTGGAATGTAAAGTCGCGTTTCACCCGACGGAAAAATTGCCAATCCATATTTTTTAAGCAACTAAGAACTCAAACCGTTGTTCCTCGTATATGCAGTGTTAAGTGGTCGCGGGCGGAGTATGAATCGAATAGAGAGAAAAGATTTTACAACTTCCATTGATTCTAACCGATTGTGGCAGTGAACTCTTACCGGAAAAATATGGAAATGTACGAATCTCAAGGAACTGTAAGGATAGTAGGCCTATAGAACACCTCAGATTCTGTGCTGAAGTGTGGGGACATTATATTTGAATGTAATGTCGTGATTTTTAATTCATTTAAGGTTAAACTGACACGTGAAAAAATGAGTTAACTTTATTTATATAGAAGAATAGAGACGAGAAGAGAAGAGAAGATATGTCCTAAATGATACATAGTAAAAAGGAAAAATGATCTGATTAACAGCCCGTATTTATAAATGTTTGAGTTCTATAAATACTTAATTTTAGAGGTAATTCGTTATATATATTCCATTTTCAAGCTAATTCCTTACTTAATAAATATTGATATACTAACACGTGCTGTTTCGATATTTATATGTTTTACTACTAGCGTAAAGTAATGTGATACTATCAACGTTCCCTCTCCCAAGTGTTATGAAACAGAACTAGAAATATGACAAAAACAAAAAGAAAATAGGTTTATCAGCAGATTAATGGATAGGAAACTATTCACAAACCAACACAAAAGAAAGCAAAATGCGATTGCTAATCAAGCTGTGGTTATTATTTTAGATAATAATACCGAACAAACGATCGATCAATATATCTTAGAGATAGTTTTAGTTGTTTCGGTAGGTTTAGCGAGAGTTTATGACGGTAGCGAACATTTTGCGAACAATTAAGCGTTGCGACGGTTGATAACAGTAACAGTTGACTATTGCTGTGAGTTAGACAGTCGATGGTTCGTTATATTTTAATCAGATCGAAAACGTTTTAGGAAATCGAAATGAGCTTATATCAACTGAAGAAAACGGCCTCAACCGAATGTAAGTTAGCGCGTAGATTGTCGATGGTGTCACAAACGCACTCAGAGTGCAACTAGTATTTTCAACATTTGTTGGAGTTTGTATCTTTTGTATTTTGTTTTAATTTATTTTTATGCTTGTAAACTCGTACGTGTCGTCCTCGAAAGTCGCCAATGCGGAAGACGACGACACGACCAGAAGAGAAGATGAAGGAGAAGAAAACTACGAAACCAACGTTACGGTCGGCGGTGTTATCAAGCAGGGTATAAAATGGTATTACAATAAGATGCAGGGCATATTTATAAGTGGCGAATGCATCTTTCTTGAAAAAGCATTCTCTACAAAGAAAAGTTATCTAGTATAATCACACCAATCGTACAGTTCTTATAAATTGAGTCAGGTGATGAACAATAAATCTACCCGTTCGTGAAACGTTCGAAACCAGCTAGTGAATAATATTCCTAACATTATCAATTAACAGGTTTATATACGTAAGATATCTCATTGTAATAGCGTAAGTAAACGATATCTCTTCAATCGCTATTAGTTACAAAGTCAATAAAATAATCATTCGTTTATGTCTAGTCTAAGTTCTCATAAAAACCCAACACTTGAATTCTGATACTATAAGCTCATTTTATTCGTCGCTTATTTCTTCCTTGTATCAAACTAAATAATTATGGTTTTATTGCGAAATTAGAGAATGTACTTGTTTTGCAGAGCATTGGTTGTCAAGGTTTGCTAAGATAGTTCATCTTGAAAATACACTTTTCGCTCGAAACAAATATGAAATAAAGCTTGCTTTGAAAATTAGCATTTAACTACGGTTTAAGGTTAGTTTGATATGAAGCATAAAAACAAAGTACTCAAAATAGTGAAATTCAAATTTACTAAGTAAAATTGTAAGGGTTTATGCTTGTAAAATGGAAGTAATTTATTTTCTTACAAATAATTTAAAAAAACAACAGAAAGCAGTTAGTATGCATAGCTATAAAGACATTGAATTTTTTTATTATTTTAATCGAAGTTTGTCGTGAATTCTTTTTTTATTCGGACTCACATTCCCCATTTGTTAGTGAATCTCCACTATCCGTAAACTAAAGCGCATTTGATCATAGAAGACAATTAAAGAGACTTAAGACATCCAGATGATTTTTTCAATAAAACAAAAATGTGTATTAACATCGTTTTTAATGAATACATACTGAGAATTTCATTAAATAGGAGACATGCTCTGATTTTTAGGAATTTTATTTCAATCGGATGTATTTATTTTGGGTTTGAAAACAAATGACTTTCAATTTTATTGTCCAATTAATACAATCTTAAACAAAACGACAGTTGCTTAGTGATAAATAAACAATAGACTTCCATTTGTCAATATGATGAGGCAAGTATTGATTTGTAATGGTTCAACCTTGAATTTATAATTAAGACGAAGGGTTACATTTAATGACGTGTAAATATCAGCTGCACTTGCATTTATTCTTAGGTAGAAACCATTCTTATACAATAATAAAAAAAAAAGTTATGAACCTAAAAAACTATCGTCTACATAAGACTAAATACTGATTATGTTTAATCACTTTCTTATTTGCATATTTAATTATCAGTAATAGCAAATTAGATGAATGTTCTGGGATGACAGGAAAAGATAGAGCGTTATTCGTAAGAGAGTAAAAGGAGGATGTAAGGAGTGTGAAGAAAATAAAACTGATGTACTGCTGGTCAATCATTATGCGAACATCGTGTTTGATTGTATGGAGTAAATGATTTTTATTAGGTCGTAATAAAATAACATATAAAAATATAGAAATACAATTGATATTGTAAGCTGCATTGAAAATAAATAATTGTTACAATTCTTTTTCTATTCTTTGCAAATGATACAAATTTTAGTATGTTATTAAGGATGATAACGACTGCACAACGGTTTTCAAAAAAATTCGCAATGGTGACAAGATCCTCGAAGATGAAGACGGCCGGCTGCGGTTGATAACGAACAGTTGAAACCCATAATTGAAGCCGATGCTCGCCACACCACACGAGAAGTCGCTGTTGAACTCCAGGTTGACCACCCAACAGTCGTTTGCCATTTAAAGCAAATAGGGAAGTCAAAATGGGCGCCTCATGGATTGAACGAGAACGAATTTTACGACAACCGGCGACGTTCGGCACAGTTGTTGGATGCCGCAGAAGCTCCACAACACTTCCCGAAGCCGAAATTGCACCAAAGAAAGGTTATGGTGACTTTTTAGTTGTATGCGGCCGGTTTCATCCATCACAGCTTCAGGAATCCGAGAGGAACGATTACGGCGAAGAAATACTGTGGACAAATTGACGAAATGCAGCAAAAGTTCCAACGTATGTGCCCGAGATTGGTCAATATGATGCGACCAATTCTTCTCCATGACAACGCTCGTCCGGGTTTTGCTCAACTGATCCTGTAGAATCTGAACAAATTAGGCTACGAGACTCTGCATCATCCGATATATTCACCGGATCTCTCGCCCACCGATTATCATTTTTTCAAGCATCTCGACATTTTCCTGCATGAAAAGTACTTCTAAAGCCGAGATGATGCCGAATTGGCTTTCAATGACTTCATCGCCTCCAGAACTGCGCATTTCTATGCTAATGGGATAAATAAACTTGATTTTCCTTGGAAAAAAATGTGTCGATTCTTATGGTTCTTTTTTGTTATCTATATATTAATACGATAGAGCGTGTGTTATTTTTTGTGTTACGTTTACATCCGGGTCGTTTAATTATGTACTTCCATTTCTTGTCATAAATAATTTTACCATGAATTCTTCATAAGATTTAGTTTCGGTTTCGATTATAACTGATGGCACTCAAGCCATTTAATCATTTTATAAATAATTTTACTAAGAATTCTTCATAATTTGAGTTTCGGTTTCAATCATAGTTGATGGCACTTAAGTCATCGATTTCTTTTTATAATTTTGTCAAGAATCTTTCATAAGTTTTGGTTTCGGGTTCGATTATAGCTAATGGCACTCCAATAAACTATTTTTTAATCAAAAATTCTCCATAAGTCTTGGTTTCGGTTTCGATTTTAGTCGATGAACCCAAGTCATATATATATATATATTACTTTTGAAAACGCAACTTTATAATATATAAAAATCAATAAAAACATTAACTCTATAATAAGGAGTTATATTCATTGAATTTGAACGTCAAAATAAACGACATTATTTTTGCATCAACCTAATTCTTTAGTAAAAAAAACAGTTAATAAGCAATTAGACTTCTTTGTCTCCTCCAAAGCAATTCATATATTAAGTAAACAAAAAATGAATATTAATAACGATTAAAGTATCATTTTTTTTCTTAAGAATAAGGCAACATTCTGAGAAGAAATGGTATTACAATGAGTTCTTGAACATTTCTTTTGAAAAGCTGAGCATATCCGGAGTCAAAATTATATATAAACTTCTCGTAAAATCGGTAATTGTCTTTTAGGTTGATGGAAAACACTGGTATAATGGACATTGTATTGGCATTGTGTTTCATAGCAAGTCACATTTTTCGGGTTACTTTATGCTGAAAACGAATCTCGTAAATAAATTATTATTATCTCTATAAAAATTTAGGTATATGCATAGGTTTATATATTTATATGTAGAAGTTTCCTTCCTTGAAAGTTACCATTGCGAACTTTCTAACACAACTGCTATGCGTAAATGTAGGTAGTATGGGTCATATATGTATAATTTAATTTATGCAAAGGGGAAACGTCTTCGTGAAAATTCAGATACCTCTGAAATATCTTAAATTAACCAATAGGTATTAGACATCAATTAAAGACGTTCCTAACATGTCAATTTCTTTGAAATATTGTAAAATGTTGTAGGGTGCATAATGTGGGTATATCTTTACATTTACGAAATCAAATATTTTTGATTTCCATTAAATTTGATCCATACTCACGTGAATTCATGAATTTCGATTTTACTTTTAACCATTTTTTTAATCAAAATTATGTAATAGATGTTGATATATTAAAGAGATTATGATTACTAGCATTATATTTTTTATTTTTATTATCTTAAGTATCCGTTCTAAACGTGCTGCAAAATTGCTTTGTGCAAACAATTAATTTTATGCTCCCTTAAACGGGTATTTTTGCAGTTCCCTATTTGCTATGTTATCGATCTAGTTTGTACCGTTCATGGCACTATAATTTTGTACAGGGCTACAATATATTCAATTAGTCTTGAACTTAACATGGCCGGTTACATAGTACGTGGTGCTATCCATTACACTGATTATGCACACATTGCTCAAAAGCTGGCATCAAGCCAGTTAGTATGGTCTCTAAAACAACTCATCCCGTTCTTGTTTAATATAAGTTTTCCACACATGCCGCCGCAGTTTGTTTTTTTTTTTTCATTGCTATAATATGTTTATTGCGATTGAACGGTATTTTCGTTTTTGATGACTATTGAAAAGTACAAAGCAACAATTTGGCACCTGCACACATATGTGTAAAGAATATAAAACCACAAAGAATTATCCTTCAATAAATGCAAACAGAAACACCGATTATTCTCGTAAATTTATTCATCACACGTTAGGAATGAATCAAATATACGGAACGGTTTCTCATGAGTGGGTCATTTTCAACAACATCAGCTGAATATTAACTCACTTTTTACGGTGTTACTTGGCACTTAACTAGATTGGTGTATGTTTATTGCATTTCATTCTATAATAAAGACCAGCGTGTATTAATTTGTCACTATATAAATATATATGTAGTCAGTGATAGAAAAAGAGTATAAAATTGTCAAACGACACTATACTAATTGTTTAGCGGCAGGGAGAAAGCAAATACCAAGTTTCTCGTCTAAAATGATTTCAAAAAGAAATCCTTACGCTATCTCCATAATTAGACTTTTGTAAAGTGATTGTTACATTTCCCTTTTCAGTTTCTTTTGTTTAGTTGCATCGAATGAGCTGTTATCATACAAAGTCATATACATATAAAAATATTAAAATGAATATTAATGCAAACAATAGCGAAATATAATTTTCTCTCATCTTCTTATCTTACGTATATTCTTATGTACAATTGTTTTAGAAATTAACTTGGATGTATGCTA
Organism: Euprymna scolopes; assembly: GCF_053919585.1. Lineage (NCBI taxonomy): Eukaryota > Metazoa > Mollusca > Cephalopoda > Sepiida > Sepiolidae > Euprymna > Euprymna scolopes. The sequence goes on from NC_136485.1 coordinate 88,607,295, forward strand.
TTATTACATGCACGATAAGTGATAATCTTTTCAACGTATTAGATGTTGTATAATAAATTCATTTATTAGAAAAAAACGGATAGTCAAATGGAATATATTGATAGAAGTTATGCTTCAAGAAAATTAGGGCTTCAATCAAAAGCAAAATCCAAAACAGCAGTGTCATATTTGATTTTTTTTTTACATAGGCATCACCACATTATCAAGGCCAAGAGGCCACTCAAGGATAAGGGTTAAAGAGTGTACAGTAGAAGTTGGACATTATAGTAATCATTAGTAATGAAAATTTGGTAAAGTTGATAACTTATATCGAACGGCTCATCAAGAACTTATTTACGTTAGACTTGAAGACAACCATATTGTAGTCAGCCGGAAAGCAGGAAAATGGAAGACAATTCCACAGGCGTGCAGTTCTAAGAAAAAAGCTTTGTTCATGGAATCTACGTTTAGATTTAGGCACAGATAAAGAGTGGGGGGAATTATTGATAGTGTTTACAGCTAGACGAGTGTTTCTTGTGAAAGTTTGGCGAGGGGGGACCATAGATTGAAGCTCAGTCGAACACTTTCCATGAAAATAACGATACATCAGAGACAAACTCGCAACATCTCTTCTGTGAGATAAAGGTTGCAAGGAAGAGAAAAGGACATCTCCTACGAGGCTACGAAGTCTATTTTGAACTCTATCAAGGCAGGACAAGTCCTTTCTAGCAGCTCCTGCCAAGATGTGGCAACAGTATTCCATCCTTTGACATACCTGGCTCTTATATAGATAGAGAATAGCATCAGCAGTGAGATATCTACTGGATCGATAGAAAGATCCCACCATTTTTCCAGCGGCCTTGGCAACAGATTTGATGTACGTGTTCCATTTAAGATCAGGAGTAATGGTCAAGCCCAGAAGCTTGTCAAAACTTGAGGCCTCCTGAAGACGAGAGCCATTCATTTCAATTGATGTCAGATGTGGATCAGAATGTTGATGATGTAAAGATAGAAGCTTGGTTTTAGATGCATTAAAAGTAACCAGCTATTCTTTACCCCATTGTACTACGTGCTCAAGATCAGAGGAGAGAGAATTGGAGAGAACTTGGTCGTTTACTGTCTTAGATGTGCTACCATAAATGGTAGTGTCGTCAGCATAGATGTCTACAAATGATGTAAGGATGTGATTTGGAAGATCATTAATGTAGATCAGGAAAAGAGTTGGGCCCAGGATGGACCCCTGAGGGACACCGGCATTAATACTGTGAGCTTCAGATTTTTGCCCCTCAACTACTACTCTTATGAACCTATCAGAAAGAAATGATTTAATAATTGAGAAGACATTTCCAGCAATACCATAGCTAGAGATCTTATGAAGTAAACCTTTATGCCATACCCTATCAAAGGCCTTAGATATGTCAAGAGCAATTGCCCTAAAAAGGTTGCCTCTGTCGAGAGATTTGCTAATCCTATGAGATATAACTGTAAGCACATCTGCTGTAGATCTAGCAGAACGGAAACCATATTGAGTATCACTAAGAAGGTTATTTTTGTTGAGATGGTTGATTACTTCTGTATTTAACATTTTATTATTATGACCACTTGGTAAAATGGTTAGAGTATTCACTGAAAAATCAGGGTTTCAGGTTCATTCCACCATTATAAAGTGGTACAATTCAGGGAAAAGAATGACATTTTCTTCTATCTTTCGGTGTCATAGCCAATCGGGTTGTATTAAACTACAATCAATTTATTTATTGGGCTAATAATTAAAAAAAACAATGGCTTCGTAATTCAACAATTAGAATAATTATGTATTTTATCTATTAGTGTATTTTTTTCTGTTAGTAGTTTGTTTATTAACTTTCAGGGTTTTTTTTTTTGTTTTGTTTTTTGTTTTTGTTTTTTGCCTATAAAACTTTCTATTCGTTTGCATTTAGTGTTGATGTATTATGATATTTGATTAGTGTAAAGTCGCCCTGTATTACCATTATTTTCAAATCTATTATGCAATCGCGCTAACTGGTAGCATTCCATCTATTAATTTATCATAGTCCCAACAAAGGGTTAAATATAATACATTCTTGGTATGGCAAGAAACTTTTTTCCAGCTGAAAATACTCACATTAAAACATCATATAATGATTTAAAAAAATACAAAGTATGCAATTTACTTGGACATATTTCAAATATATGGCGAACAAAACTTTATAAAATGAACCCAGATAAAATGTTGACTAATAATAAGTTCTAAATTAGCATTCTGGAAGCTGATGGTCCAATACGAAATCCGGGCGATGATAAGAATATAATGAGGAAAGTTCTTTAAGATTTTTATCATTTGCATTGACTGATGGAACGAGAGAAATTTGCCATTGTTTATAAAATAAATGGTTTGGTTCAAACTTCCGTACAAATTTCCAAATAGCATAAAAAGTAGCCTGGGATTACATCGACCGAAATGCTGAAGAAATCACCCGAGATTAGTACAATAAAAATAACATACAATAAATATAAGTTAATATCTGAGAATTGCAGCGTGAAATTTATCCATGAACGTAGAATGTACATTTCTTTATACTCCATTGGACAAATAACTTTCATAACCATGTCAATTAAATCAGAATCTCTTATCGACGATGTGGAGTAGCATAATTTTAATGGAAAATTACCACCAGAGCTTGGGAGAATATGTTGTTTATAACGCGCGAAAAACCGTTGGGATCTTAACCTCAATATATCTCGACAAGGACTGGTTTGCCTTCTGTTGAGCTTGCCGCACAGTTTTGTAAAGATTATCGATTGATTTCCTTGGGCGAATACAATCAAGACATTTGCTATGATCTTTCCTGCAAGCTTTCGCATTCTTCTTGCAATTCTTAAGCTCAGATAACACAACTTTCAAGATATTCAAAGAATTCTTAGCTGGGGCTAAAATTTTCTATTTTATTGGCATTCGTCTGCCTTATGAGACAAGTGAGTTCTGTGTCTCAGCTCAGACTGTTGCAAATAACAGCGTATGATGTGTCTGTTCAATCATATCCTGAATCGACAGGCTATGTTGCTGACGTCACAGATCTAGATGATGACTAGTTTTGAGAGCTATGTTACAGCCATCCACCTTCCGTGTTTAATATGATTATCAATACACAAAGATCCAAATTTATTGGAGTAAAAATATATTTGCACACACACACACACACACACACATATATATATATATATATATATATATATATATATATATATATATATATATTTAAACAATTATTTCTACAATCAGACACAAGTGTAGGCATGATAATTACTGCTGGTCAGATATTTGAACAGAGTCACTCCTGAATTCGAAGACTGGTATCTTTGCCTGAAAGCCATGGCTAAAACAATAATTAAAAGAAATCAAGCACCTATAAATGCCATGTTGGTGGTCATTCACAGTAAATAGTCGGAGAGCATAATAGGACTTTTAAAAATCTTTGTTATATAAAAAGGTGATTATAAAGTACTCCGGTTCGATCATTCTAAGCTTAATCTCATTAGATAATTATTATTAGTTCATATAATTTGGAATTTATCCATTTAAAATCCAGACATTTTATTTAAAACCGACGTTTACTCTTAAAATAGATAATGTAAAGTTTTGAATTTAATGCCTACTTCGGTTATATTTAGTTTCTTTGCATCCATGCACATTAATTCGATTTGAATTTCGTTAAATGTTTCCACATATTGTAATTCTCTTTGGGATAAATGTCGTATCTTATCTGTTAGAAGTCATGTCATGTGAACTGTACGCATTAATTGATGAAAAACACGTACATTTATACAAATCGCATACAAACTGAGTTGCGTGAAAAATATTTTTTAAGATATTTAATAGAAATGCAATTCACATGCAACCACACGTAAAAAACATGCGCAAAGAGTAATTTGTAAATCGAGGCTACAAAAAAAGGCCAATATATTTTAGTTGCAAACATTATTACTCAACATTGATGGCTTTTCAATAAATGAATATTATGAAAATATTCGAAGCAGGAAATTTCATTTTAGTTTAATGATCATCAAACAACCAATAAAATTCCTTCATCTGTTGTGGTGTTTAGTAATCTTTCACTTAGAAAAGCAAACGGGTTTCTTTTGACATTTTCCCCGCAATTCTTGCAATATCGGAACGAAAACGGGGGTCATTTATTCGTGTGATAAATGTGCATTGATTGCTTTTCAAGTAAATTAGGGTGAATTGGAGGATAAAATGAATGGATGTTAGGGGAGGTGGTATGGTCATGTTTAATAAGCGTACAAATGAGAAGATCGATAAATCGATGATCACAAAAAGGCGCGAGAATTATTGATCGCAGTCCAAATATGACTCCTTTGTATTTTCCGACATTTTGTTGTTGATGCATTTCTCCATTACTATACATGAATTCCATTAGAAAAAAACTTATGTGCGTCCGTCTAAGAACTGGTCTACTTTAGAAACGCGAAAATTTTCCATTTTTTGGGGTTGGGTTATGCCGAAACCATACATTGATTTTGTATACGATTCACGTTATAGACGGAATTGTAAAGAAATGGTCTATAAAGAATAGTTTTTATATAAACCGTAGATGAAGCCTTGCACCAACCTTCGTCTGTCTGCCTCTTACCGACCTAACCTGTCAACTCCTTTTATACATGTCTCCCGCGTGATTTCACCAGAGCACACCTTTTAAAACTATGGGCGCAATCTTGATTTCTCTCTCTCTCTCTCTCTCTCTCTCTCTCTCTCTCTTTCGCCCAACCTCGCCCGACACACACGTGGTAAGTTTTGAATTTAATGCCTACTTCGGTTATATTTAGTTTCTTTGCATCCATGCACATTAATTCGATTTGAATTTCGCTAAATGTTTCCACATATTGTAATTCTTTCGTTCGTTTGATCTGTTTTTCCCTTCTGCTAACTTTAAACAACATGCCTCCCTGATCTCTGGATCACATTTCATAATGTCGTGTCGTCTTTCCCTACTTGGTCTCTGGGGTGTCTCGCCATCCTTCCGCTTCACATCGCTTTCCACCGTTTAATTTTCCACTGGCCTAATATCAAGAATATGTCCGGGTACTCCATCTACCGCAATGTTGTTGCTAGTATTATTCCCAGTTATGCGTCCTCTGCTCCAATATGTGGTACATCGCGGCCCCGGGGGGCTTCACCCATACTTCGTCACAAAGTTTCATGGTCCCTGTTATCTCCGTCTCCCTGCTTGCCGGCTCAACCCTAGGATGCCTCAAGGTGTATTTGAATATTGACAGGTGTGGAACTGTCCTTTGCTGTTGCCCGATCTAGGTGACATGTTGTAGCAATAGACAGCTTGCTCAGGCGAGGTATTCCCTCTCTTTGTCACTGCCTTTATTGTCCGCTGGTTTACAATCCCGTTGCCACTGGCTCTATAGGCAGCTCTAAAGAATTAATGGACATTTCATTTCTTTAGCACATCCGCAACTGCTGCCGATCTAAAAGCAGTACCGTTGTCGGTTATAAGCTCTTCGACCGGACAGCGCTCCAGAAACACCACGTCAAGGGTTGCTGCTATTTCACTGCCTCTTTCACCTGGCAGCCTTTTCCACAGGGCAAAGCGCCCGGGGCCACAAGTCGATCATTGTTGTGTAATCGGTGACATCAACTGCGAGTCTTTCCCAGTTCCCAGTCACATGTAGTTCTCCAGCTTCATGCGCTCTTGGAGCAGGGTCAATTGACTGACACTTGTCACAAGTCCTAACCACTTGCTTCACTTGTTCCTTTGGGACATTCAGATCAATTTTTCTCACCAGGTACAATGTCCTCTCTATCCTCATATGGTGCAGATTGTGCAACTTTCGCACCACAGCGTTATCCAGATGAGTCACTGCAGCTTTTTATCACTCTTGTGAGAGCATCTGCTTTGTTTTTCTCAGAGGCAACCATGATTACGCGCAGCTTCAAAGAAAATTCCTGCATCAGCTCAGCCAGCATCCTGAGCCTGCGCTACACTAGCATCTCTGCTGCCTCTTTCGTTCTTATCCTTTTGTCATGTGAAATCATCGATTTCAGCTAAGCAAACACAGTGGCAGAGTTTGTTTTCACACAGATGTTGCGTAGTCGCCATTTTAAAGCCAGATTAACTCCTTTGGTAACTGAATCCAATTCTGCTACATTAATGTGGTTAGCATCATCCTTTTTCCGTGGCCAGGCCGTATCCTCTGCATTCACTCCACCATCTTCCAAGACAACCCCTGTTGCAATACTGCTTGCATCACACCACACGACTCCATCCAGTGTTCACGGCACGTTCCACATTCCCTGAACTGGGTCTTGCCTTTCCACTTCTTTCAGAACCTCTGCAATCAAGGCGGTATTTTTTCTCCCACTCTATCATCCCATCGTCTATCTTTGGCATGCCTCTTGATGTAGCTGCATGCTGGTCTAAGCCAGCCGGCAATGGGGTAATGCCCAATCAGCCTGCCGCATATCGTGTAAAACTTCCGCTCGTTGAGCTTTTCTTTCATTTTTGGGATCTCTTTCCCCTTTGAAATTCCAGGCCACCCGACGCATTTCGTTTCAGCTTTAGTCCCAAAACCGCTCCCCCATCAAATTCTTCCGGTGCCTTGATGACCAAGCCGGACTTCTTTAAATGAACCGCGACCTCCCCTACAGTCACCAGAGTTTACTTCACGAGGATGTCTTCGATATATGAGCTCACGGGGCCATCTCCCTTACCCATTTTTCTAGAATCTTTCTTAAAATGGTTTATATGATCTTGGGTGTCAAGTTCAGCCTGACCCCCACCATCGTAATGCAGTAGGTTCTGCCTTTATATCTGACCAACTAGTACTTCCAGAGTTTCTTGGCAACGCGGAATTGCAAATAAGAAAATTTTTAGATCAACCAACTTTGAGGTACCGTTTATTTGCCCCCATTCTCTGATGGTCTCACTGCATATATCTATAGCATCACCCCTTTTTTGTTTTATTTTACTTCAGTCGAAGTTCTCAGAAATCAAGGGGCCCACAACCTGGGACTAACACTTGAAGTCTATATGAGATACATAGATATTCGAATGTTCCATTTAAGTTCTTTATTTCTCAAATACTGAGCCCCCCCCCCCAAGTATGGCACTCGACGTGTCGGTTCAATTCTCTGAAATCTGGTACTGGTCTAACCTTTCATTTTGTTTGTTGCAGAACGACTATTAATGGTAAGATGCTCGATACGACGTCATTTGTCCACGGCAACAGTATTCCCTCCTCGATCCCTCTGTCCACTTCTCGTTCAAAATCCTTTCCTGCTCCTCCTTTAAGCGAGTTATCGTAACATGCCACCCTGTTTCTTAACGTAAGCGGTTCATTCTTCCATGCCCACTCCACTGTCTACTGATTCCCATCGAATTCCGCTCTAAAATCCGGATCACTGATTGATATCCATTTCTTTTCTCCAACCGGTATGATTCCTTTGTTTACCTGCTCTGTTACTGCGCATCCAGCTGGTCCGAACCTCACGCCATTGCATCCGACTGTGACATGTCCAAGTCGGCATATTACATCAATTCCGACAATCGTTTAGACGCCAGGCACCAGGTGATCAGTGACAACCGCATGGACTCTTATCCCGTGATCCTCGATTTCAATTGTGACAGTCCTCTTCCCTCGACATTTCACTCGTGATCCATCGAATGCCACTACTTCGCCCTTCTCTTTCCATCCTCTGAAATGACTAGTGTGCAACATAGTAATGGTACAGCCAGTATCGATCAGTGCCACAGCTTATTGTCCTTCCACCACAATTTCATGCTTGGCGCGCCATTATTCCCAAGTTGGGGCAGCCGCTGGCGCTTCGGTTCCCCCTTGACAGTTTCCTGGACTCTTGCAGTTAAGTGCCATGTGACCACTCTGATTACACCTGTAGCACACAGTCCTTTCCAAAAACTTCCTGCAGTCTCTCCGCAGGTGCGGGCCCCCACATTCAAAACATGCGTCTCGCGGTCTCGGGCGGCTTTTGTTCTCATCCTTCCGTGCTGTTTCCACCGTTCCTACAGCCCCAGAGGGTTGGGTGTTTACTAATATTCTTGCAATGTGGAGTAGATCACTCATCTCTAGTGTCTCGATACCTGGGACCTACTGCAGCCTCTTGGAAATCTTCCCCGGGAACCCGGTAACGAATGCAATCTTTGCTACGTGATTCGCTACCTGTCTCCGAATGCCTGCCAGTTCCACTAATCGTTTGACTTCATTTGCATACACATCGACGGATTCCCCAGTCCACTTCTTCTCTTTTAATTTGTTGTACACCTCAAATGCCCTTCTGCAAATGCCTGGATCAATCTGGCTATGGTCGTCCCAGCGTCCTTCTGTTCACGCGAGCTCAGCTCCAAATATAGGGCTTGCGCGTCACCCTCCAGGAACAACGGTATCACTGTGGCAACGTCGCCTATCTTTTGGAGCTTTGCCACTAGGTCCACTTTCTTTAACCAAGCCACTACATCGCCTTCCCCACTGAGCGGTTTTATCATGTTGTTCAGGCCGGTAACCATGACCGAAAGAGCTTGAAATGTTCCTGGTTTAGGACAGCAAAATTAAAGAAATAATTAAAAAAAAGAATTCGTCTTTGCAAGTCAACAACCGCCGGGTTTGAGATCACCACTGACACCAACCTTTGTCTGACTCTCACCGACCTAACCTGTCAACTCCTTTTATACATGTCTTCCGCGTGATTTCACGTGATTTCGCGTGACTTTCACTATAGTACACCCTTTAAAACTATGGGTTACTCTTTCACCCAACATCGCTCGACAAACATGCGATAAGACCTCTGTTCGTTTTATCTGTTTTCCCCTTCCTTTTTCTCCTTTCCTTCTGCTAACTTTAAACAACAGTAATAAACAGATGTAAGACTTCTGGTTACCGTGTCAACTTCAGATAAAGGCAATCTAAGAAATTCAACCACTAAAATCAGGATAACTTCTATAATAAACCCTTGAAGATATGCATATACCTATCCGGGACGTTCAAGGTAATGTGCTTTGAAATCTGCTTCCGGAACTTTCTCTTATTCTGACAAATAATAAAATCGTTACATACAGGAGAAACATTGGTTATCTCTTTATCGTTTTAGCCAGTAAATAAAATACTAGTGATTAGTATTTTGCGTCTCAGTACACATCAAAAAGTCTCCTATGCGTCATGATTAAGTTTTTTGGACGATGTGATACAATAGGTTATTTCAGCCATCTCAGAAAGAATCTATTTAATAAAAAGCAATAGGGATTTCTTGCAAGATAATCTTCTCATGTAAAACTGTAAAACTGCACGAGATCAGCGAATGCATTGATGTGGGATTCGTCTCAAGAAGAATAGATCTCGACATATGAAAGACGTTTGATAGGGTCTGGCAGAAATATTTACGTTATGTTGTCAGCTATGGAATGTCTTCACGATCATGAAATCCTTTTCTCCGATAGGCGAGTAAAATAGTTTTTTAACAGAGGTCAGAAAGAATATTAATGTTAGTGTGGCTCAATGAGCTTTTCACTGCAAAATAATTTTCTTGGTTATCATTAACGATTTTCTAAATTCTGATATCTTATGTTGGTATTTCCCTAGATGACACGACTATCTATGCCAGTGCCTAGAAGATCACTAGTGATAATCTTCCTTAATGTATCGTATTTAGAACAGTTTGAAGGTAATGGGCTAGGTAGTTGATAGTGTTGAGAAATTGAAAAGGAAGAAAATATAAAATGGTCTAGGAAAGATTAATTTAACTCAGACTCGACCTGGATCTAATTTGAATTTAAGGACACATCTTGATGTAGATCGTCTCAGTTTTTTCTATAAATACTATTATTGTGTTTTTCATGATTATCTCATCTATTCTAGGTTCCTTTGTTCCAGCTCATTTGACTCGTGCGTATAGTGGTCTTCATCAGTTCGCTGTTTTGATATCTCAATGTAATACAACTTCCTATTTCAACAACGCAGCTTCTTTTCAACAACGCAGGCTTGTGGAACTTTGTTTCCTACTGAGTGTTTTCCTCCTGCCTGTAGCCTTAGTCTTTTTATAGAGCTCTTGTACAGCATATTTTCAATATTTCTGGAATTAGTTCGTTTCAAACATAGTCAGAGATTAATTTGTCCATAGTATTATCTGTTTAATGATAAACGAAAGACAAATTCTAAATGCAAACAACCTCAATATCGACGGTTTAAATTGTACGTGGTAATCCGTGACAATGTTGGTAATCCGTGACAATGTTGGGGTCAATATTCGTATATTGTGCATGATTATAAGTATTTAACTGATTGTAAGGATAAAAAGATATTTTCAATGTACAACCAGAAATAAATATTTAAGAGATCGATGCAGCATTTATTTATACCATTCCCTAATACTGCTCTTCTTATAATCCTACTCGTCTTTGTCAATTCTTACCATCACTTCATGTCTTATTCCTACATTAAAAAATTTCAGCAATTTACACGCTACATTTTATTATGGATTTCAAATAAATTATTCAATACCATTTTATGAAACCTATTCTTATATTTGTTTAAAAACAACTAAATAATAAGAAACCTATGACAACCGATCCATTCTTCATCTTACTAAAGTATACGATATCATATGAATATATGTGCACAACAATTTGTATGAAAGTAATGCAATATCATTTTGAATTTTCATCTCTTGATTTGATTCATTCTATTTTGTTCTGAATCGTTGTTTGTCTTAATGCTCGAGAGTCATCTTCCTTCCAATCGTATAGAAAATCGCTTTTGATCCGATTCACTTACTTACATCGCATTTTAACTAATTGTTCAGCCATGGAGAGTGAATATTAGATCACACGAAGCGCTCTACACTTGTATAATGCACAAGGCTATTTGTTTAATTAATTTGAAAGCTTCATGAAATCGATAGACGTTAAACTTTCTTAAAATCTAAATTATAATCAAAGCAACCAAACGTGTTTTATCATGAGGCAAAAATACTATAACTGCTAATATTACTACTACTACTATTTTTTATTATTAAGCACATATACAAAATAAGGCTATTATCATTACTAATTACGGTGATGATAATAATATTGACAGCATAGAACAACATATACCAAAATCAACGGCAATTATCAGGGATCAACACAAAGATCATAAATCATTATAAATCATTTTACATTATAAAAACTAGGACCGTAAATGCAGCAATAATACTAAGCATTAGGAACAGCTTCAAATTAAGAACTAAATATATATCATGGATGGATTTAACTAACATCGCTACTACAATATTCAGTATAGTTGAGATTAATATTACAATAGTGCTTATTAAAACCATAAAAAACGACTAGTAGTTGGCGACTATCCGAAAATGTTGAAATTTCGTATATATTATCATAGAGTTAATGTTTTATCGATTCTCATATATTATAAAGTTTCGATTTCAAAAATAAAAAATATATCCATATAACTTGAGGTCATCACCTTAAATCAAAACCGAAACCCAAACTTATGAAAAAGTGTATATATATATAACTTGGGTTCCTTCAGTTATAATTATAACTGAAACCAAAACTTATGAAAAAGTATGTGTATATATATAACTTGGGTTCCTTCAGTTATAATTATAACTGAAACCAAAACTTATGAAGAATTCCTGATAAAATTATTTATAAAAATATAAATTACTGGAGTGTCATCAGCTACAGTCAAAACAGAAACCGAAACTTATGAGGAATTCATGATAAAATTATTTAAAAAAATAGAATTGACTTTAGCGCGATTAGCTATAATCGAAACCGAAACCAAAACTTATGAAGAATTCTTGGTAAAAGTATTTATTACAAGTGCATAACTGCTAAACGACAGCCACTCGGATGTAAGCGTGACACACAAAATAAATAACACACAAACTATCCTATTAATACAGAGATAATTAGATATAAACGGCCTGAAACTTTTCACAAGAAACAAAGATAACTAGAGAACCTGATAAACTCAACCAGAATCTTCAGCTAACATATTCGAATTGAATTCGGCATGGGAAAGTGCGCACAAAAGGAGAAAAACTGGGGGCAATGGAAGGTACAGAACTATCCAATTAAACGAAGATGAGGGCGCTTAGCGAACATAACATCTACAAATATTTTGGAATTTTAGAAAGCAGACACAATTCAATCAATAGAATTGAATGAGATAATTAGAAAAGAATATCTGAAAATAACTAGAAAACTTCTCAAAACTAAACTAGATAATAGGAACGTAATAAATAATAAAAAGTACTAACACATAGACAGTATCACTAGTAAGATCCTCTGGGCTGTCCATAGGCTAGACCAAAGAAGAACAAACGTGCCTTGACCAGAAGACCAGGGAACATTTGACCATACACAATGCACTACACTTAATAGATAATGCGGACGAATTCTACGTGTAAAGAAAAGACTAAGGAAGAGTACTGGTTAATATAAAAGTCTGTGTTATCTACAACATCAATCCGTTGCTGATCCGCTGCTGACTCTGGAGAAATTAATGTTTTTTTTTCTAGCTATCCTTGCCGTAGCAAGAATGGTTACGTGGGTCATACGCCTCAACGAATGCTAAGACATCTGTTTCCAGTCGCGATGTTTTGGTTTACTTTATACATCTGTTTAGAGTAAGATCATATGCGATTGGAGGTGGTTGCCTCGAGTGGAGTTCGACATGAAACTAGATTTTGCATCTGTCGAGGAGCCAAGTACGAGTACGTGTTCTCTCCTTAAGCATGGCACACGCAGTCATTGGTTCTAAGGAATCTATCCCCTAGTGCTTAGTTAACATTGCTTAAAAAAAACTTAGATAGTGGAACAAGTGAGATCCCGGTCCTGTTTTGTTTGTGGTGATAGAGAGCATCCGAAGATGCCCAACCACCACATTTCTTTGGACCAACGATTTTGCTTCTCAGGGTCACCACAACAAACACAGTATTAATAACAAATTTACCCAATTGTTCATGTCACCACCTAGCCTGTACTCCAATCTAGAGATCAACCTGCTTGTTGTCGGTTCTCCCAGAAAACATTGGGCAATCCAACACTTCGACAAGGGTTGAGAGGAGCCTTATTAACATATCTCAATAGGCATTTTGTTTGGTTTATTTATTCTTTTGGGGGGTGTTTCTTAGATTTTTCCACTCCCTATAATTCATCATACACTGTAAGTACATCGAACATTTTAAATTTTATAAATCAAGGACTCTTTCTAATAAAATATACAAAAAATATTTATGCACACACACACACACACACACACACACACACACACACACACACATATATATATATATATATATATATATATATATATATATATACACGCACAAATATGCATATATTTATACATAAAACGATTATTGTTCTATTAAGTAGAATTCATTACGTGGTGTGAATACGGTATTGTAGTGAAAGGGTCCAGCTAAGAGTAATCTCAAAGTTTAATAGAAAAGCTCCTCGACCCCCTCAACCCCAACAAGGCTTCATGCTCAAGTGTATTGGAAATTATATTAATTTCTACTATTTTAATGTTTTCATTAACGTAATACTGTATTAATGTGATAGCCAATGAAGTAAATATATAAGAATGAGTTTCTTCGTAGAAGTTCCTTTCCCGACACCAATTGTAGGTGACTGCCAATCAAGATTAAGGGCACTTCACCTGCTCGTAGATTGGTTTAATTCCCTGAACATCAAACCAGTTCTTCCTTATTACGGGACTTGTGTTTTATGGTTTTCTGCAGTCAGTATTTTATCGCGACAGCTCCAGAAAAATTGTTGGCAAGATCCTTTCTACCCACGAAGCAAGGCTATACCCTTGCTTCATTATTATTGGCTCATATGGAGCTTTTACACAAGTCAACAAACGATCTGATTGGAAACCTGTGGTGTTCTCTGGGGGCTGAGTGACAACAAGTCTCCCCAGACGTCCAGTTCTCTCCATCTCCTTCGATAGCATTTGCAAATTGAATTTGCATAATTGCAACAACCTCTTGCCATTGATTTCTCGCTGGTAGTGGCCATTGTTTTATACTGGAATTTGAGTGGCACTCAGTTTCCCCAAGGTCCCAGTTCTCTTTGCGCTTGTCCAGCCGAGGTTTGGCTAGCGCTCTCTCCTCAGTCTTTCAGTCCTTCTTGACCCTTCTCAGCTCTTTGGTGTCACTTTTTTATTGGGGGGGGGAACGGTGATGAAACAATGAGGGGATGCATGATTGGGGGTGTAGATATACAGTTTCGCTGTTCTTCATTCCCTGTAATGTTTATTCATTATATTGTCTTGTATTATTCTCCGCATTCAAGGGTTTTCCTTAATATTTTTTTTACACAGTGATTACCACTTATCAAGGCCCGGAAGACACTCAAGGATAAGGGTTATTGCAAGTACATTACATTAGTGTGGAGATTTGATGAAGTGTTTACTTAAGGGGGCGGTTCATTAGGAATTTGTTAACATTGGACTTGAAGACATCCAAGTTGTAGTCCGGTGGGAAGCAGGCAGACGGAACAGAGTTCCACAGGCGTGCAGTTTTAAGAAAGAAGCTTTGTTCATGGAATCCGCGTTTTGATTTAGGCACAGATAGAGAATGGGGAAATTTCAGGGGCAAGTTTGCTACATTCACTTACTATATGGTTTATCGTTTCGTCTCTTTGTCCAAAGAGTCTGCATTTGCAGTTTTCTTGTGTTTTATCGATTCTGGCTTTGATATGGTTGTTTCTTATCGAGTTATCTTGTGCTGCAGCTATTAGAGATTCAGTTTCTCGGTTTAGATGTCCTTTTCGCATTCATGTCTAGGTGTTTTCGTTATTCTAATCTTTTGTATATTATTATTATTATTATTATTATTATTATTATTATTTATGTATTTATTTATTTATTAGGACTAAGGTGTCCAAATCTCTTTTACCATTAACCGTTTTGTGTCGGAGAACTTTTATTTTGTTATTTGTTTAAAAGATAAACGGGTCCAAATTTTGTTGTTATAGTTTAAGACTTTTGCAAGACGATCATTCTTAACGCTGACGTTGTTGTTATTGTTTTTATTATTATTGACTCACAAGGAGCTTTCACACAGGTCATCAAAGATCTCTCCTTGAAAACAGCCTGTGATGTTATCTGAAGCTGAGTGACAACAAGTCTCCCCAGATTCCCAGTACTCTCCACCGCTTTCGATAGTATTTGCAAATAAATTTACATTATCGCGATAGCTGCTCGCCATTGACTTCTCGTTGGCAGCGGCTATTAGTCTTCACTGGAATTTGAGTAGCAATAAGCCTCCCCAAGGTCCCAGTTCTCTTCGCACTTTTCAAGCGGAGGTGTGGTCAGTGCCCACTCCTCGGTCTTTCCTTACTCCTTGACTGTTTGGTCTCACTCTTTATTTTTTTTGGGGGGGTGATATGGAACTAAGAGGATGGGGGGTTATAGATATGCGTCTTCAATGTCCTTGGTTCCATGTAGCGCTTCATGTTTTGCCTCTACAGCAGTTTGTCTGGCCCGCACTTGTTGTTCATGTATGTTAGTCTTAACATTCAAGGGGGTTCCTTAATATTTCAGCCGTTTTCATTATTGTTGTCCGTTATATTTTTCTAATCATTCCTTTGATTCTAATTTCTCCCATTCTTTTTTCAAAGGTTTTTCGGGATTATTCCTAGTGCTCCTACTATTATAGGTATTATTTTGATTTTCTTCATCTTCCATATCCCTTTTGGCTAAATGACTAGCTCTGTGTATTTGCTCCATTTATTATTATTATTATTAGTAGTAGTAGTAGTAGTAGTAGTAGTAGTAGTAGTATATTTTTAAGTACCAATGTGTTCAATTCTTTCTTCATAAACCGTTTTGTATCAAATATTACTTTTAAAGGAACGCACGTGTTTAATTTTTTCAGAATTTTGTCATTATTATTATTATTATTTTGTCAATAAGATTAGAAAAGCATTTTGTCATTCGGGATAGAGAGAAAAATATTTTTCTATGATGGACGTTGGTGTTTCTTGATGTTTAATCATGGGACGAACTTCTTCTTCTTCTTCTTCTTCTTCTTATTATTATTATTATTATTATTATTATTATTATTATTATTATTATCATTATTATTATTTTTATTATAATTATTATAATTATTATTATTATCATTATTATTATTATCATTATTATTATTATCATGATTATCATTATTATTATTATTATCATCATTATTATTATTATCTTTATTAATATTATTAATATTATTACTATTATTATTATTATTATTATTATTATTATTATTTCGTAATAGTCTCAACTTTTGGATGTTTTTGAACATCATATTAATTTATTTGATGTACAACATTAAAGCTGTACCTTGACGTTTTACATTCCATAGTCTAACTGCTATTTTTAGGTTTTAATGTTTTTCAATGTTCTTTCTCATGCACCTTGGTATCGAAACAGGCAACATCAATGATTGAGCAAGTTCTTGTTTTTTTTGTGTGTGTTCAAAGATCCGTATCATTGATATTGTAGTTTTCCTGTATTCTTTCTAGTTTTTTCACATGCCCATTCTTATTGTGGTCTAATTCGCAGAGATTGAATATATTCCAGTGTAGGCCCAGAGCGACTTTGTCATGCATTCATTTTATTATTGATGTTGTGCATTCTGATATAATATGCACTTGGGTTTCTTCACTTTCATGACACAATCTGCACATCGTTTATTATGTAGCTTTATCGACGTAGTATTTGATAAACCTAATATGAACGGTTTGTTCCTTGGCTGCCATTAAAGTGTAATCAGTAATTCTTAGAAGATCATCCCTGGCCAACCAATTCCAGTTGTCATTATCTCTAAATTTCTTAAAATACTCTGTAGCTACTTTCCAAATAAGTTTTTATCTCTTTTTTTCGATCTTTGATTGTTTTTAACTTCATAAAGAAGAATTTCCTTTCCTTCAGAAATATATTTAGTTAGAGCATTTCATTTCTAGGTAGATACAAAAGATTTACATCTCCATCCTTAACAAAAGTCCCATAAATTGTAAGCATTTTAGGTGTTATCGTGAACAAACATTTTAATTCATTTACATTACAAGCAAGTATACCAGCGGTATATCAAATAATAACTACTGTATTGGCTATATAAGAATAACCCGTTAATCTTCTGCTTTTCTTTCCATATTCTTAATCTTATCGGCGTCTGTTATTTATAGCTTCTTTCACTGTAAACATTCTTTATGAAATTATTTGTTGGTATTCAAGTTTACCTGGTTTTTTTAGAAGAGTAGCACAGTTGATGATGTGAAATTCCATGTGTAAGTCGTTACTAAACAATCTGATCGTATCCATTATACGATATAGTTGGTTCCTATTCCTTCAAAAAACTTTAAAGACACCCATGAATCGTAAGTGTTTTTCTGTAAGAAAATCTTTTCCCAACTTAATATTTTGCTTTAGCATTTCGTAAAAAAGTGTTATCGGGATCAGATTCATTACTAAAGCTTGGTCTACAGTTTCTCAGGATCATTTTATTGATCAGAAGCTGATCCCTGGTGCCACGTGGTCTGTTGCGTCAAGCTTTCTAAAGCAGCAAATTCTTTTGGTCTATTTTTTACGAGGGAGTTAGTATTTATCAAGGCCCGAAGGCCACTCGAGAATAATGGTTAATGAATGTACGGTGGTCACTGAGACAAAAGGCGTAGGTATCGATAACGGTGTAAATTCTGTCGAATTTAATTAAGGGAGCGACTAAAAAAAATTGTTTACATTAGACTTGAAGACGAGTATTTTGTAGTCAGCTGAAAAGCAATCTACCAGAACAGAGTTCTACAAGCGGTCAGTTCTAGGAAAGGGTTTTTGTTCATGGAATTTGCGTTTAGAATTAGGCACAGAGAGACAGGGGAATAAATTTATGATAGTGGTTGTAACCAGAAGAATTCTTTTTGTGAAAATTTGACAAAGGGGATCATATACTGAAGTTCAGACAAACACTAGTTATGGAAATAAAAATAAAGCAGGAAGAGGTTCGCAAAGTGTCTTCTGTAGGTGAGTGGTCGCAAGGACGAGAAAAGGACATCGCCTATTAGGATTCGAAACCGGTTTAGAATGTTAGCTAAGTCAAGATAGAGTGCTCCAAGCAGACGTGGCAATGGTACTCCATCTTAGGACTAATCTGATTCTTATAGGCAGAAGATACTTTCGTTGGCAGAGAGATCATTTTTGGAACCGTAAAATGACGCAACCATTTTTCAAGCAACACTTGCAACAGATTTTATGTAAGTCTTTCATTTTAGCCTAGGAGTAAAGGTTATACGCAGAAGCTTGTCAAAATAGGTCCCAAGTTTTAGACGAAAGCCATTAATATCACTTGGAATCAAGTGGGTGTCAGAGCGTTTGTGGTGAAAAGATAAAAGCTTATTTTAGATGCGTTAAAACTAACCATCTATTTTTGTCTCATTCTAACCACGTGTTCAAGTTCAGAAGAGAAATTCAGAGAGATATTGGTTGTTGTTGTTGTTGTTGGTCTTTTCCATAAATAATAGACACCTGCGAATATATCGATGAATAAACTTAGAATGTGATTAGGGAGATCATTGATGAAGATAAGGAAGAAAGTTGGGTCCAAGATAGACCCTTGAAGCACACCAGCATTTATATTTGAGCTTCGGACTTCTGCCCATGTACAACTAGTTGTATAAACATCAGAGATCAAAATAATTGAGAATACATTTTCGAATATTTCATAGCTATAAATGCCAAACCCTATAAAATGCCTTTAATATGTCAAGAACTATTGCTCTTGACATATTTAATCCTTGTCAATAAATCTACTGATCTTATGTGAAATTACAGTCAATATATCAGTTGTAGATCTCGCAGGAGGAAACAATATTGGTTTTCACTGAGTGGGTTGTTTTGTCCATGATGGTTGACAATTTCCTTATTTAACATGGATTAAAGTAACTTACTCATGACATACAGGGAACTAATTGACCTATACTAAGATTCAAACGACCGATATCTTACTTATTGTGGAATTTAATGAGGTTTTCCATGATGTTGGAATGCATTTTTTCTTTAGGTATTGATTGAACAGCTTTGCAAGAATGGGTGCTAGTTCCGGTTGCAGTTATTTGAGTCCTATAATGGAATATTGTTTTTCTGGCATCAAGGATCTTAATGAATGTGGCAACATCGCAAAAATACATGTGGATTTCATCCAAATTATCTTCGGTCATTGGGGAGTGTAGTGGTTATTTGGGAGTTAGGTTGTCCTGTTTGCATAGGGTTGCGCTTGCTGCAAAATTCTTTGCACAGTGTTGGGCTTTCTCAAATGCTGACGAAATCAATTCAGACCCGTCGATGATGGTCTGAGTAGAGGACACGGATCGGTTGGGGGCCTTGTCTGCTATTCGCTAAACTAATGAAAACAGAGCCTCTTTAGACTGATGGACTGAGTATATGGCATTACTGCGTTTACGGAAATCCTTTTGCAGTTATTGTTGGCAGTTTTAAGGCAACTGTAATTTCAAAACAGCTATTACGTTTAACTCAATTGAAATATAGGTTTCCGTGTGCAATAGCACCAGCAGATTCAAGTTTTACCATCCCTGACTGTTCTGTTTCTTTGGGGTTTCTTGGAGGGTATGTAGTTATCTATGCAGGTGCTTAAGCAATCAGTTAATTCGAATGCTATATCGAATGCATTCTTTTTTAAACATAGAGCGTATGGGTACTTTCGATATGAACGTTTAGAAACCGAGCACTGTTCGATGGGAACAGATATTTGGTGGTTTGGGGAATACTTTTTAAATTGAATATTTTCAAGAAGGAGAATATAAATAAAAGGAGTTAGTATTACAAAAGCATAGAATTCGCTTTTATTATTCAAATGACACTACGGATCATGAACGAAAAAACAAAAGGGGTGAAGTGATAAAAACTTTTGTATAAACTTTTCACTAGCATTAGCGTCCTGTGAAATCTTCTTGTTGAGCCTTCCCATTAAATAATTTAATTCCACTATGTTGTTGCCCATGGGACCACAGGGCACTTATTAACCCTTATACTCGAGTGACTTTCGGCTCTTGATAAGTGATGATTTCCTTGGACATCTTGGGCTCACATTAATGTTCTCTATATTATGCATTATAAATCTATTTCATTCAATTTGTTGTTTTTTAATTAATCTAAATGAAACGCAAATTACCATGTAGTTTCTTTCTTAATTGAATTTATGTCCTAGTTCTGTTTCTGTATTGTTTTTCGAAAACTACATAAGTATAATAAAAGTAATAAACTATGATTAGAAAGAATTATAGATAACAATAATCTCTTATATAATAAAATGACTGCATATCGTAGGTTTGCAACAATAGATACCGCATACAAATTCAATACATCTTTCGACTACAATTGCACACCCATTTAGTCGTGATAATAAAATGCTACATTACATCCTACGAGGAACACCATCACAATCGCCCCATATTTAGAGGAAGAAGTCGCTATTTTTCTCTCTAAATATTTAGTCCTACCATTACTCCCAGTTGTCACCGGAAAAAATTCTACACTTTACACAGATTTTATGTTTTCACCGACCGTAAGTAAATAAATAAAATAAATAGA
The DNA here is from genome assembly GCF_053919585.1 of Euprymna scolopes. Lineage (NCBI taxonomy): Eukaryota > Metazoa > Mollusca > Cephalopoda > Sepiida > Sepiolidae > Euprymna > Euprymna scolopes. Next base: position 88,627,920 of record NC_136485.1, read on the forward strand.
CCTTACATCATTTTCACAGTTTCTTATCCATTAAATAATAACGGCTCCCTCGACAAACTCCGTAAATTCTGATTCGCTGAGCACTGATAACTCTCATATTCCGGAATCAAATTCTACACTTCATAAACGAACGGTTACAAAAATTATTATATGGCATCACTAAGACACAACCATATTCGTTTCATAGTTTGTTCATTAGTGTCTTGTGTGTTTGTTGCACTTCAAAATTCGCTGGGCATTTGCTATAAACATTAACAAGCATCAAAGTATTGTGTATCCACAAGTATTGAGAACATAAACAAAAAAACACGCGTTATTATATTATATATTATTGTCCGTGTATGCATGTGTTTATGTGCGTGTGTTTGGAAAACGTTTGTTGTTAAAACAATTGCAAAAAAATGAATGTATATAAACATTACAGAATAACATTTTTCGTGGAATACATATATATATTTACTCAGTAAATTTTAAGTACATTTTTATTTTTTATTGTATTTCTATTTAAACAAACGGAACCAAAGCAACGTGTAGCCGGGTACAGCTAATAATAATAATAATAATAATAATAATAATAATAATAATAATAATAATAATAATAATAATGATAATAATAATAATATTAATAATAATAATAATAATACATCAGTTAATCTATTTCTATCGATACAGCAGTTAATCTATTGTTATAAATTATATTTTGAAATTATATATGATTGACATTCAGACTAATGTATAGAACTGAACCACGTTGAATAATAAAAAAAGTCAGTTGATGTAATAAATTACGAATGCTAAAACAAATGTGTAAACATCTTTCACGTACACTTCTGCTTATTTCTTTACATGTTTAGTTTTTCAAAAACTGCACGGCAGTCTATCTAGGTCAACTTCAAATTGGGGCAGCAAAATCGGACATAATGTGTGATTGGATGAGAAATTGGTAAAGAATCAAGACGCGGTTGCAGATAATTCCTTCTTAATCGGATCACAAAATAGAGAAGAAAGTTAATCATCTGTAAGTAGCAGCAGAGGCAGTTGAATACAAATCAATTTGGTATAATGAAACAAAATCATTTTCCTCAAACATGAAGCAAAATGCTCATGGGTCCATATGAATGAATGAGATGATAATAAGCATACATATATATTCTTTGGGCGATCGGGTTTCAATCCTAGCTTGAGGTAGTTGCTTGTCTAGCCGCACTGATAAGCTGTGAAACAGCGAAACAATACTGTATGTAAATGACCACACACACACACACACACACACACACACACATATATATATATATATATATATATATACATATATAAGTATTTTAATAGCTATAATCACTAGTGTTTCATCCTTCCGGGAATCATCATTGCAGTGAGTACAATTACCACCGGTCGAGAGATTCAGACCTAGCGACAAAGCAATTTTTGACTCTATTAGCAAGGAACAAACCGCTCGGCGAGAAATATAGTTGAAATTAACATTTCTATAAAGCGTAATTTATGTGTGTATATATATATATATATATATATATATATGTGTGTGTGTATGTGTGTGTATAACAATGAATACGATTAGTTAGGTATCTAGACAGCACAGCGTGAATGAATGAAAACAAACACTTACAAAATGTCGTTAACTTTGCGATTCTTCCTGAATATGAAATGTTGAAGTATTTGTGTGGCTTAATTGCAAAAATATTTTTTCGCGATATATATATATATATATATATATATATATATATATATATATATATATATATAGACAAGACTACCTATGACCTGCTGGGTCAGTATATGTTATAGCTAGCTATGTAATTGTAAGTATACAGAATTAATGTATAAAAGTGCAAAAAAGTATACAGAATTAATTCAAAAATTGAATGCATTCGCGAAACCATACGTGGCGACTAGTGAAGACAATACGCAATTTCACTCGCGCGCAAAAATAGAATGCAAGTGCGCGCGAAAACAAACATCAAGACAAATGAAAACAAAACGTTATCTTAATATTATTGTCCTTAGATTAAATAAAAATCCTGTATATAAGAAGGGTATAATCCCTTGAAAAAAAAAACGAAATAATAAAAAAATAAATACGAGGATAGGGTATGCATTTTACAGGTCCAACCTAGTTTTGTTTTGTATATGTGTGTATGTTAACATCCTTAATAATACCAGAAAATAATAATTAATAGATTAAGTAATATGTGAGACCTTTTCAAAGCAAATCTTTAAAAAAACTGAAAAGTCCCCCTACACACACGTTTTGAAGTGTTTTTACATGTTTTTAAAATGTTTGGAACTTATGACCCCAGCCCCACCCCATTTCCCCTTTTGTTACCCTACCTTTGCCACCGACCCTGAAAAATCTGCTGACGATTACATGGCTCGCTACGTTGCCAAAAGTAAGGTCTCATTTTACATAAAATTTATATAGGAAAGTTATCCCCCACGCTAAAGTGTTAAATTTTGATTATTGAAAAAAATCCTTCATCTATATTATCTTTAAAGGCCGTTGATACGTATAAACAAAAATAAAACTAGATTTTGATGGTTTATGAGGTAAACTACGCTGGGTTAGGTCGTAAAAAACAAATTTTTTTTTTAACTATGTAAATTGATCAAGTACTTTTTTACATTAGAAAAACACGTATGCTTTGTTTTTTGTTTGGAAAAAAACTTGCAATGAAAGATACAAATAAAATAATCGTAAATAATAATTTTGGGCACGACAAACTAGTTTTTTAAAAATCAATTCTAATTTTAATCACGCACAACTTGGGCAAAGAAAATATTTTTATAAAATATGTAGGTGCACCTGAACAATCGGCACCCCCGCTTACAATCTTTTCCTTTTAAAGTTTATTGAACTATTTCTGGGGACTTTTTGAAATTAAGTTATGAGATTATTTTTTTTAAAATTAAAAAGTCATTATTTAAAGATTTGAAGGCGGTTCAGTTTCACATACAAAGTTCTAGTAAATCGATCCCCCATTTAAGAACCGATTTACAGCCCCGTTTCGATGTTGGCTTTTTCAGCCCCCAGCTATTATTAGTATTATCTTATTTACTTTTTTCTCGACTTTTCACTTTGAGAAGTGTTCGGTTTGCCTCCCCCTCCCCACCGTCATTATTTTTTTAAAATTTATTTACGACATTTTAAAAGGTATTTTTACATTTAATTCCCCGCGTTATTTTTTTAAAAATTACTAGTCTACCCGTTGGCCCTGAAAGCGTAATATGAATCATGTTCAAAATAAAACATGATTTATATTTTCTTTTATCGTCTTACGAAAACATTTGTTTAAGTGATAAATGAAAAATAAAACTCAGGAAGCCTACAGAGCATTATTGCCAGTACTAATTAAAATTAAGGAAACCCTTATAAAACCATTACTAAAACAAAGTTTCTACCCGCCACCTTGAAGACAAAATATTTTTTAAGTAAAGCCTTAGAAAAAATAATTTTTCAGAATCCACAGGAGCGCTTTTAAAAGCAGTAAACATGGTTATAAATATTCATATATATATATATATTCATATATATATATATATATATATATATATATATATATTATATATATATATGGTTATATATTGTATATTTATATTTAAATCAGATTTGTTTTTAACTTAACGTGGTTATATTATATTTATTTGTTAGGAAAACACGTAAAAATAAGTTAAAACAAAAATTATTGTTGACTTTGTGTCTGCTTTGAATAGCAGCAGTGGCTTTTACTATCGGACTTAAGACGGGGAAGTAGAAGAATTTTTTGAAACCAGAACTCATAAAACGGATGAACGGTTAGAACGTCGCATCAAGCAAGTTGATCTGAGTGTTGTTATTATATAGATATATAGTTTGAAACAATTTCCATACAACACAATAACAACACAATAAAAAAAAAAATACTAAACTAAAATAGTAGTAAACTATTACATAAATAACAATAATATTGGAAGGACAATAATATTATTACATAATAATACAATAATAATATTACATAAATAGCAATAATATTAGGAAGGACAATAATACAATTACTAAACTTGTAATTAATTCACATTTTGATACCAATCACCTAAATACTAATAACTTTATAATGAAAAGGAACGACACATAGACGGGTCCTTGTAGCTTCACTGCAATAAATATGTTTTTATGCTATTGCTAAGCTCTACTTATATATTTAGCACTGTTAAAATAAATACTGAAAATTTATATCTATATAATATATAAACTTTTAATCTTATTTGTATATACATGGAATAAAAAGGTGTACACACACACACACACACACACACACACACATATATATATATATATATATATATATATATATATATATATTAGTCGATACGAGACAAAATGTTTAGCTGCATCCTTGTAGAGATACAAATGTTTCAGGTTGAAATTGAAACGATATCCTTAAAACGATTTATTCACTAATTCATACCCAGATATCATACCATTTATAGAAGAAGACCAACAATCCAAAATGCAGCCCAATCACTTTAGCATAGTTCCTTATCTACAATATCGCATTTAAATATTATTATTATTATTATTATTATTATTATTATTATTATTATTATTATTATTATTATTATTGCTGTTATTACAACTGCTATTGTTTTTGCTGCTGCTTGGCTTTATTATTGAGATGTAGTCTATTTAGAATGTATCATGTTATAGCAAATAAGCCATACAGACTATGCATTAAGAACATAAAATGTCAGTCGTAATTTGAATATATATAGAGAAAAGGCGGTAAAAAGCACCGTTAATTATTTACAGTAATTACACAGAAATTAATTAGTTTTATTTTTTTAATTCATTTAGTTTTAATTTTAAGCAAATGTCTTATGAATTAATTAGTTTTAATTCTACTAAATTTAATAATTGATGTTTTCTTTAAAAACTAATCCTACACTAATAAAACTCTTCTGTAACTAGTATTAAATATTAATTGGCGTTTTAAAATTAATGCATTTTAAACACGAGGTTTTTTAAGTTATCAGTTACAAATGTGACCCTTAAACGCCAATACATATAATGTCCTTTCCATGCGACCGTATGTGTAAAATATAGTGATAATTACAAATATAATTTAGTTAATCACGAATAAAGATTGAAAGTATAATCACTACCTCAGAAAATGCTATTAATGTTCAAAACTTCTCTATTGGTTTCAGTTGCGCACTTATATCGATAGACAAATGTCTGAAGCCATATTCAATTCCAAGTCATGGCTAAAATAGTTATTTGTCTTAAAATACTCTTTTAAAAAGAATAGATAATAAAAAGTACTGTGAGGCAGCATTAAGTCGCCCAAAATTCCAATACCGTCATCAACGAAATGTCCTCATTATTGTTAACTATATGTTCCCAATTGTGATCAAACGGATACTGAATCGATCTCCCTATCGATAAATATTTAACTAGTTCATTCACTAATGTTCAAGCTATTGACCATCGACACGAAAATCAATCGCTGTTTCAAGACAGCGAATAAAAAGACATAATTGCTGGAATGATGGCGTTTCGTCTAGCGACATTTTGGACAACAATGGCCAATCTATTCAATAAGAAATTATGTTAATGTTCATATCAGCTCATATTTTACTTTTAAAGTTTATGTAGTACGATAAGCTTAACGTGTTATCGAAACATTGGTTGGTGATAGAGAATACTTTTTGAATGGTTACTTCGCTAAACTAAAATAAGTATATGGTGCCTTACGTATGATACTGAAATAACTGGAACATTTCTTTTCTAAATATCGATTTAAAAGAACTGGTTACTTTGCCTGCAAGACAACTGCTTGTAGTCTGTTTTGTATGATGAACATAAATCCTTATAATCCTGAATCCTACCTTAATTCCGTCTCTCTCTCTCTCTCTCTCTCTCTATATATATATATATATATATATATATATATATATATATATATATATATATATATATATACATATTGTCGGAATTAGCATACCGACGAGTAGGGGGAGGGGAAGAAAAGACGGTTTAAGTCTTGCAACGAAATGTTGACGTTGTTTACAAACAGTCTTTCCTTGTAAAAGTAACAAATAGGTAACGATGGTCGAAGTGTAATTTGTCTAAAAGTCAACAACAACTACTACAACAACAGTAGAGCGGCCACCCCTTTTTATCTACTCCAACTTTCAGTCAACGAGAGTCACGCGTGACTGGAATGTCTATTTAACTTGTAAGGAATAGGCACTCAGGTTCTTTGATTAATGGACCACCGGCCGTGTTGATAATAGCTACCAGCACTCCTTTCTTCCCCACCGACCTACCCTCGGCAAGTCAACAAATTCATTATTCTCACACATTCCTCACAAAAGAAAAAAAAACTTTAATAGAATAAAACAGTTTGTTTAGACTCCTGATAAACTGGGTCTACCAGTTACAACTCCTTGAGGGTTGCAAGTCGGACAGAACCATTGTTCATCTTCTGGTGGTGCTTCAGTTAGACCCACATAGCTGAAGTGAAACCAGTCATTGCATCTATCGCAGGCTATCATAGGTCTGGTATCCTCAGGTCTGTTGCAGCTAGGACAGATCCAAATTATAGTACTCTATCTCCGTTGAGGATCCTGGCTTATATCCTGTGAACTCGATAGTTCCATGCCTATCCGTTGAGAGATTTCCAAAGGAAAGAGATGCTTGGTAAAGTATGTGTCTATAGCTCCATTCCCTTTCCTCACCTTCACCATGCGCACCAATTCATCACTTCCTTGGATTAGCTGTAGAACTTCACCTAGGGACCAAAAAGGCCTTGTCTTCAGAGGGATTTTTATGAGCACTATATCTCCTAGTTTTACTTTATCTTCAAAAGAACAATCAGACAAGCTCATTGCTCTTTCTCTGAGACTCAACAAATAGTCCTCATTCCAAACTTTCCTAAATTTAGTCAGGCTTTCTTCCTGGGAATGCAGGGTTTGAATCAAGTCACTTCGACTAATAGGATCGATCGTTTCCAGGTCCTCGTTTTTTAACCGCATTATTATTCCCTGACCAACATTCGCATTCATGAGAGAGTTAGGTGTTAAGACATTCAGATCAGCATCCTCAGAGCTCCTATATGTCAGGGGGCGGCTATTTACTGTCCTTTGCACATCAGAAAAAGTTGTTAGTAGACCAAAATAGTCTACTTTATCTCTTCCTATTGCTTTATATAAGCAAGATTTTATGGTCTTGATAGACCTCTCCCAACTACCAGCGTACCAAGATTAAAACAGTGGAATTGTGCAATGTTTTAAGTCATATGGGTTAAATCTTTCCTTGAATTCTTCCGAAATCATGCCCCGGTTAATGATTCTGACAGCAGCGTTAAATGTGCGAGCATTATCCTAATAAAGGTGTGTAGGGATTCCATTCACGTTCGTGAACCTAATGAATGCTTGAATAAATGATTTCACAGTCATATCCGGAACCAGTTCTAAATGTACAGCCCTAATACTCATACATGTAAATAGAAGAATGTACATTTTATAGTTTTTTCTTGTCCTTTAACATAGATATGGCTGGTAAAATCCACACCGGTATGTAGATAGGGCCTGACAAAATTTACCCGAGGGGCTGGTAAGTTGGTCGAATTTGGTATTGAAAAGGAAACGGCATTATAGCGTTTACATTTCACACACGTACTAACCACATTTTTAACAGCCTGTCTGGCTTGTGGTATCCAGTAACCTGCCAATCGTATTTCATTCAATATTGTGGCCAAGCCTAAGTGTTGGCTTCTTTGGTGGTATTCTTGAATAATCAATCTTGTTAGATAATGCTCTTTTCCCAATAAAATAGGATTTTGGACCTTATATGAGTGATATTCCGATTTTCCTATTCTTCCCATCGATCGTATAATGCCCTTGTGGTCCAAAAAGAGATTCAAATTCTTCACCAGTTTAGGCATACTATTTCCTCCAGGGTCCAACAAAAAGTCCAACTCCCTTGAAAAGGATTGTTTTTGCATTGTCTTGATCAGGTAGGCATTTGCTTGTAACTCAGCATCCATCTCCCCCTTTTTTAACTTGTTGATGAACTTGAATATCAGTGAAGTTACACTGATCAACTTACTTAAACTGGAGAATTTTTCCAATTTGACTTCCGATGTAGCCACTTCATTCTCTGCGGCATAATTTACTGAAGCACCAATCCGCTCCATTTGAACTTTAGAAAGGCAACCCAACTCACGATGGCACCAGGAGGATTCTTCTTGCCTTATCCATTTCGGTCCCTCATACCAAAGAGAAAACTTTCCCTTAAATTTCTTGATAGTCAAACCTCTAGTGATGTAATCGGCCGAGTTGTCATCTGTTGAAGTGTACTGAAAGTTTATCTTTATGTTAAAATCAGTTTTAACTTTCTCAGACATTTGAGCTATGTCCTGCAATCTATTCCGTACAAATACATTTTTCGTTTGGACGAAGTCAGCCAAAATCCAGGACAGAACTACCTGAGCATCTGTGATTACATAGACGCCTTTAATAGGAATGTCTTTTAGGGACTCTTTTATAAAAGGGAAGCATTTCATTGCTAAAAATACTGCTAGAAGTTCCAACGTTGGGAGGGATTTTCCCTGCAAAGGAGCCATTTTCGCTTTGGCAAATACCAAGGATGAATTTCTATCCTGTACAGCATATAACGCAAACCCATATGCGGCTTTAGACGCATCACAGAAAAAGAATAATTTTGTATCCTTTCCTTCATCTATAACCCTCCTGGGAAAAGATAAAGAGTTTAACGCTGATAAATCTTTTGCCAACGTTCTCCGAACTGAACTCATACCTTGAGGAACTATATCATCCCAATTCAGTTTTTGTCTCCATATTTCTCTCATCAATAAACGACCTCGCACTGTCACAGGTAGATACAGAGACAAAGGATCAAATACCTTTGAGGTCTCCAATAATATTTTCCTCTTAGTTGATGCCTCCAAGTCGCATGATGGTGGGGACTCTTATAGAATCTTGTACAGGGTCATATTGATACCCCAGCACCTTTTCCTAACCAGAGTCGAATCCTGATAACGTTCCATCTGCCTCCATTTTCTTTTGGAGTGTTACACAGTTGGAATTGCAATACTGTAAATTAAAATTTCCCTTCTGCAGACGCTCTCTCGCAGAGATATACAAATCAGATAGATTTTCTCCATTATTCGCAGTTTTCACTAGCTTGTCAACATAAAAACTGGATTTCAGTTCCTCCGAACATTCATCCAAAGGGAATTTCTCTGCATGAAACTTTAACACGTAATTTAAAATAAAAGGGCTTGAATTGAAGCCAAAAATAAGGCTTTTGTACCTGTGGCAATGTAATTTTTCACCTTTCTTCAGAAAAAAGCAAAACCGATTCCGATCCTTTTCCGATGTCGGACGAATCATCAGAAATGCTTTTCTGATGTCAGCCAACAAGACATATCGGTTAGTTCGGAATCGGATCATCAATTTTAACATGTCACTCATCAGGTTCACTCCAGGATATGCCGCTTCGTTCAATGATACTGAGCCCTTATGTTTATAAGAACAATTAAATATCGGTCTCACCGTGGTAGTAGTCTGGTCTGTTAGTTTTAGCACTGGCCTATGGGGAATCCATATATAGTCTTTAAATTGTTCAGGAGGCACAATTATTTCTTCAATAATACCCCCGTCTTCTTGTTGTTGGAAAACTTGCAGATACTGATTATACAAGTTTTTCTTCTCCAGATCCTTATTAACCTTTTCTAGCACCCGAATAGCAGCATTGTAATTAGAAGGTACCGATTTTAATTTATATTCATACCACTGAAGTTGTATATGATAGACCATCGTTGTATGTGATGGAATCTCTAAACTGCTTAACCTTCTCTTTAGTCAAGGTGGAGAATTTCTCGTCAATGGGTAATCCGATAGATTCAAGGTTTAACATGTTTTCCAACCCTCTTTGGACACTACTCTCTTCAAACCAATTTTTAGAGGGTCTGGGTAGGATTCCTCTGTGTGAACCACGTAGTTGATTCTGGAAGATGGAAGTGGTGGAGTTTTCGCCAACACCTCTGCATAATTAATCTTTATTCTTTTTTGGTTTTTAATCTGGTGTTTATATAGAAAAGAACACCTGTTTCCAAAGGAGATTAGTCCTTTTTTTGGTCTCGAATGCTGCTCCATACATGCAAGGGATTATCTTTAAAGGTTCCAAAGGTAATTTCTCTGCATGAAACTTTAACAAGTAATTTAAAATAAAAGGGCTTGAATTGAAGCCAAAAATAAGGCTTTTGTACCTGTGGCAATGTAATTTTTCACCTTTCTTCAGAAAAAATCATCCAGGTACTGGATTGTGTCGAGTCCTAGTAACCCATCTATAGTAACTTTGCAGCCAGTCTGTGATTCTTTAATTTTCCAAGAATCTGAGTAAGTTCTTCAAGGTTGTAAGACAATTTCAACTTGGTCGCAAGAATCTGAAGAGTATGTGTTTCGCCGGGCATCAAATTCAATCTCAACGAGATTTCCTTAAAGGTTTTAGGACTCGTTCCTAAAAAGTTCTTTACTTCCATTATTTTATCCTTTGCGAAGGAAAGGCAATTTAACTTCTTTAAAATTAAAGAATCCAAATAAGTTCTTTGACTGCCAGTGTCTAACAGGCAGTTTACCTTCACATTTTTATCTCCTCTTTGCACTATTATTTCAATTATGGGAGAAAGGAAAGCATTGTCGTCTTTTGTATGTAGGCAGGTATCAACCTGCATACTACTCGTAACAGTTGAACACATAGCAGTCATGTGTCCTTTAAGAATTGCAACTATGGCAACAAATTTTTCTTGATGTCCTTAATGGATACATATTCCCCAAGTGAGATCTCTTTAAGCACCGAAAACAAAGACGCAGCTCTCTAAACCGGGTTATCCTGGCTTCATAGATCGTATAGTTGCCACAGTCCTAAGACAAATGTTTATTGCTTTTGCAAAAGTCGCATCTTACCTCGGATCTCAATTCGGTATTAAAAGTTTTAAGAGTCGAGGTTTCGATCGTCTCCTCTGGCTTAATCTTAGGTTGCAGCCTAGGTTTGTACATCAGTACCTTGGTCGGCTGTCTGACAACTAGCATTTGTTTCACTATTCTTGGTGTTTCCTTCAATAGTGTAAACAATGTCGAGTAAGTAGTCCCAGAGATTCGTAAGATTTCTCCCTTTACTTCGGGCGGAAATTATTTCGCGAATAACACTTGTGCTATTATTATTGCTCCAGCTGATTTATCGTCATATAAGTCACAACTATACGATGATCTTTGCTCCCATATATCTGCCTGGGTATTTATGATAAAAAATTTTTATCCTACCAGGTTTTTGGGATTATCTAACTGGAAATCTAATATTTCCTTAATTATTTCACCTCTTATCTCCTCCTCGTCCAAATATTGGTCCTTTAATAGCATATAGGCCATAGCGTAACTATCTTCAGAGGAGGAGAGGTGATTTATAATTTGGAGGGCCCTATCTTCCAAGGAGCACCTCAAAAATATAGTCTTATGTGTTTGATGTTATTGGCCTGGCACAATTTTCGAACTTTGTCAAAAAGTCCTTGAAGCTCCTCTTGTTGGTGTCGAAGTTCTTCCCATCAAACGTGGTCCCTTCAACTGTATTTTAAATGGCTCCACAGAAAATGTAGAATGGGCTGTTGGTTTGAAGGGTGGCGATCTCTCATTTTCTGGAGTAACCAGGTTGCCATGACTAGAGGTTGAGTCAACATCTTCTTCCATCAAGGTAACCGCTGGGTGCTCACTCTGGTCAGCTTTCTGCAGGGAAATTAAACGCTGTCTCGCCCCATATTTAAAGCGGAACGAAGCTAGACTTAAGCTTTCCAATGCTTCTGCTTCTCCTCTTGCAGCCAAGTGTCCTTCCAATCCAAAGGAGACACTCTTAAGCTTTTCCAACCAGTCTTCTATTTCTCGCTTAAATAGAGAAAACACTTCTTCAGAACTCTTCTCTTTCTTTTCTAACCCTTCCAGGGTAGTTAGTATTTTTCTTTGAAGAAGTTCTTGTTTCAGCTTCAGATCCTCCATTGGGACTGAATCATCCATGTTATAAATTCCGTTGAACACTAGAATAATCCAACTCCAAAGAGGATAAATCAATTTCGTTTCAATGTATGTATTTTAAAACGGAAAAGAATCAGTTACACTTTGTTCCATTACTGTTTTATAAAACCACGTGCGTTACTGACGCGGATAGAAAACGCGGATAAAAAACGCGGATAAAAAAAAGACAGTCATTAAAATAGAAATAAAGTCATTTCGTTGCAATGTGTCGGAATTAGCATACCGACGAGTGGGGGGGGGGAGAAAAGACGGTTTAAGTCTTGCAACGAAATGTCGACGTTGCTTATAAACAGTCTTTCCTTGTAAAAGTAACAAATGGGTAACGATGGTCGAAGTGTAATTTGTCTAGAAGACTACAACAACTACTACAACAACAGTAGAGAGGGCACCCCTTTTTATCTACTCCAACTCTCAGTCAACGAGAGTCACGCGTGACTGGAATGTCTATTTAACTTGTAAGGAATAGGCACTCAGGTTCTTTGATTAACGGACCACCGGCCGTGTTGATCACAGCTACCAGCACTCCTTTCTTCCCCACTAACCTACCCTCGGCAAGTCAACCAATTCAAAATTCTCACAATTGAGTGGACAAAACCCAATTGCCCTGTTCCCAAAGCAGCTATAAAATCACATACATCGTACTTTACCCGTACTATGGGACAGGGAGGGGGTTATTTTCTGATTCGTAACCTTAGAAGGTGCATATTAAAAATCGATACTAAACATCTATAGTTATCTATATTAGATATGCATTATCTATAATATATACCTATACTCAAGAGTATGTATAAGATAGATACTAATTTGCCATAGTTTGAACTTGTACTTCAAGTCATGTTAAATAAAAACTCTATATTTTATTTCCCTTAGATGGGCAAAAGTAATTGTTATTGTCTTTACATGAAAACTAAATTTAAACCATACAATACCTCCTCATACTATACGTGTTTTAATATATTCATTAATCCACAAACCATATTTAATCCCTGTTTAACTCTATTTGATATTATCTTGAAATATACACCTCTTACTCATACATACTCCCAAGCCTTTTCACTCATAATGTGTGAACAACCACATCTTCCAATTTTGATCTTATTTTGAGGAGTATAACTTCATAGCAAATATTAACTGCCTTTGATACCCACTCGATTAATTCTAACTACCCATGCGACGGTGTAGAAATACCTGGCTTTGAAAGCAGGCGCAGGGCTAACCCTCTCGGCGCTGATCGACCCGTATCTAGTCAGTTTATCTATCTAGTAGAAGGAAAACTCCGTTGTGCCACTTACCTCATATGTCTTGACACCAAACGAAGTAGGGAGGCCACCTTAATTCTGGTCGACAGCCTCCCTAGAGCTGGAGTCGATTAAATCACCGGTTTGCAAACCTAAACTGCTTAAGAAGTAGGTAGGCTTTGCCTATATTCCGGCTTCTGTACTCCTTCTTTGCCTATTAGCCAGATGCAGAAGTGCAATCCTAGGGACTCATTAGAGACCTGTAGTGCTTGGCTTTGTCTTCTGACTAGGGCAATGAACACCGTCTCCGCACACCTGCCTCATCCTCGTTCCCTAAAAATGGGAATCTGGGGGATGCTTCTTTACCATGTATGTTAACATGACTGAACTGGGCCACTCTCGTCTGGTAGATTTGAGAGTACTAGTTTGACAGTTTGTCTTGCTGCTGTATTTCGACTTAACATACAGTAGCCCTTAGTCTTTAGTAGCACTTAAATCGGCTTCTCTATCATCAGTTGTATAATATCGGAATGGTTATAGTGCCATGTCGCACATAGAAAGACCCTGCACTCATCTCTGGTGGGCATTCCCGAGGCATCATTCTTATGGACGAGGAGTCAACTTATAGTCTACTTGTGTTGAATGATGGTGGGCAATGCACAGCCACTTTTGCTGGCATCCATCATCATAAACTTAAACTGAAAAAATGGCATCGCAATCCAAAATAACGATCAAACTAGACGTTCACTTAAACAACTCTTCGCATCCTCCCTTGAGGCTTGCATCTAGAAATATGGACTTGCAACTAACTTAGACGAGGCAGAATCATTTCTCTTGGCAATATCCCCGGATATCTTAGCGCTAATGAAATTAACTTGCAATCCTCCATCCCCTCCAACCACTTTAGCATGTCTGGTTATCTTCCACTTTGTCGTAAGGACTGGCAGACATATGCACAGACTTGGAGTCTATATTCGTAACACCCCCATAACATGTGAATCTAAACTAGAATCAGACAATCAGGCTTCCATGTGTTTTAGACTAATTTTACAACAGAACTAGGTGTATCAGAATTTTGGGGGAATTTTTAACACCCTAACGAATAAAATATAAAAACCTCGTAATAAAATATAAAAACCTCGTAATTTCTCTGTTTAAAGTAGGTTATTTATTTTCTTTATGGAATATACTTCCAAAATAAACTATTAAAGTTGTTAAAAAAATAATAGAAATATTAGAAATAGTATTATTTTATTAAAAAATCAGTGTTTACAAAATGTTTACAAAATGTCGGCGCGCCTTCATGCAGCCATTGTTTACGTAATGAAATCAATTGGATTTTACCAGTTAAATATTTTTCAATTTTTAAACTTTAAAATCTATCCAAATTTTTCTATTGGTTAAATTTTTACGATCTTTTCAGGGTCAATGTTAAATTTTATGCTCATTGCAGTAAACCAAATTTAATATCTTAGACAAACGTTTTTTGTTAAATTCACCCCCCGTTTTGAAATGTCTATTAAAATAAATATAATTAATTTACTTACCAAAGTTTTATACATCACAAATTGAAGATAAATGATCAATAAATAAAATATTCATATTTTAAAAAAAGAAGTGTTTTTTGAAATTTACCGGTAAAGTCCAAAGTTTAAAAAATTTTGTTTCTAAAACCACGATGATTTTTTTAAGTGGAAGCTTAGTTTATGTTTACATAGTCCAGTAAATATTGGTCGCTGACGACATTTTTTCTATTTAATTCAATGTTTTCTTTTTCCAATATTAAAAAAAAATCACTCGATAAAGAAGTATTAAAATGCATTAAATCAAGAATTCATGTATTTCTTTAAGAGATTAAAAAAGTGGAAATTTGTTCGAGCACTTAAGTTGTAGTTGGTCAAAATCCATTAATAAAATGTGAGTATTTTGCATATATGGTAGCACATACTGGTCACTTTGTAGTTGAAATGAAATATTTCAAAAATATAAAAGGGAAATAGGGCTGGATAGCATAAATACAAAGGGAGACAATTATTTTTGTCACTTTCATGCTTCCGTAGATAACACACTGGCGAATCGAACATTATCCGGGTTCTTTAATGGCGGATAAACTATTGTCGAACAGACGGTTTACCGTGACTCTTGGTTGAAAAATCTTCATTTAAAAAATACGTGAAATATAATATATAAATATGGATAAATTCTTATACAGGAAGAATAGAATCACCCATAGCTTAGTAATTTGGAGCAGGTAAGTGATTGTTGGCAGTTATATATATATATATATATATATATATATATATATATATATATATATATATATATATATATATATATATATATATATATATATATTAGAATTCGATTCAAGTTAATTGTGTTGCTTTTCGTGATATCTTTTTTAATAAAAACCGATGAAAAAGAATATTATATATATTTTCGATTAAACTTTTTATAATTTTAAAATTTGGTTTTTGCTCATTTTATTGAAATAAAAAATTAGAGTTTGAAATTACATTTTCATATTATTATAAGCTTGTGGACATGGAGAGTCTATTTAAACAAATGTTTGCTATGGCGACTTGCCCAAAACTTCTGACACACCTAATGCAACACTCACCCTAGATACTAACGCCCAAATACATAGCGACTTTAATGTCCACCGCAGTAATTGGCTTAGGTTCTCTTACTACATTGACACAGCTGGAGCATCACACATAACTTTTCTATGTTCCATTCCTTGGTAACGTAAAGTCTCCCACCCGGCTTTCAGATCACCAAACCTCAAATTCATTTTTCGTCGTGTTAGCAATTCGGGCTCTTTCTATTAATTGTTTATAATGACAGAGTAAAAAAGGGGCTGGTGACATTTCTTGTGTGAGAAAGGATCTGTTATTAAGAGAAGATATCTTCCATAACGAAAATATATAAAACCCTTCATCGTATTTTGCTGATTTTGGTGATAAAGCAAACAAGAATTTTCGCATAAGCTTGGAAGATGAGTTATTTATACAACTTCGGATTTACTCGAACGTATGATCTGTTACTCAAGCTTCCAAGCTACAATGATTCTCATCTTTCATTTTACTTTATTTGGGGGATATATCTGTCTCGTGGAATAAATAATTGATTGTAACACTCACGATAAAATTTGCATTGAAATCGGATTAATACTTAATATACTGTCAGCAATATTTGTTAATTCAGTAGAACCCCGAGATAAAGTGACTCTAGGTTGGTTGGTTGGTTGTTTTTGTTTTACGGCATATCAACCCTTTTCGGGTTATTTAATGCCGAATCCAAAGATTCGGAAGAAATTTTTTGTTTAATAGAGTATATTTGTTGTTTTCAAGTCGGTTTCTATTTAACCCATAGTTGGAACCCTAACAGATACTACCACTCTGGGTCAGAGTGGACCTGGGAGCAATGGTAATTAAAGGGTGGCTCCACACTCCCCAAATCCCGCAAGCTGGGGCCTCACCACTGGATATAGTTTAAGGTCATATCCAGGACCCCCATTGAGGGACTTTTACTCTCTGCAGGGGGGCAGTCGGTGTATTCTAATGCCCCACTGATAGGACCGGTGACTCTAGGATACGATTTTTCAGGTTATGCTGTAGATTACAATGTTTTTCGGTCATTGGTTACGGTATTCGCCCGCTTTATAGTGTTATTTATTATGTTATTTGATTATATACATGTGTATTGTACTGTGTTTTGTTACTAATTTTTAATACCGTATTCCGGGGTTTTACCGTGTTAAAAACAAACATGTAAAAGATGACATATCTATATATCATTGTAAAAGTAGGCGAAGAATAATAATTTGAAGGGGAGATACATAGTTAACAGGAATGCTATAATTAACTAAAAATATAAGTATTTAAAATTATTTAATATCAAAAAGAAAAACAATATGCGTAAAAAGATATGGTTTAATCTACAAGAATTCCACGAATCATCACAAATGAAAGAAAAATGATTATGACTAATTCTTAGAAAATGCTGACGTCATAATTTTGTGACACTTTCTCTTCGAGAGAAATCCTTCTAGAATAGAGTAATTTTGTACAAATTTTAAAAAATGTAACATTTATTACATTTGAAAAAGCTATATTATTTGAAAACGCTAAAAATATTCGTCCTTGATTGTCTCTAATCTTTCCTATATTAGGAAGTTTTCCGCACCTGACAAAATTATATTTTTTCAGTATAAGTATTTTAAAACGTTGAAACCTTTCGGTTTTTCTTTGTATCTACTCTCTTATTGATCTAGAATCCCTCTTTTCGAAAATATGATACTCGTATAATAAAATTTTGATCATAATCAAAACAATTAAAACTAGAAAACCCAAAATAAAAACTGTTAATAATTTGCACAAATGTGATTCAGCATACAAACGATAGTGAAAATGCAAGAATAATATCGTGCTTACATTATGGACGCCTTAAAGTAACCATTCCGATGTAGTGGACATTTTAAGGTGCACATATACATCGATTTAAAAAACTAAAAAAAAATTAATCAGATTTTCCCGAATTTTTCAGCGCGTATTTATATTTTCTTCTGTTTAATAAACCTATTGTTGTGTCATTTACCGTAAATTCGTAAATAACATATGGAAAACCAATGTACTTATGTAATTATATTTTGCAAAAAAATTGATCATTATTATATACTATAGCAAGACAAATTCTCAAAAATAAGTAATTAATTAAAAGATGAAAGGATTTAATTTAAATTCTTCTAACCAAAAATACGCAAGAACCCTTGGCACAGTGGTTAAAGTACTTGAAAAAATCAGTTGTAAAAGTGAAATCCTTCTGAAGTTTCAAGGTCTTAGTGTGGAGGACATAAAAAACAATTACGAATTACTTAGGATCCCTAGGCAGTAATCACTACCGGGACGAGGGTATGCTACCTCCGCAAATGAAATAAAGTCCATTCGATTTTATGTGCATATTTGAAGTTTGACAGAAAGATCCCCAAGTTCGACAAGATACACCCGAAGAAGGTTCGAGGTAAAAGCGATCGAAGCGTTGTGAAAATAAAACTCAATATTAGAACTGTAGTTCGAAAGATCCAAATAATACGAATAACCAATTCTCATCTCAAAAATTTAGATGTAATCCCTCCGTCAGCAATCAACTTACAAAATGCATAACTTACGATGTGAATCCATCCATATATATTAATTTATGATGAATACATTTCAATATTCGAGAATTTAATATTTAAATAATCTGTTTTACTGTAAACCAAATTTCTATAAGGGCAACTTCAATTATTAAAGGCATCAAAATACAATAAAGAACTGTTTAGCGTTACTTCAGGCATGGTTGTCCAACGAAACGTCTTTGTCTTCCTGGCCGACAGCCTTATTTCCTCTTACTGAGTTGTCGGTGAGCATTCAATACCGTAACAACAGCAGTAACCGTTTTAAATATTGGTATTTAATAGTTGACGAATTTTGTTTCTGATATCAATATACCAATATTCAAGTATGGCACGAATCAAAAAAGGTGCAATAGGCATCAGTTGTACTGGAGCCATATTATTTTATTATAGTTCAATGTTAACGTGAACTTAATGTAAATCATCATTTTGCGCGTTTTAACCGAGTAACTGACAAATATAATTACGTCTGGGTCGATCAGAACTCACCTACAGCAGTCTCCGTTATTAAAGATAATAAAATGCATATTCTTCTTTAATATATATATATATATATATATATATATATATGTTTTTATTTTATTTCTGTAAGTTCTTAGAAACCAGGGTGAATTTTATAAGAGGCACCTAGATATTCACGTATTCAATCAAGATCATCTTCTTTCAAACGTTGAATTAGTAAACCAATGAAAACTAATTTTATTCTACTTAATTGGCCACTTAAACAGGCCATGGTTTCCTTTTTATTGTAATCATTTCTGAATTTGCTAGCTTCCAGTAAATAATTAGTTTGGTGTGATGAAATATTCAGTTGCTGCTTACTCGTATAAGGTATTGTGTAGACGTGACGAGTGGTGTTTATTTGGCCTTCGAATACCATGATAATTTCAATATTTGGTCAAAGTTTACTGGTTGGGTTAAGTATTTTCATTTCATATTGTCCTGGCAAACCTTTGTACAACCGAAGACAATCGGTAAGGATAGTGTTAGTAGGTCAATTCAAACTCTATTAGACACACACACACACACATATTTACATATTTCAACCTGTATATATATATAGTAAGTTATGAAAATATATATGGCAATATTTTTATAACTTACTACCTAGCTCTACCTATGTATTGAGCATTGTTTAAGTAAATACTAAAAATTTACGCATAAAATTATATTGTCATACATTAATTTATGTGATAAAATAAAGTAGTCATATATATATATGTGTGTGTTTGTGTGTGTGTGTGTTTATTATGCACGTACACATAAATTTCCAGTTGCCTCCTTATTTTTGAATATATTCCTTTTTATATTTATTTACTGTTCATTATAATTGCTAACTTGTGAACTATTACAGCTCTTATCATTATGTTGGCGCAAAGCTTTAGAACTGTCCATTTACCAATGGTAGGTCAAGGGGATTACCATCTAAAATAGAGTTCTGATCGATCGACGTTTACATAACGGCCAAGTTTCGAATAGTTGCTTTGATGTACAATGTTAGGTCACACCTAAATGACTATCAGTTATGCTCTTTAAAATCAATGCCAATTTCTTATTCACACTTCACCAGCAGGCAAACATATATATCATCACAATCTTTGGATAGCAAAGACTAACAACTCAACTGTGTTATAGCCATCGCCAAGTTCAGCGGAAGAAGTTCGCGATTCTTGGACTTTTAGATGTTTTTCGCTTTAATTCACATGAACATTGCATGTATTATTACACACAAAAGTATCAATTAGTTTGTCAGTTCTTTCCACGGTCTAGGAAAATAGCCATCCCAGGATGGCACCAGTTTTATACCCACTTACAAAGATGAAATCAAGATAAAACACCTTATTTCTAAAATCCATATATATGTACATTCAATATCTAAATAATAAAATCTCATTAAGAAAATAATAGCCAACGCAAGTTTCTTGAATATATTGCATTTTACTCCGATATACAACGTGCGTCAACGTCACCTTTTGTAGTTTCAATTTTATAAACAAAAATTGAGGCAGAAATATTTTATTCTTATAAATGCACTGTCATCTAATAAGGGGTTTTTACGTTTGTTTCTAATCGAATATACAATTATGAAAGTGATGACGGTATAATTTCAAAGACACTTCAATTTTGTATAGTGGGATCTTATATTTAAAAATTAATGCATCTTGAACAATTTATGTTAAAACTTTGTAAGATTTTATTCGAAATAAACTCTTATTATCATGCAATAATGCGTGAATATAGAAAATGGAAGTTGTACAATTGGTTTTAAAATATTTTTTTTATAAATAAATGTTCAATATTATTTTATTGTCTTCAGGGCAGTTATGTTTGCCATTAAGTTTGTTTGATGGTTTGTTTGCTTGTTTGTTTGCTTGTTTGTTTGTTTGTTTGTTTGTTTGTTTGTTTGATTGGTTGTATGTGTGCTGCCTTATCATGTCCACATCACTTTACCAATCGTAACAAAACTTGCGCAAAATATCAGTCATTGTCTTATTTTGAATTGATTTAATTTGTGGATACCTACGTCATAGGTCAAGTTTCAGATCACAGAAAAATTGACATATTTTTGGCAATAATATCGATTGCATTTATAGCATAAACTCGTTCCTTGGCAGGCATCGTTACTTTGACCATGACCTAATTTTACAAGGTCAATGTCAAAGATCAATATTCTGTTACATGGAAGAGCTGTCCCTTCCCATATAAGAAGACACACAACGCTGCATATAAAATTATTAACGACTTTAGATTTTTTTAATATTTAAGGGACGAGTGAATAAAAATCTATTGAACTTTGAGAAAGTGCTTACGATACTATTCAGTTACTTCGGTCTGAAAATAAAAGTATTTAAAGCAGTATTAACGAAACTATGGCAAAAGATAGGAATATCTGTTGATTTCAGTGTGTCAAGTTATTAACGAGTGTGAGAAAAAACACAATATACCCATAACTTGTTTATTGAAATAATATTCAAACATTATATAAACTAGGAAAATTCCTTAGAACACAATAACTACGTAGCAATTTCTACGTTGACATAATTAGTAGGGCATATGCGATCCTGTTTTTATGAATGACTTGTAAAAGATGTTGGTCCACAGAATTAGTCAAATTTGTGATTCGTCAACAGTTATACCTCGCAATACCTCTTGGAGAGCATCCAACAACTCATTTTTGCCCCTAAAGTGGCGTCCACTTGCATAGAGGCATCGCTTCATGATACTCCAAAGCTTATCAATTGAGTTCAAATCTGGTGATTTTGCAGGCCATTCAATCTTCCGTCGCCCAGAGAACCCAAGTTGTTGCAAATACTCTTGCTTTTGTTTGCTGTATGCAAGGGAGCATTATCCTGCATAAAAATAATGTTTTTTTCTGAACGTCAACCTTTGCTTCTTCAGCTATGGTCCAAGTGCTCATTCAGAAAAGTTATCTAAGCATTTGATGTCTTTTTACGCCTTCTGGGATTCTCCTTGGACTAACTAAATACCTCCGATAATCCCAACCCAAACCATTATCCCGCTACCACTTTCTTGGCGCCTTAAACGCTGGTGAGGATGTCGTCCATCTAGGACCCATCCCTCGCTCCAGCCATCTGGGCCATCAAGTGTGACACGCACTTAATCCGTGAATAAAACTTTGGAAAAATTCGTTTTCATGTTGTCCTCTGCCCATTTCTATCGATTTTGTATGTGATGTTGCTTTAATGGAGGCTTTGTCACGGCTTAACAGACTCTGACACTTTTTTCAGAAGGCGACATCGAATACTTTTTGAGACATTCTTTAATCCGGCTTAGTCAAAGACTTTTCGATTTAACAACTTCACGTTTAATTTGGAGTAGAGAACGGCGTGAAACACCTCTAGATTTACGTTTATCAGCTCCCTTACGAACTTTTGTAGGGTACTTGACAAAGTTCTTCACAGTTTGATCGTACCTTCCTATCATTTTCAATATTTCGAGGGTAGTTTTAACTTTTGCAACTGTTCTGTAATAGGACTCGTATTAGAACTATTCAATCAACCTTTACAAACCATTTTATTGACGAAACAAACTGCCTTGTAAATAATTTGACACACCTCAAATACCGTTGGTTCAGCAATTACGATAGCAAGTTTGTTACATTGCGCGGAACATTACAAAAGTTCCACAGTACGCAAAGCTCAGCATTGCCAACGTTTCCGAAGCTTTGATACGAAACTACAGGTAAGTTTCTGAAACTGGTAAAATCTTATCTCGTTAATAATTTGACGCGCAGTGTAGATAATTGAAAATGATATTAGGCTAAGGCTTGAATCGAACTCTGTAGGCAAGTGTTAAAGACAATAATGGAAAATGAAATGTTAGAAATTAAGTCTGTTGTTAACTCTATTAGAAATGGTTAAATATTGTTTATGTCGGGAAAAGAGGTTATTGCCCATTCTTTTAGAAATCTGAATACTAAATATGTCAGTTAAAACAATGGACAATGCAAATTTAAAATATACTGTTTAAAAATTAGGTTAGATATTAGAATTGAGGATTTCTTTGTTTGCCAAAATTATGTTTATACCAATATATGTAAAGTCATGTGAAAATTAATTACGTTTGAAAACACACTTTTGGCGTCATAAACAAAGGAGATTTCTCAATGTAGGAATCTGAGGGTTCGGATTTAGAGTCATTTGATCAGAGAGTTGGAAGTCGACAATTGATGAGGGGTAGTCAGTTGGAGAGGAGCACCCCTTAGAAGGGAAGGGTAGAAGATTAGACCATGTAGATCCAAGTCATCGACCGGCCGATCAGATGAATAAAGAAATCACCATTGTAACTGCTCGTCTCAACATTCCTTACAACAAAAAAGGTAAATGTATTTTATCATCATCTATAGAGTAATATGTGTCCTCCCAACATCATCATAAGTGTTGTATCTCCCCCCTCTCTATATGTGTATAAGGAATGTGGCATCATATCTGCAGTCTGTATTAATATGTAACTTTCAAGAAGTGTCGTGTTTCTTCTGTGTGCATTGATATTCATATTAAAAACCCTCTATTCTATTTATTTAAAAAGACAATACAATTTCTTTATACATGGGTCATGGAATTGAATTCATCTGCAAAAGATCTAGCTAATTTGTATATTCTTTTAAACATTCATTTTAATTAATTCCCTGTTAGTTTTTTTTTTCAGTTTTTTTATGGGATGATTATCTTTAGTTAACTATTGCGTGTAATTATATTCATGCAGATAGTCTACATGATTTATACTTGCATAATATTTGCGTAAAATGTTTACAGGACACACAATATTGTTTCCATATATATTTATGAATCTATATATCTATAAAAGTGAACGTGTCTGTGTGTGTGTGTGTCCAATTCCCTACGCAATAGCTCTTCAATTTTAAGTCTACAGACTCGAAATTTGATATACAGGGTACTGAGATTTGGGAAAATCTACTCGTGTGTGATCAGTTTACGGCCAGAAATTTGGCTGTTAAGTGGTCAAAGTTCAACGATTTGACCTTTGAGAACTCTACCAAACTCCTCCGACAAATTGGGGTCTACACACTTGGAATTTTAGATATAGGTTCCTTGGACATGGATCTAACTTAATAAGTTAATTTGAGCCCAAAACAATAAAATTTAAGGGTCATAATAGGGGTCAAAGTTTTAAAAAATTGACCTTTTTTTTTTTTTTTGCTCAGCATACACATCCAAACACCCGGGCAACGCCGGGCACACATGCTAGTCTATCTATATATCTATAAAAGTGAACGTGTCTGTATGTCTGTCTGTTTGTCTGTCTGTCTGTCTGTGTGTCTGTCTGTCTGTCTGTGTACATTTCCCTACGCAATAACTCTGTCAATTTTTAGTCTATAGACTCGAAATTTGAAATACCGGGTACTGAGATTTGGGAAAATCTACTCGTGTGTGATCAGTTTACGGCCAGAAATTTGGCTGTTAAGTGGTCAAAGTTCAACGATTTGACCTTTGAGAACTCTACCAAACTCCTCCGACAAATTGGGGTCTACACACTTGGAATTTTAGATATAGGTTCCTTGGACATGGATCTAACTTAATAAGTTAATTTGAGCCCAAAACAATAAAATTTAAGGGTCATAATAGGGGTCAAAGTTTTAAAAAATTGACCTTTTTTTTTTTTTTTGCTCAGCATACACATCCAAACACCCGGGCAACGCCGGGCACACATGCTAGTCTATCTATATATCTATAAAAGTGAACGTGTCTGTCTGTCTGTTTGTCTGTCTGTCTGTCTGTGTGTCTGTCTGTCTGTCTGTGTACATTTCCCTACGCAATAACTCTGTCAATTTTTAGTCTATAGACTCGAAATTTGAAATACCGGGTACTGAGATTTGGGAAAATCGATGTGACGGGTGTCAGCCAGAAATTTGGCTGTTAAGGGGTCAAATTTCAACGATTTGACCTTTAAGAACTCTACCAAACTCCTCCAACAATTTTGGGTCTAGACACTTGAAATTTTAGATATAGGTTCCTTGAACCTGGATCTAACTTAATAAAGTGATTTGAGCCCGAAACAATAAATTTTAAGGGGTCATAATAGGGGTCAAAGTTTTAAAAAATTAACCATTTTTTTTTTTTTTTTTTTGCTTTTTTTGCACAGCATACATCTCCAAACACCCGAGAAACGCCGGGCACCCCTGCTAGTATATCTATAAAAGTGAACGTGCCTGTGTGTCTGTGTCTGTGTCTGTGTCTGTGTCTGTCTGTCTGTCTGTCTGTGTACATTTCTCTACATAATAACTCTGTCAATTTTTAGTCTACTGACTCCAAATTTGATATACAGGGTACTGAGATTGGGGGAAATCGATGGGATTGGTTTTCGGCCAGAAATTTGGCTGTAAAGGAGTCATAGTTCAACGATTTCACCTTTGAGAACTCTACCAAACTCCACCGACAATTTTGGGTATAAACACTTGTAATTTTAGATATAGGTTCCTTGGACATGGATCTAACTTAATAAATTGATTTGAGTCCAAAACAATAAATTTTAAGGGGTCAAATAGGAGTCAAAGTTAAAAAAATTGACTGTTATTTTTTTTTTTTTGCTCAACATACATCCCCAAACACCCGGGCAACGCCGGGCTGAAATGCTAGTTTTTAATAAAATTGTATAGAAATTCTAGGAATAAAATCGAAAATATTCATGAGTAATGAATTCATCTGATTTACTTAAATGTGAAATAGACACTGAAAATAAAGTAAAAGTAGATCTATTTTTCGAAATCTAATTTCTGGCTTTCAAGCATCTAAGATTAAATTAACTTTGCGTGAGCGACAATAAACATAAACATATTGTTAAACGTATTAGGTAAATGTGTTCTACTTATATTAGATATCATATCATATAGTTTCAATCCTAATACATTCTTAACTAACAATTAGAATTGTAGTATAGATGAGCACATGTAAAGCTGGTGCATCAAACGGATTAATCGAAATAACAAAAAAATCATTAAGTTGTACCGCACTTTCCATTTGACTAAAAGAGATCGATAGATCAAAAGATAATTCACAGAAACACTTATTATCAGTATTAGCCGATATTAGCTAATATATTTCATTACTAAATAAAGAAAATCAGAATTGAATAAAGAGTTCAGTATTCTGTGCACGTTTCTGCGCATGCACAGTTGTAGCTGCGATTAATTCGAAAATGACAGAGTTTAGATTTAAGATAGGCAATCGTGGTGTGAAAGTAATGTCAAAGCTAAAGTCAGTCATGTATACAGAATGGATTTCGCTTCATTGAGATGTGGGCTCGATTGGCCAATGTAAATAGAAACATTATAAAAATAGAAACAGCATAAAACATATTTTATGAGAAAATATTTTTGAAAGTGTTGAGATGTTAAGGTCGAAAGTATAATAATGAAATAAGACTGTCATCCAACTCTGATAATTAAAACTCTTATGTAATGCTTTTAGTTTGTTTTTTAAGATGTGGTAGACATTTCCAGATTATAACTTAATCAGTTGCTTAAAATGACATATTACTTAATAACTTGATTTGAGCCCAAAACAATAAAATTTAAGGGCCATAATAGGGGTCAAAGTTTTAAAAAATTGACCTTTTTTTTTGCTCAGCATACACCTCCAAACACCCGGGCAACGCCGGGCACACATGCTAGTCTATATATCTATAAAAGTGAACGTGCCTGTGTGTCTGTCTGTCTGTGTACATTTCCTAACGCAATAACTCTGTCAATTTTTAATCTACAGACTCCAAATTTCATATACAGGGTACTGAGATTTGGGAAAATCTTCTCGTATGTGACCGGTTTTCGGCCAGAAATTTGGCTGTTAAGGAGTCAAAGTTCAACGATTAGACCTTTGAGAACTCTACCAAACTCCTCCGACAATTTGGGGTCTACACACTTGGAGTTTTAGATATAGGTTTCTTGGACATGGATCTAACTTAATAACTTAATTTGAGCCCAAAACAATAAATGTTAAGGGGTAAAATAGGGGTAAAATTTAAAAAATTGACTTTTTTTTTTTGCTCAGCATACACCTCCAAACACCCGGGCAACGCCGGGCACCCATGTTAGTATATATATAAATGTCTTCCCATCAGTATTGTCATCATCATTGTTACATATGTTTCCCCGTTATGTCCCCAATATGAGCCGTTCGCTATACAACAATTCGATAAAATGCGGGACATGATGAAATATCGAATCGTACTTATTATTGATCTTTGGCAGTGATGCAATAGTCCATGGTAAAATTCTTACCACAAATTTAATATCGGAAATACTTTATACCTTATGACGTAGTAAGGACTCGGTAGAATTTGCTTATCTTTAGGTTTTTATATAAAGGTATACAGTATCATGGTGACTTTTTTGCACTTATTTTAAAGGTTTTATGCCATGGGTATAGATTATAAAACGCTATGCAATTACAACTGCATTATTGTTACATGCATTAACTTTCAGTATTATTTTAATTTGCGTACATTATGCATTTTACAATATCTATTATTATTATTTATTTATTTTATTATGCTAAGGCTAAGTTAATCAGTTTTTGTTTCCTTAACCTTTTTTCAATCCATTTTAATCGACCAGAATACGCGCTAAAGCATTCGTCAGATTGAGATATAATTTGAGGAATGTTTTTAAAAAAATTTCTATTTATATTTTTTTGACTATTCATAATTTGAAAAATACTCAAGTGACTCATCTTATAATAACTTTATCTCTATCATTTTCACACTATTTTTATTGCATATTCATTCTATATGTGTAAAAAAAAAATCTTTACCTGTCACTTTCTACCTGTCCATAATAAATCGCAGGTAAGTAAGAAACACTTCAAATATGTAGATAGCATTGTATAGACAGAAAGACATATCATCATTTGCAGTAATACTATTTAACATATAGTTGAAGTATAAAAGAAGCAACAGATATATATATATATATATATACATATATATATATATATGTATATACACATATACAGGGTGGGCCAAAATAAGGGTCCTATTTTTAAAAATTCATAAATTCATGTAAGTTTTAAGAAGTGTTTTTCGGCCAAAATTTTTTTTATTTATTTCAAAAAAATCTCGGAAGGGTCAGTCTACACACACATAAAGTTTGGTGAGTTTAACTTTTATTTTGTGGAAGTTATTCACATTTAAAGATAGGACCCTTATTTTGGCCCACCCTGTATATATATATATATATATATATATATATATATATATATATATATATTATTCTTTATGTAAATACAGTCATATTCTTGCAGAAAATCAAATATGATTAAAACGGTCTGCACATCATAGCAAGATATGACTGTATTTAAATAAAGAATTATATATATATATATATATATATATATATATATATAACAAAAATGCCATCTTTTTTTCTTTTTTAATTTTTATATTTTGCTTACATTAAAAATTCACTTTTAAAATTCAATTAAATCAAGCTCAGTAAGCGACACAAAGTTTTACACATTTTAGTTTCCCATTTAACACGAATAGAAAGTAGGATGAATATGGAAATCATAGTGGTCTGGACGTTGACTTATTTCTAATTAGAGATGCTGGCCGACCATGACCGATGTGAAATACGAGTAAATATATTAACATTCGTGCAGATTTTGTACTTAATATTAGAAAGCTAATTCTTAATTGAATAATACCAGTGTACCAAATATAAAGTAATATAAGTAATATAAGTAAAACCTAAATCGTGACTACCCAGAGAAGAATGCTAGTGAACTCGACAATCACGTGACACATAATGTAAAGGCATCCAACCAAAGAAAATCTCTTTTAACATCGTAATATTTTATTTGTCTCAATGTGGCTCAGAATACACAATTTTACCTCAAGCATTGAGTATGTATATACACATAATATATATAAATACATCAATATATATATATATATCTATGTACATATACATAGATATATGCATCTATATGTACATATATATACGCATATACATACGCATATATACACATACATGATGATTGCAACGTCTTGTCAGACGAGTTACACTCCCTCAGACAGTTAAAGTCCATGAGCCCCAAAATTACTTCCATCCCCACAGGACCATTTTTATAGACAAATGCCTGAGGGAGTATCTATACACAGATGATGTTACAGAGTCTTAGCTTTGTACGACAGCTAAGTCTCTTTCCGGGTTCAAAATAGTGAGATCCAACTACAAGCAAGAGCAAGATAGCCAGCAACAAATTAAACTGCAGACCAACTTAACTGGTCTCCCGCTTTATGTTTTTTTTTTAATCAGAGATTTGCTTCTCCTAGAAAGGTTGCCTTCACCACGGCTTAATGGAGCCCTCTCCACCCCAACACACACATACATATACACACGGTGCTAGTTGCCTGTTGACCCCGAAAAAGGGTTAATTCGCCCATACACATACATGATGATGATTGCAACGTCTTGTCAGACGAGTGCCACTCCCTCAGACATTTAAAATCCATGAGCCCAAATGCCTGAGGGAGTATCTATACAAAGATGATGTTACAGAGTCTTAGCTTTGTACGACAGCGAAGTCTCTCTCTCGGTTCAAAATGTTGAGATCCAGCAACAAGCAAGAGCAAGATAGCCAGCAACAAATTAAACTGCAGACCAGCTTAATGCGGGTACTGGTCTCCAGCTTTATGGTTTTTTAAATCAGATATTTGCTTCTCCTAGAAAGGTTGCCTTCACCACGGCTTACGGGAGCCCTCTCCACCCCAATACACATATACACACACACAAATATACACGGTGCTAGTTGGCCGTTGACCCAGAAAAAGAGTTCATTCGCCCTTTACTTTATATATATATACATACATAGGTGTATATACATATATATATATATACATGTGTATGCATATATACACATATATGCACATATATATACATATACGTATATCCTCATATATATATATATATATATATATATATATATATATATATGAACACGCATGTCTACACATATATATCTACGAGGTACTTTCAATAATTTTTCAGGCCTTTTTTTGTACAAGCATTTAAATCGTTTTAGACTCTTGAAAATCCAGTGCTATTGCTATACATCTTATGAGCTGACTGGCCCATTTTTATGATTTCAAGGTAAAATGAACAGCTACCGGAACACGTCACAACCTCCTTGTCGGAGATCAAATGTGGCAGCTAAACATTTCGCATGACTGTTGCGCTTGGTGAGTCTCCAAGGCTCAAATAGTTTACAAAAAGAAAAAAAAATCGGAATGTGCCTTTTTGTACACGTTCAAAAGTCGCAAATAAGTAACAAACGACAGAAAAATGATGAGAACCAAGATTAACTTCTACATGAATTCAAAAGTATCGAGGCGTCCCGGCCATACACAATAGTAATGTCGCTCCTCTCGGCTTTCCACGCGCTGTGTATTGTAAAGGAAGTATCACACTGAAATAAACGTATTCCAAATCGGAATAAGTAAACAACACTAGAGTCTGTAATAATTGATGCTTTATAAAATAAAATGAAATAAATTTATGCAAACACGATGCCTTTAATTTCGCGGATTTATCCGTGCGTGCTCTGCGCCTGTCTTTCTTTCTCTTTGCTTTAGTCCGCTATCAACATGTTGTCAACAAACTATTATAATCGACAAATTAATTCTGCTGAAAGGGAGAGAGAGTGATTTACTGTGTTATTCGGTGGGCCAATCGAATGGCAGTGAGACAGAATGGGAAAGAAATATGCTTCACAATCCCCACGAAAACGGGCAGAATCCTTCATAAAAATCGCCTGCTTGCTGTTTATTTATAGTCCGGACGGTGGTTCGTGAAGAACATTTTCCGACGAATCATTTGTGTCGCCGTCGACTCATCGCAAGACGCGATCGATTCCACGTTCCACCACACTATATATCGATAATTCCCAAACGTTTTGTTTTCATCGTTATGTCAACTAAGGGGACGGAGTCATCAAAGGTCGTTTTAATCTGTCAGTGTGGGGTGTCAGTCTGC
Organism: Euprymna scolopes; assembly: GCF_053919585.1. NCBI lineage: Eukaryota > Metazoa > Mollusca > Cephalopoda > Sepiida > Sepiolidae > Euprymna > Euprymna scolopes. Next base: position 88,658,947 of record NC_136485.1, read on the forward strand.
TCACCCTACAATATCTCCCAGAGGGATCATCTTTTGCAGACAAAACAATTATATCATTGTCTTGTTGTTGTCGGATTTTTAACCGTACACATCTAACTTGCCATAAGTCAACTTATAATGCCACAATATATAATAATGTTCTTAACTTTTATTTTATTAACTCGGTGTTTGAGAGGTAAAGAGTTACTTTAATAGAATATTCTAATATCTATGTATATCGTATAAAGACTGATGTTAGCTTCAAAGAGAAACCCCTAGATTTCTGAGGATTTTGACTGAAGGAAAATGAAACAAAAAGAGCAATATACAAATACTTTGGGTCAAATGAATATTTAATGTACATGTTAATAATAATATTAATAATAATAATGTTAATAATAATATGCAGTTGTATAATTTGTTATATTTTTCAATTAATAAACCAACGTCTTCAGAATAATACTGTCTTTTCGGTTTGCAAAACTATCGAAAGATTATTTGAAAACGTATTTTGTAATATGATTTTATATCTACTCAATTTTTGTAATGCATGAATAAAAAAAAATACTTAGTATTTTAGTTTCAACATCCACCAAGTTATGGAAAATGTTTGTGAATTTTATTATTTTAAATGAAAAAAGTAAACACTTCAGCGGAAAGATATTTATGTATATGTAACGCAAAACAATTTTTTAAAAGTTATTTTCGGTTTTATTCATATTTGTATTGTTTGTTTTAAGAGTGTATTAAAAATAATAAAAAAGACGATACGTAAATTACCGATTCAAAAAAGGCTCTATTGGCTTTGTGCTAATTTATTTACGCATAAGCAAAAAATTTTTAACGTAAAACTGGTAAACCAGAACTGGTAAACGAAATGGATGGTTTCAACGCTCAGGCAAAACGATTTGAGTTTTATATTATGACTGATAATTGCCATCGCTTGATATTTTGTTTGTATTTGAATAAATACGTAAAAGTTGAGTTCACATTATTTATAATTAAATTAATAAACAAGCGTTAACTTTGGAATCAATGAAAAACTGCAAGGACAGCGTAAACTTTCCATTTTGAATTAATTCTTGTTTTTATTTTAATTACTTTTTGAATAAAGTCAAATTTAAATATAAATCGTGTTTGCTATTTTGCTCTTTAATATATTTTTTGAAATGTATATTCATCCTTTTTCCAAAAAGTTCTCAGTCATTACTGACTGCTTAACAGATCTTGCTTGCTTTGTCTATTTTACGTTATGTCATTTTTCAGTTAACCGGCCACTGCCTCTCGGTGTTGCTTGGGTGCTATCAGCTAAATCCAAAATCACATTTTTAGCGTTCCTTATCATTTGAGCAAACCTGGCAGACAGATAAGCACGTTTTAAAAATTAAACCATTTTTAACTATGATTAGTTATGTGCAAACTAAAACAAATATATAAGCAAGTTGAAATGAACATTTTGCATTTCAACTTGCTGTACACTATATTCATCCATCAAAACGAAAATTTCACTCATTATAAATCATCCTTGCTTTATAACTACTTATTCCTGTTAATTTCAGTGTTATATGACGAGTGGTTTACGAGTTTATCGGTTAAATGTTTTCACACACAGACACACATACATAAATCTAGTGTTTTATTTATAGATAAATGAAATATGTAAGATTTTTTAACTTGTCCACGTCTACAATTCCAAGAAGCAATTTCTATCTATTGCATCAATTTTTTACATTTTTCAAAAATTGGAAAAACTAGTGAAATATTGAGTAGAAAGTTTATCTATATTTAATTTATGTTATGTTGGAATGTTCTTAGTTTACAATCAATTAATCTGAATTTTTTAACAGACTCGTTTCAGTTTATATTGTTTTTACTTAATTGGACTTAAAAATAGGGATTCTGTTGCCGTTCATCGCTTAGAGGAGATTTTCTCTCGAAAACCTAATTACATTTCATTTAAGACAAACTCGTCATTGTTAAAAACAACTATGAGAATGAAAAATTGGAAAGCTGTTCCACTGCCTGGTGGACAAAAACAAATTTCGAAAATAATAAAAATTAGGTACTCACTTCAAGTTAACATTTCTATGAACTGGTTTCCCCGTTTAATTAACAACATTTAACCAGCCGGGATTCATCATGATAATTCTTGCGGCTCGAACAGAAAACTATGCGGGGGTTTGAGGCATATTATTTTAACAAATGCAGGAATTCCTGGACTGTTAAAATACAAATTTTGTCTACAAAATAATTTCCATTACTAGTGTTTTAGAATGAACGGTCTTAATTTGTCGATTGTAAAGTCAAATACTTATTATACAAAGTAAAGTCAGTCTTTTTCGCAGTTTTTATATTCGTACTACAGAATCAGTTTTGATTGTGGATTGTCATTTTGATGGATCGATGCAGCATATTTTGGAGAATAATAAAATATACTCCAATTTCATTCCTTTCAGATTATATTTTGATCACATCAAAATTATTTACATATACATACTATGTTAAAAATAAATAAGCATAACCTTGTTTTCATTAATTGCCATCTAAATAGAAATTAGCAGCACTCATTTAATTTTAAACTGTTCTTTCCGTTGCCAAACTTATTGCCATTAAAAATTAATTATTCTTAACGCAACCACCCTCTCATAATCAAATTAATACCTTTATATATTTAAACCACACGCTTTTCTAATCTTTTGAAATCATTTTACAACATAGACCCGTGCTCAGATCCGTACTTACTTTTCTACCGCTTCATACACGTCCAGATATAACTAGAATTTCTTACCCGTGCAAACGCAACTAGCTCTTCTTACACAACCAGCCACAATTATCTCTACTTAAATGATCAGACATAACTAGTCCTTTCTTCTACAGCCAGACAAAACATGCCCTTCAAACACGATCAGATACAACTAGCTCTTTAAAGACGAGCAGACATAACTAGCCATTTTTAAACATACACAACTAGCTCTTCTTACACGATAAGCCACAACTAGCCATTTTAACAGCCAGACAAAACTAACCCTTTTCACACGGTAGAAAAAGCTAGCCTTTCTCACACGGCTAGACATATGTAGTCCTGATTACATGATTTTTTAAATCTAAACATCTGGGTCACAAATTGTAATTGATATATTTCAATGTTATTACTGAAATTCTCAAACAATCCGATTCTTAATTCATAATTAATACTTGTCCATAATATGACCACTCCATTTCTCCAAAGAATAACCGTTTAATCGTCGATAAATCTAGTAATCATAATCGATATGGACAGTACTTCTTTCCACTGGAGCCGTAATTTGGATGTGTTATTTCCGCTGCCGAATACTGGAACAGAAAACTATGCGACATGCGTTATTCTACACATAGCCGCCCCTCTCGTATGCAAATTATTAATTTCTTATGTTTAGACCATGATAAAGACAGATTTACTCACATGTCCTTCATAATATTTGGAGTAAAAACGTATAATTTAAAGATTAGAAAGCAAAACTCTTCGTAAACTGTTAGAAGTTTTCGTTTATTTAGGAATTAGTTTATTCTGGAATATGAGAATGGTAGGTTTCAGCCAATCAGAAAGAGCGGAACATAGTTAGGGAGCTGTTACGATTGAGAATTCGGAAATCGGAAATAATATGTTATGTCTATGTATATCTTATCAAGTTACGGAGAGTATAATCACACTATAGTTGAAAAATGTAGAATTAGACTCGGTGGAAACTGGTAGCAGTGAGAGCACTAAATATTGAGAGAGAAAAATAGGAACTTCTTCCTCTGTGGATGTGGTGATTGTGCTGGTTTTGCCCATCGCATGTAATGTACATTTTATTATCACGAGTGAATGTGGCAGAAATGGTTGTCAAAAGCTACATAAGATAGTGGCTAGTAGGGTACATTTATTGTATTTGTATGTGACATCTGTTGTTTCAAACCTACAATAATTATATATATGTAAGTGAAATTGTCTCTGTGTGTCCGTGTGTGTACATTTCCCAACCGAACTACTTTGTCAATTTTAAGTCTATAGACTCGAGATTTAACATAAGGATTATTGAGATTTGCGAAAACATTTTTAATCGATTTTCGGACGGAAATTTGGCTGTCAAGGGGTCAATGTTCAACGATTTGGCACTTGATTTATGAACTCTACCAAACTCATTATGTTTTGGGTCTAGGCACTTGATATTTTAGATTTAGGTTTCTTGACATGAATCAAACTTTTGAATTTGATTTGAGCCTAAAACTAAATAAATGTTAAGTGTTATAATTTGGGTCGAACTAAAAAAACTTGACCTCTGCGGTTTCTATATATATTATTCAGCCAATTTTTGGACTAAACATTTGAAATTTTACATAAAGTGTATTCACACAAAGGGAAAGCTTTTTAATCGGGTTTTGGCCGAAATTTGGCTGCCAAAGAGTAAAGATTAAAAGGAGTTTACCTTTGCGGTCTCTGACAAACCTTGAGTGTAACCATTTGAAATTTTGCATAAAGGATGTTCAGACATGTAGCAAGCATTTAGATAAGATTCTGGGCGGAATTTTGGCTGCCAAGAGGTCAAAATTGAAAGAATTGACCTTTGCAGACTCTACTAAACTCCTCCGCCAATTTTGGGTGTAAACACTTGAAATTTTAGATGTACTGGACATGAGTCAAACATTTGAATATATATACTCATATGCATATAAACGTATGAACAGTACATAGGGCCCGAGCAAATCCGGGTTTAACTGCTAGTGTATATATATATATACATATACTGCTAGTATATATATATATGTATATATATATATATATATTTCTGTAGAAATATATATTATTATAATATATACCAATCCTTATTTATTAAGTTGAATGTAATTACAAGCAATACAGCGAATAAAAGACAAAAACTATATGTCAAAATTCATGATGTAGACCATTTTATAATTTACTCCTTTTAATTCAGTTGACATTTACAATTCTTGACAGTATCTGATAGTGCAAAATCAATCATTTAATTAATGTATCAATCAGTAACTAATTGATATAATAATTAATTCACAGACTGATATAATAATTAAATGATTGATCTTGCGCTGCGAAACAGATACTGTCAAGAATTGTAAATGTCAACTGAATTAAAGGAATAAATTATAAGATGGTCGACATTATGAATTTTGGAGTATAGTTTTTGTCGTTTATTCACTATATATATATATATATATATATATATATATATATATATATATATATATATATATATATATATATATATATATATACTGTTCGAGAAAGCATTTAAATAAGCTGAAGAGAAACGGACGTGATAAGTTGGAGATGGAAATTATAAAAATAACAAAAAAAACCTTAATCAGATATAACGGGGAGTTCTGGACAAGAAAGGATAGAGAGGGGCATTTTGACATCACAATGGGTTCTCGGATTCTGATTGTTACCGACTTGGTAGGCTTGTACTTATTGAAGGAGATAAACAGAAAAAATACATGGTTTTAAATGGTGAACTAGGGATGACGCACTATTTATAGTTATAGTTTATTCCAGTGATTGAATTACTGAAAAAAAACGAGGGAAAATATCAGAAGTTCTTTTAATGAAATGGGATTAGAAATAACCTCTGCTGTTCCTGATATTCATAAATGACCTCCCCGACAAGATTACCTCTGAGATGGGGATATATGCTGATGACACCACACTCTATAGCAGGCACGACAGGAAAACAAACGAACATATATCTAAAGTAATGGCAGAAACACTAGAGGATGACCTCCAATCAGTAGTGGAATGGGGACAAAAATGGATGGTCACGTTCAATGCCACCAAGACAAAACTGGTTTCATTCAATAATTACAAGAAACCTTCTCTACCACCTATAGCAATGGCCAACGACTCTTTATCTGAGAGTACGTCTCTCAAGCTCCTTGGCCTAACGTTCACTGGAAACATGAGTTGGAACAGTTACATCGAGGGCATTGCCAGGGCCGCTGCAAGGAAGGTGGGCTCTCTCTACCGTGCTAGAAAACTTTTAACACCCGAAAGTATCCTGTACCTCTATAAGGCCACTATTCGCCCATGTATGGAGTATTGCTGTCATATTTGGGCCGGTGCATCGGCTACTAGTCTCTCGCTCCTTGACAGGGTTCAAAAGAGAGTCGCAAATCTGATAGGCCCTAAACTGGCATCAAAACTCCAGCCTCTGTCCCATCGTCGAAACGTTGCATCCCTCTGCCTGTTCTACAAGTATTATAATGGTGAATGCTCTGAAGAACTGCAAGCACTTGTGCCCCCACGACGTGAACACCCTCGACAGACCCGACAAGCTGCAAAATCCCACCCCACACTGTAGAGATCCCTAGATGTAAAAGATCCTTCTACTCCAGTTGTTTCTTCCCCAGAACTGCTAGACTTTGGAATTCCATTCCGGGTCACTGCTTCCCCAACTGTACTGACATGCATAAGTTCAAGTGCAACGTGAACCAACATCTCGCTGCCCTAATCCCTACATAGTACCCCAGTAGATGTTTCCCCTGATAGTAGCCCCCTACACCAAAGTGGCAATGTGCCTTGTTTGGGGTGAAAATGTAATTAAAAAAAACAATAGACAGAAATTACAAAAAAGTAAACTTTCTAGACATTACTATTAATCTAAGTGATAACACATATGAACCGTATCACAAAGCTAACCAAAAAATATTCTATATTAATTATCAATCGAATGATTCTAAGTGTATGAAAAAGGCACTTATACCTAATATTTCTAAAAGAATATCTGAGCTTTCAAAGAATGAGAGTCTTTTTGATAAGAACAAAGAATATTACAATGACGCACTTCTTAGATCGGGATATAATGGTCAAATAGAATACAAGAGGAGTGCAAACAGTAAGAGTAGCAAACATAACTGCACAATATCGCACAACATGACAATGAGAACAAGAAAGAAACCGAAGAATCATAAAGGATACATTAATAAGGATGAAAGGAATGAAAACAAAGAAAGTAATAATAGCAGTGAAACAGGTAATGATGAGGTCGGTAAGAGGAATAAAAGAAATAGACGCAAGAAAAAAGTTTGGTTTAATCCACCTTTCTTGTAAAAGTTTTCAAACGACATAATGTTTGGATTTGTCCGAACAGTCTTGAAACAATTGTAACTAACGATGAAATACACTATTTGTTGCTATTAACCCGTTCTTTGAAGTATTGGTTTTTGTTAAAACAATATATATATATATATATGTGTGTGTGTGTGTGTGTGTGTGTGTGTGTTTGTGTGTATGTGTGTGTGGGTTTTTTTTATATTTAAGTGGCTATTATACTTTCATATCTCGAACATTTATATACATTTCTGTTTGGCATTTCAACCGCTTAGCAGTATTTGTTTTATTTCGTTCGCTTTCAGAAGCTTTATGTAATACCCGGTACTTGCTCTCTGATTCCGTTCTTCTCTGTATTTTTCCCTCTATATCTATTTATCTATCTCTCTGCTTAGTATTTTCAGAGAAGGACTACTTAATTACCTTTGTAATAATTCCTGCTCTTTTCACAATACACAGCGTCAAAAAAACACATATATATATATATATATATATATATAAACTACTTAATTTACTCACATTTTATAACTTACTATATATATATATATATATATATATATATATATATATATATATATATATATATATATATATATATATATATTCTTCTTGTAGGAAATTCACAGAAAGGACTCCTGCGTTGTTTATTACAATATTCCTTCCTTCATCCATGTACCTGGCGTTGTGTGGAATTTCCATGAATAACTTCTTTATATCGGCTTCTGGCCTGTTGAACACATTACCACGAACTTGTGATTAAAATTTGGTCGTCTTTAAATATTTAACTGTGCTAATAGAGTTAATAGAATCCATCAATGATAATACTCATATAGTGATATAAATGCGGGGGTGCCCCAGGGTTCTATCCTTGGACCTCTATTGTTCCTGATATTCATAAATGACCTCCCCGACAACATTGCCTCTGAGATGGGTATATATGCTGATGACACTACACTCTATGGCAGGCACGACAGGAAGACGAATGAACACATTTCTAAATAGCAGAAACACTAGAGGAAGACCTCCAATCTGTAGTGGAATGGGGTCAAAAGTGGTTGGTCGCGTTCAATGCTGCCAAGACTAAACTAGTTTCATTCAATAATTACAAGAAACCCTCTCTACCACCCATAGCAATGGCCAACGGCTCTTTATCTGAGAGTCCATCTTTCAAACTCCTTGGCCTAACGTTCACAGGAAACATGAGTTGGAACAATTACATTGAAGGCATTGCCAGGGCCGCTGCAAGAAAGGTGGGCTCTCTCTACCGTGCTAGAAAACTACTATCACCCGAAAGTATCCTGTACCTCTATAAGGCCACCATTCGCCCATGTATGGAGTATTGCTGCCACATCTGGGCTGGTGCATCTGCTACTAGTCTCTCGCTCCTTGACAAGGTTCAAAAGAGAGTCGAAAACCTGATAGGCCCTGAACTGGCATCTAAGCTTCAGCCTCTGTCCCATCGACGAAATGTTGCATCCCTCTGCCTTTTCTACAAGTATTTTAGTGGTGAATGCTCTGACGAACTGCAATCACTTGTGCCCCCACGACGTGTGCACCCTCGACAAACCCGA
>NC_136485.1:88672598-88920098 GCF_053919585.1 Euprymna scolopes
AGACATAAATGGATGGTCACATTAATGCTACCAAGACTAAGCTTGTTTCCTCCAATAGTTACAAGATACCTTCTCAACCATCAATAGCAATGGCAGAAGATACATTACCTGAAAGCACTTTTTTTAAACTCCTCAGCATAACGTTCACAGGGAACATCAGTTGGAACAGATACATTGCCAGGGTCGCTGCAAGGAAGGTGGGCTCTCGACTGTGCTAAAAAGCTACTTACGCCTGAAAATATCTTGTACCTCTATAAGGCCATATTCACACATGTATGGAGTATTGTTTTCACATTTGGGCTGATGCACCTGCTACTAGTCTCTCACTCCTGGACGGGGGTTCAAAAGAGAGTAGCCAACCTGATTGGTCCTGAACTGTCATCTAACCTTCAACCTCTGTCTTATCGACGAAAGGTTGCCTGTTTACAAGTATTTTCATGGTGAATGCTCCGGCAAACTATAAGCACTTGTACTTCCTCGACGTAAATACACCCCCAAACAAACCCGAAATGCAGAAAATACCACCCCTTTACCGTAGATCCCAAGATGTAAGAAAGCCTTCTACTCCAATAGTTTTTTCCCCACTGCTAGAATCTGGATCTCCCTTCTCTGATTCTGCTTTCCCAAACTGATATGCAGAAGTTCAAGTGTAATGTCAACAGAGATCTTGCTGCTAATCTCCGTACATAGTATCCCTACAACTTATGCCCTCGATTTTAGCCCTCTACATCAAAGTGGCACTGTGCCTTGTTTGTGATTTAAATGGAATAATATATATATATATATATATATATATATATATATATATATATTTCTGTAAAATATATTTTCTTATAATATATACCAATCCTTATTCATCTTATTAGATTGCTCTGTGGTTATATATATATATATATATATATATATATATATATATATATATATATATATATATATATATATGATTGTTGAGCTGGATTAAATCCGACGATATGAAATAAAATGGAGGTGGAAGGACCTGAATACTCAACGTTTTGCCCGATTTATGAGGGCTTCTTCAAGAAGGATGGTCATTGACGAGAGAGTCGGAAAATTGGGGCTATATATAATGATGGGGGAGAGCAGCGTGTTTTCCTATTGTAAATTTGATGTCATATATACATGTATATACATTTTATGAGAGAGAATAAATTATAGTAAACTAGTGTGGTGGATTACGTCTAAAAGTTAAAATATCGTAGAGATTTAAAAAATTGCGTCTGTAAATATAGCAGTGATAGATTAACTAAATAAAATGACACGAGATTCCGAAGGAAGTTTTTTTTTTTAAATTAGAGATAATTGAATTGGGATAAAATAGCGTAGTAACTTAAAAGATGGTGTCTAAAAATAAGAATAGGATCTAATAGATAATAATAATAATAATCTATATAATAGAATCTAATCTCCAACAGCAAATGGGGTTCTATTGGACGACCGAAAATCATACAAAATCTTACCAACCGGCCACTATCAAACACCGAGACAGAAGCCCTCAGCCTTGGTTTAAAATTGTCAACGGGAATCTCTCCAAAGATAACAACCAACACAATCGCTCGAAATTATAAACACGAAGATACCGACTTTATGAAAGGTTTTATCCATGGTATAATATCCACGACCACCGCCCAAACCAGGGATATCACCCTACCAAAACGATACATAAATGCATTATCACACATAGCTAACGACCATAATATTATCGTCTCACCTGCTGACAAAGGTGGGGGGATTGTAATAATGGAAACAACTGAATACAAAGATAAAATATTTCAACTATTATAAGATAACACACACATATGAAATAACTACCTCCGAAATAATACATGAAGAAATTGACAAATTTAACAAATCTTACAAGAAATTAATACATAATGATAAAATATGAACTACCTATATAGAATATCATCCTAAAATCCCGACCTTATATGGTTTACCCAAAACACATAAAAATAACAATCCAATACCCCCAATCATCTCCGGCATTGGCAGTGCCACCTATAAGATAGCAAGAGCCATCACAAAACTCCTACCGCCATTATTGGGCACAATTAGCAATTCCCATATAAGAAACTCTTGCGACCTTCTTAATAAGATAAAAAACATAGATATGAAAAATAAAACTATGAGTAGTCTCGATATAGAATCTTTATACACCAATATCCCTTACCAAGAAATGCCTCAACCTTCTTTCAAAACACTTAAAATAAAAATTAAATTACCTTTGCCGATAGATAATATAATTAAAATTATAAGTATATGCATTGACATGACATATTTCACATTCGATGGACTCTGCTACAAACAAAAATTTAGACTGCCCATGGGTAACCCTCTAAGTGGGGTTTTGGCATGTCTATTTTTAGAATTCATAGAAACCGGACCCATGAAATATAAATTGCCCAAGGGCACTTCCTACTATAGATATATTGATGATATTTTAATTTTTCTCCCTATATCTTCCAAAATAGAGAATATCACTGATAAATTAAACAAGATTGAACCTACTATTAACTATACGTATGAAAGAGAAAATAACAACGCCATACCTTTTCTGGACATCAATATCATAAATAACAATGATCATCTAAGTTTTAAAGTTCATCGAAAAGTCACAAATAAAAATGATTACATACACTTTTACTCTCATCACGATGATAAAGTAAAAAGAGGTATTCTAATAGGATTTTTTCTTAGGGCCCTCAGAATATGCAGTGAAGAATACATCGTGGAAGAACTTGAGTATATCGAACGTACATTTATGAACTTGCAATGCCCTCAACATTTTTTGGCAAATACAAAAAGAAAAGCACTAAAAATTTACCATAACCGAAACCGAGACCATTCCCTACATAGCCAGACACACAACAGGCAATCAACATTACCAACTAATAAAAACAACGACACAATCTATAAGAACCTAAATAAGACAGGCATTCAAATAACAAAACTAACCTCTTTAACGATTAGGGATCTAACACGTAAAATTATGACTAATACCAACATTAACACCAAAGCCGGAATATATTCCATACTCTGCCTTGATGGTGGAAGAAACTTGATTGTAGGAGAAACTCAACGTAATTTAAATAAAAGAATATATGAACACAAAAGAGATGTAAAAAACAACAATACACTCAACGCCATATTTTGTCACATCATGGAGAACGACCACCATTTTAATTTTAACAAAGCAACTTTCCTTAAACACATACATAACAGATCCACACGACGTTTAATTGAGTCGGCTATAATCTCCCATTCCAGCAATATAATTAAGCAAAGAAAAGGCTTTTTTTTCCACGTTGCTCCCTTTCTGTCGAAAATAATTATTAAAGAGAACAACTTAGACACCGGTTAAACGCGATATATATATATATATATATATATATATATATATATATATATATATATATATATATATATATTACAAAAAAAAATTCGTAATATCACTTAATTTTATTATTTTTATTTTACTTATTTACTGTTTTTATTTTATCATTATCTATTTTTAGACTCCATTTTATCACCTCCTATTCTTATTTTTAGATACCATCTTTTAAGTTACTACGCTATTTTATCCCAATTCAATTATCTCTAATTTAAAAAAAAAAAAAAACTTCCTTCGTAATCTCGTGTCATTTTATTTAGTTAATCTATCACCGCTATATTTCCAGACGCAATTTTTTAATCTCTACGATATTTTAACTTTTAGACGTAATCCACCACACTAGTCTACTATAGTTTATTCTCTCTCATAAAATGTATATACATGTATATATGACATCTAATTTACATAAGGAAAACACGCTGCTCTCCCCCATCATTATATATAGCCCCAATCTTCCGACTCTCTCGTCAATGACCATCCTCATGAAGAAGCCCGCATAAATCGGGCGAAACGTTGAGTATTCAGGTCCTTCCACCTCCATTTTATTTCATACATATATATATATATATATGTTCTGAGAAAAATAGAAAAACCGAATGAAATTATTAAAATAATCAACGTTTCGTCCTTATTTCAGAGGACATCTTCAGGATATTGAAGTAAAAATGCAAGAAAAGAAAAAGTCATAGATCATACGAAAAAGAGAACAGTTTTTGAATCCTAACATAATCCTAAAACATAACGTCAACCACCGCTAGTATTTTTATATTATATATATATATATATATATATATATATATATATATATATATATATATATATATATATATATATATATATATATATATATACGTTAGAAAAACATTTCTAGCAAGGCGGTAAAATGGTTTAATGTTAATGTTTTTGTGAATCTTAAATGAACATACAAGATTTAATTGGAAATTCATCAATTTTCAAAGTGCACTTTTATGGGCTTTACAAAGTAAAGCATAAAAATTTCATTTAAATTGTATTTAACATTTACATTTGAATTATTTTATGCTATATATATTTTGTTTATCTTTTTAATATTTTAGAATGAAATTACATATCCATATCATTAATTTCGAAATAATAGTTAATTTAGTTTTTAAGTGCAACAATATATACAGAACATAAAATAAATCCAACTAGCTCTTCTCGCACGGCCAGATACAACTAACCCTCGCTACATGATTAAATCTAATCAAAAATCCACCTCACACTTTGTAATTTACACCTATGACAATTCCAACAGTCTTACTCTCGATTTTTTAATTAACACTTATGTATAATATAAAAAACTCCTGTTCTCAAAAGGCCGGCTCTCAAATGGAAATTAGCAACTTAACTTTCGCTGAAAGTTAGTAATTTAAATAGAGATAATCAATACTCCATTTCACAAACGCTGAATTCATCCACCATTCACTCTCTAAATTCATCCGACCAAATTCGTAATATGTGGAATTAGTAGAGAAACATTTCTAGAGTAAACAAGCAAATAAGAACAGACTTGAAATAAGACTAAATTGGCGAATACTGCCAGAGTAATCGCTTGGTTTAAAAGTGTCGAAAACAAAAATAAATGAACCTCCTACAATTTGATATTTCTTCGCGCTATCGGCACATTTATAGACATAAGCTACAGTGTTTTTGCTAAAACAACAATCCTAACTTGTCTAACACGTATCTGTTTTATAGCATTCATCACGCTTGGGCGCTCTCTGGTTATTAGCATCAACTTCTTTCATGTATTTTTATTGCAACGGATTTATTGGTGTGGAATCTTTTTACTTATTCTGTGTTGAACACGAAACGCTCTTCGATGTCTGCATTTATTTATAGTTTTATGAGGAGACAAATAATGGACAAATGAATAACTATTTAATAGTCTTTTGTCTATCATTAACAACACACATATATAAACACATATGTACAAACACACTTACGCATATGTGTGTGTGTGTGTGTGTGTGTGTGTGTGTGTGTGTGTGTGTGTGTGTGTGTGTGTGTGTGTGTGTGTGTGTGTAGATGATTTACTTCTTTGGTTTTAGTTAAAGTGATTTAATTAATACTGTAGATGTTTCCTACACGTTGCCGTAAGAATATATATTGCTATAACTACATATGTATGTGTGTATGTATGTATGTCAGGTCATGTCATATGCTACTGGTACCCTGTAACCCAGTTCTACCTGCCTCATGGTCGGGCCACCGGCGACTAAACTGGTTCCCCCACCAGACTAGTCTCACTGATGGATTAAAAACAAGACCTTCCAAAAGGGCGAATGAACCCTTTTTCGGGGTCAGCGGCTAACTAGCACTGTGTGTGTATGTATATGTGTGTTGGGGTGGAGAGGGCTCAATTAAGCCGTGGTGGTGAAGGCAACCTTTCTAGGAAAAGCAAATCTCTGATTTAAAAAAAAAAACATAAAGCGGGAGACTAGTACCCGCATTAAGCTGATCTGCAGGTTAACTTGTTGCTGGCTATCTTGCTCTTGCTTGTTGCTGGATCTCAACATTTTGAACCCAGAGAAAGACTTAGCTGTCGTACAAAGCTAAGACTGTAACATCATCTGTATATAGATACTCCCTTAGGCATTTGTCTATTAAAATGATCCTGTGGCGATGGAAGTCATTTTTGGGCTCATAAGTGTTTGAGGGAGTGGCACTCGTCTGACAAGACGTTGTAATCATGTGTATGTATGTATGCATGTATATCGCTCTATAATTAGAGGAAGATTTCGGAAACACATCAAATCTAAATGGGTTAAAATGATTTTTTCTATCTTTCTAGATAAGATAATTGTGTATTTTTAAATTATGCCACATCTGATAAAAATGAAGATAAATCTGGACAAAGAAATCGTGAATCAACGTTTATCGCAAACATAAGGTTTCTACAATTTTTCCTGATACATAACTAAACTCATATTAAAGTACAAAATTATATATATATATATATATATATATAAATATATATATATATATATATATATATAAATATATATATATATATATTCAAAAATATGAACATAAAGTGCATCATAATTTTTAAATATCAGAACGGTTATATGACGTTAAATAAAAAGATTCTCACTTACTCCTCAACGCTATACACATTAAAATGCCAACGACTTTTTTTGTTCTGAAGTATATTTTAAAATGTTGTACTGGAATTTTATTTTCTTCACTTTAATTATACCGAGGTAGTCCTTAAATAAAGACGAAATCTTGATAAATATATAACTTGGTGTGTACCTTATTCTTCTCTCTGTCTCGTCGTAATATTATTTCCTTTGCTCCTATATACACTGCTGATCAAAAATTTAAGACCACTTAAAAAATCTTTTTAAAAAAAAGTTTTATAAGGATAGATTTTAAACTCATCCGACTTAAGGTTACCAATACTACAATCTAAAAGGTTATCGAAACAAAAGGCTACATTCCAAAGATTGTTTTTTAAATTTTACATTTTTATTGAATTTATGATTCAAATTATAAGACCAGAGATAAAAATTCTATTAAATTGTACTAAAAAGTGTATGAAAAGTGCATGAACACATTCAACAATCAAACTTAATAATGACTTCTACCTTCACTTCTTTTGATGACTTCAAAAATTCTTTGGAGTATGCTAGAAATAAGGGTTCCATTAAGGTGCGGGGGATCCTGCTCCAGTTTCTAAAGATGGCTTCACGAAGTTCATTTTTTGTTGAATATTGTATGCCATTGATAAACCTCTCTTGTCATCCATCCCGAAACATTTTCAATTGGGTTCAAGTCCGGTGAGCATGCAGGATGTCCCAAGAGATGGACTCCATTTTCTTGTAGAAAGCTCAAGGTCCATCTTGCAGTGTGGATTGCAGCATTATCCTCTTGGAATAATCATCCATTCCCACACAAACAATGACCCTCCATCATCAAAGATGCTTTTTGGAGCATGCTAACATAATCAGCTGCTGTCTGACGACCCTGCACCACCTGGAGCTCCATCGTCCCTCTGTAAGAAAAGGCACCCCAAACCATTACGGACCCTCCACCACTATGACGTGTGGAAAAAAATTGAAGGGGCATGTTTTTGTCATGCCAATATCGCTGGAAGCCATCAGGACCATCTAAAGTGAATTTTTTTATCAGAAAACAGGACTTTCTTCCACTTCTCAACGTCCCAGGTTTGGTATTCACGACCAAATCTTAAGCCGTCTACTTTGTGACGTAGAAGAAATCGAGGAATTTGTTTACGCTTTTTATTTAGCATGCCTTTTTGTTGTAAGTGTCGGCTGGTGGTTATTGAACTGCAATCACCATCTGTAAACGCCTATATTTGACTAGAAGAAAGTCGTCTGTTATTCATAACAAACCGTCTGAGTTTCCTACTCAATGCAAAAGAAATTCGGGGGAGGCCTACCAAAGGATTTTGCTTTACCATAATTCTCAGTGTTCTTTAGAAAGTTGCAGATATCAGTTTTATTGCGATTTACCTTAGCTGGTATCGCTCGCTGTGACAAACCTTGCTTATGGAATCCTAGAATTCGAGAGCGCTCGACTTCGATTAGTTTTTTTTTTTTTTGCTTTAGGCATGGTAACACCTTTACACAGTGATTGCTAATCTCTAACTAGACTAAAAAATTAGAACTACCATAAATCTAACAATTTATACCCTTGGTTTTATAATTTTGTATTATGTGTAAAAAGCCTAATTTAATAAAAATGCAAATTTTTAAATAAAATTTTGGAATGTACCATTTTGTTTCCATAACCTTTTAGATTGTAGTATTAGGACACTTAAGTCGGAAGAGTTTAAAATCTATCCTTAAAACATGTTCATTTTTAACGATTTTAAGTGGTCTTACATTTTTGATCAACAATGTATTTATTCTCAATTATATTATGATTATTTAGTCCTATATATATTCTAATTTATGTTATGATATAATTAATGTTCATATCTTCTCTTATATACATATATATACATATATATATGTGTGTGTGTGTGTGTTTGTATGTGTGTATCTTTATATATATAAATACACACATATATATATACACACATATATATATATATATATATATATATATATATATATATATTCCAATCAGATTATATGCATCGTCACGCTGGATTTATCTTGGAATACATTCTATCTAAAGAACCATTTTGCATTTTGGATCAACTCTAGAGGAGTTTCATTCAAGCTGAAATATTATGTGCGGTTTGTTTTTATATAAGTTTTTTACATATCCAATATTTTTTCATTTTTTTATTTGGCAATTTTTTACTAAAATAAATTGCGGGTTCACTTAAAGTTCTTAACTAGCAAATTCTAGCATTGCTACAAATATAATTTGCTGATTTCTTTATGTTCTCTGCTGAGAAGAATAATAAGAATAGCATTCTTTAAAACTCCGCGGAATAAGGACTTTGTAAATGGTTTTTTGGAGTATTTAGTCGAACAATAAATTTTGATTGTAAAGTTCAACTTATATTTTTAATTTTCTTTCTCTTTTATATATATATATATATATATATATATATATATATATATATATATATATACATATATATATATATACATACATATATATATATATATTGGGTAATCAATATTAATTGAAAAAAAGTTAGTCTTATAATTTTATATAAAAATCAGACTTTAACTGTTGTCTAAAATCTAAACAGAAAACAACACTTCTATTTAGTTAAATTCATGAGGCTTGATTTATTCTAGCTTTCCCTATAACGTATTTCCAATAGTCGACGATATTCACTTTCGCCGTTTCTCATAATCAATTATTTAAATTAAAGAAGCTTAGATTAACAGCTTAAAATTTGTCTGTTCAAAATTCATCACCTTAAACACTGGCTTGTTATTTTTGAAGATTAGCATTTCGATTCTATCATCGTTTGCTAAATAGAATTATTGGAAGAGATTGTTGTTTTATAAAATAAGGATTTTTAATTCCCATACTTGGTAAAGGGAAAAGAGAAACGTTCGTAAATTTCGTCATCATTTTGTTATTCGAAAGGATTAACTTAAACAGATTTGATGTGTCAGAAAAATACTTGAGGATTATCCTTAAAATATTAATGTATTTTAGTCTTGTGACTGTTAGACTATGATGAATTAAAACACTCGTCCCAGGGTGAATAGAATAATTTCTCGAACAAAACAGTTTTGTACTAATTTTAAGTCCACTAAGGAATATAAAAATAATATATAATTTTACTAAACTTCTTGTATTATCCTTGTTCCAATATCGATCAAAAATTAATTACATGATTTTGCTTTTAGAAAATGGCCAGTATTTTACGAAGTCTTAAGACAATTGACTTTCAAGAAATCTTACTTAATTGGTGCCTCATTCTTATGGATCAAATTCAGTTCCAAAATTTTAAATGGACAGTTTTGCCATTTTATGCTCTTAGTATCATTTAAATTACTCGAGAGAAAATGAAAATTGAGAAATATTTATAGTTGATATCTTATTTGTTAACATTTTACAAAAATCGGACGTTTTTACATGTTGGGGAACGACTCATTGACACATGAAACTAAATTGAACTAAATGTAGCCCATAGCACTGGAACTGAGAATTGAACATTAAAATGTAAATGTTAAAACCAAATTTTCTAAGTACTCTCACCACTGTGCCACGAGTCCTTTCGGACAATTCTAATATAAATCATGGGAGCCTAAAACCTATCTTAATTCAGTATGCAATATCATTATTTATTATAACATATTATTAGTGTATATATATATATGTATATATATATATATATAAATATATATATATATATAGAGAGAGAGAGAGAGAGAGAGAGAGAGAAAGAGAGAGAGAGAGAGAGTCGTAGATATTTCCAGATTGGTATTTGGAGGCGCATTAATTCACTGAGAGATGCACTCTCAATCTTAATTAAGACATGCATCTAGGAGATGGAAACTCTGATGTAAAAACCTGCGGTCTACTGTATACACTGTCAAATGGCAGTTATCTGCACCGACAGAGATTATTAGTAATACCGAAAAGTGTGGATCGTTCTACACAAAGCCTTCACTACTATAAATAAATAATCTGTGTGGATTTGGGAGCAACTTACTTGTTGTGGCGGAATCTCGTATGTCGAAATTGACAGGAGAGTTCATTTTCTTTTATATATATAATGCATGTATATTATCTGCCTATCCATTACTATAGTAAAATATCTATAATTTATGATTAAAGGTTTCCATATCGTGTTAAATTTTATACTAAGTTTTCTTAATAACTGATTGTCACCCAATATATGTCATGTTCCTTGCTTCCTTACTCTCCATTTTATTCTCTGTTTTTCAACTTTGCTCCATATATGATAAGCCACACACAACTTATTAATCTCTACATATTAGAGCAATTGTGTTCTTCTAAGCTTACTTTTAGTGTAAGATGTCTGACATTTGTGTAGTTTTCCTCATTTAAATAGGATCACATGCACACAGTTATTTATCATGATTTTTTCTGTATGCGGCTTGACTCGCTCATGAATACCGTCTTTATGTCATATAGATTTCATATTCTTTGAATTTTTTTTTAACAAGCCATTCATGTAAGGTATACAAAATTTGATGAATTTTCGAGTGGTGTATTTTGGTGTCCGGTTTAGATTTTTTGGAGCTGATGTCATGCTTTCTGGGTAATTGCTTCGGTGGAGAGATTCTCTTAAACTGTCCATATTCTCTTGATAATAATTTCTGTTACTGCAAATTGCTTTTGTTCGGTGTTGCAAGCAACAGCGGATTCCTTTTTTTACATTATATGGATGAGGAGAGGTGAAGTTTAGGTGCTGTCCAGTAAAAGTTAACGTTTTAAATGCAAATGATATGATCCGTGTGATTTATCAGTGCATCTATGAGACATAATTTATTATATTCTTTCTCCATCGTCAACTGTATGGATGGATGAATTGATTTCACGTAATTCAATAATATTTGAAGATCTTCTGGTGGAAGTGTCGTCCACATATCGCAATTACTTTCTTGACTTTAGTGATGTTAATCCTAACACCATTTACTCAAAGTATTCCATGTATGCATTGGCCAGTACTGGGGACAATAAGTGATCGCATCGCCAGACCTTCTTCTTGCTGGTATATTTCAGATTCTATCACCTACTTTCTACACACCAGGTCAACATCTACAGTAAATTGTTAATTGAGATGTAAGCGCGTTTTTTTAGTAAAGTATCTGGTCAGCTTATCTCGTAATACCGTCAAAGTTTTGTACTTTTGTTAACAGACTCACTACATTTAGATCCATAATCTGGTTAGAATGAATAAAAGCATCGTTGGTTATTTCCACGAAATGAGCTGAATTCTTTACGTACGATGGACATTTTCTTAGATTGTGGGTGATTATATCCACCAGGTATCGGTTCAGTGGATAGTATGCTGAACCTTAGGCGCTGAAAATAACCTTTGATGGAATATTTTCTTTATGAATGTTAAGAAGGGCGTATAGATGTGGTAGTCTGCTGTAATACTGAATTAGTTGTCTGTATGTTGAAAGGTGAATTAGATCCTTGTTTTTATTGAGGATCTGTGACAGCTTCCTGCCGGATTTCAAAACCGAATTTTGTTTTTACTTTACAGTAGCCACCAGACTCTATTAGAACTGACAATTTCTTGAAGTATTCTTCTCTATTTATTAACACTGTAACATTGCTTTTTTTCTGCTGGTAGTATTATGCTATTATTATCAATGCATAGTGACTTAATAGCTATTTTCTTTGGAGAAGTTAGGGGCTGGTAGCTTTGATTTTCGAGGGCTTGTTTCACTTTCCACCGCAGCTCATCCCCATGTGCCTTGTCTGTTTTCTCTATATATTCATATATATAAATATGGAATTCGATTGATGGTTGTGATGAAGTTGAAGCCTTTGTTAGGCAATGATTCTTCACAGGGAGATAGCTGGTGTTTGCTTTTGTTGTACAATGCTTCTTATAAAGTCTTGCATCCTTAGCTTTCATATTTTTAACTTTTTTTTTTTTGTAATCTCTGTAAATTCTTTTTTATGTGACATATCAAAGTATTCTCGGAGATGCGGGTTTTATTAGCAGTCCGTAATATACTTTCTAGGAATGAGGCTAGACACATGGTATCTAGCCTCATTATTATGCCATGGTGTCTAGCATCATATATTTAATCCTTGTTAGAAAACATAAATTAGTGTAAACTGCTTTGTTCACGAATTAAGTTTATGAACTCTGGGGCGGGGAATATTCTAGCTGATTTATAAAACAAGGGTGTATTCAATATTTTTGCAGTAGATTTCCATTCATTAAATAATAGAGGTTTTTATAAATAATTTAGTTAGTCAAAGTTGATACAAAAAATAATTGCTCTAAGACAAACATGGTTTTCGAAAGGATGTTACTTAAATCTCATAACGCTCGTAATATCTTCAAACTAGTCTGTAGAACCGCTTTATATTTCATTGATAGATTTTTGCTTTATTTCTGTTTTACTTTACCCCTGCTGTTTTAACATCGATTTTAACTTTAGAAATGTATTCGATAAGCAATTCGTAACTGAAACTGAAGCGAAATATTATGACTTTTAAATACACTATAATATAATTTGATTAAGGCATGACTATTTGTCTGTTTTGTAATGTTCAAAAGTCATACAGTAGATATATGTTATGTATTATAGGCGATTGAGAACACATCAATTATCAACATTGTCAAGTCATTTACAAAGACGCATAAAAATCCTCTCTAATCAGTTAACTGATTAAAACAATATTTCATAACTGATTCTTCAGCTAAAAGGTAATATCTTTCTCCGTTCGAATAAATACTACGGAGATAAATTGAAGACAAGTTTCTGGTCTTTACAGTTCTTTATATTTTAAGACAACAATTTGGAATCGCTTCTAAAGGACCAAATAAAACGCAAATAAGGCATAAAATACAAGTAGGTTACTTAATGTATGCATAAACATCATCAAGCGTAAAGTATTAAGTTATATAATTACTAGAATCGGAATCGGGAATCGGAAAATATCGGAAAATTTGGGAATATCGGAATTGATATCGGAATCGGAAAAATCGATGCCTATTTTCCGATGCCAAAACGATTCCTTTAATTTTATTTTATTTTATTTGATTTTGTTTAAAGTAAAATCTTCCATTGCTGGTAATAATGATAAAATAAATATTTATTGATTTTAAATTACCAATAAAGCTAAAATCGATAAATCACTCTCCACAAGTGTATTTTGACGTTTAGGAAAATATCTGCATATTTAATTTGTGTTTTTACGAAAATCGGGGAAAATATCAATCTTATAGTTCAATAAGAGGAGATTTCTAAAGACTTGGAATTGGAATCGGTAATTGTATCGGAATCGGGAAAAATATTGTAATCGTCCCATCACTAATAATTACTACATAAATCGTTTAGATAATCGAACATTTCTATGTGTAAAATAACGAAAATCTTGAAATAATTCTAAATGACGAGTAAAAGATGCTCTATATTATGTTTGTTGTGGTGGAATTACGTACGAATGGACTGATCCATATACATAAATATGACAAATAATTAATGCATGGTCTAGTACCGGAGAGCCAACAGAACTTGTTCGTTGGCAAACAAGTTTTATCTTTTATATGTTCTTGTTAATAATTGTTCTAACCACGTGTTCTGTTTTCCTTGTACCTCTTTAACTAGAGTTATAACAATTTTATTTCAATATTGATTGGGGAGAAAAAAATTTCTTGAGACACAAAATAATTCAATGTTTGCATATTTTAAATTATTAATGCTTTTTAAATCATATTGATTATATTGTGTGAATCGAAGCATAAGACGTTGCTTGTTTGGTCGGATGTTTTTACTGATACTGGTCGAATCCATTTTTAGACATTTTTAATTGTAATACTTAGTTGAATTTAAAATTGATTTCACTTCAATAATACACACTTTATTATCGATTCCCCCGACTGAATATACAAATTGATAAAATATAGATGTCACAGCTACACTGATTCCGGATATCTTTTTTTATATGTTCCATTGTCTTCTTGAACTGTCGCATCTGATTGCAGAAGTAATAGATCGATTTGAACAGGAAATCGATAAAAATACAAGTATGAAGAAAAACAAAATGAAATAATATTTGTTTTGATTAATGGAGATCATAACACGTTGGATTAACTCATTTTATTCCTTTTCTATACGATTGAATCCACTTGAATATTGATCTGTTGGGTAGATGCCTAATCGATAGTTGAATGCACTCAAACATGTGAATGACAGGAAATGAAGAAATCATTGAGGAGACAAACTGTCAAGATTCGTACATACGAAATGTTTTCATTGAAATTGGCATATAAAAGATGATGGTAGCGTAAATATAAAACTATGTGCACATACATACATTATAATGCATTTACATCTCTCCAGTATTGATGACTCTATGCAGTAAAACGAAAAGTACATATTTGAAACATACCAACAATCATATTTAACACATACACAAACATATTATAATAAAGCCGTATTCGTCTGCTTATTTCTTTGTTCACATACGCCATATATGACGCCAAAGCAGGTGACATAATATATATATATATAATAAAGTCGTAATAAATAATGACGTCACACATTACATCAGTACAAATGACGTCACTATATATGATGATGTCATCTCAGCTATCATATATGACGTATAGTTTTAGCCTGGCAAATTGTGTACATATATTAAAGGTCAAATATAAACATCGAAAAATTATAGAGGAATAAACGGCGAATCAAATGAGGTATAGGTTTTTTGAACAGCTACATTCAATTTGGTATAAATCACAGTTTTTGAAAAATGAAAAGTGCGGACTTTTTTTGTGTTGCCACTATATGTATATATATATATATATATATATATATATATATATATATATATATATATATATATATTGAACGATAAACTTGTCACCGTAAAGAAAAGAACACTGCAGCTTTATTTTTTAACTTTTATTGAGAAAATCAATTCAGGTGACTTGATTATGTAATAGACCTGACATCTATTTAACCTCAATTACCGCCTCGATACTGGTGTGGAACTGGGAGCATGCCTTTTCTCCAAGCACCGGATGGCGACGATCAGGCTGGCTTTAGTGTTGGTGATGTTCTCAACGTATGATCAAACGAAGTAGTCCAGTAGGTCCACATCAGGGGATGAGAGGGGTGTCAGTGAGAGAAGGATACACAATCGTAGCACTCCTTCTGAAGTCAAGCCTTACTCTCTTTGGACTTGTGGGCCGGTGCCGAAACCTGCTGCCACACACAGGATCTACCAGACCTGTTGTTATAATTTGTATCGGTAGAGAGCATGTATGGTACAGCGGCGCATCTCTGATCTCGCTCGTCGAACACTGTCTACATTTCAGACATGATAAAGGTGCGTATCGCTTTTGGGATGTGTACACAACTGGCTTACTACTAGATGGTTTGCAACAAAAACAAATGATTTTCATCAATGGAAATGGAATCATGTCGTATTTTCTGGGGCGGCAAGAATTTTATCGTCCCACCCTGCACATATGAACAGCAATGTATACGTAGAATCCTGGATGTAATATGGCGAGCGCAGATTAAAAACGTGATAGTGGTTGTTGCGGTATTGAATATTACACAAACATTACTGTATGTTCTGTGGAAATGCGTGCTAACTCAACAAGGACTAACAAGGATCGTATCATTTTTGGAATAGTTTTGCGAAGCAAATGGGCCATCTCATAAACCAAGATGCAATGACTCGTAAAAGACCTTACTGAAAATGTTAAACTGTAAAGAATAATTGTGAAGGGAACAACATCAATTATGGTGTGTATGCTTATGATAAAATATGCATTGAACACAAAAGTCTAAAGAGAGCAATTATGAAAGGGGCATCAGAAATAAATAAAATGGTCATGATTATCTGTGACTAAGTCTGGGAAGACAGTCTTAAAATACGCCTTAGAAAAACAAATCTTATAAGGCATAGTTGCTGTCATTTCAATAGAAAACCTGTGAATTATCTCAGTCACAGAATAAGAATCTGTAACATATGCGTGAAAGAATGTCAATCTTTCCTGGTTTGAAACGGCATACAAGAATCCACAAAACGATTAGCCAATCAATAATTTGCATTGGACTACATGTTTGGAATTACTCTGTCAGAGAGTGTAGGAGTTTTGCAAATTTGAAAAACTATATTCAGTGCCTACATTTGTATTAAAGAAAACAAGCGATGACAATCCTCGGTATCCAGTTTTCTGACACCGTATATACTTTTATAAACTTTCTGAAAAATAATAATTTGTGTGAAGACATAATTTCGAAGTGCATTCACCGATAAAGGGCCTTCGCATGATTATGCTTGCAGCCTCCAAATCACTGAGGTCGTGTTTGGGCAAGCCTTTGCACAATAAAGAAACATCAATCACTACATAATTAGTAGTTATATAAGTGATAGAATAGTAGTAGTAGTAATAATAATAATAATAATAATAATAATAATAATAATAATAATAATAATAATAACTAGCAGGACCCGTGGAAATTCCACGGTAGTTAAAATCTTTTAAAATACATCAGTAAGAAATTCCTTATTGTTATATTACAAAAATTAATGTATGGAAGCAAGTAGAACAAACAAAGAACTTTAGTTTAAACTTTTATTGAAGGTCAATGCGATCGTAACTGATGCTGTTGATATTGTCAGGAAGTGCTGGTGATGACTGAGGCGGTGACAGGGACGTCGATCAGCTGCTTGGAGTGAGAATAGTGGTCAGTCAGCAGGTTCTTGCGAGTCAGACTGTGAATTTTAAAAAAAACTGTGACATTGTTGACATCGATTTTGTGAAAGTTCTGATGACCCCAAGTTGTTTAATATTTCAGGACATTTTGGATTACACGTGTGAGTAATGAATAGGTCACAGAAAACTGCCATTGCATCTTGATAAAGCTGTTGTAGATTCCTAGGACTTC
This sequence comes from Euprymna scolopes, assembly GCF_053919585.1. Taxonomy (NCBI): domain Eukaryota; kingdom Metazoa; phylum Mollusca; class Cephalopoda; order Sepiida; family Sepiolidae; genus Euprymna; species Euprymna scolopes. Next base: position 88,690,044 of record NC_136485.1, read on the forward strand.
CTGTTAATGTAGATGGTAGAATAACTGGTACACCAGAATAACCATCTTCATTCCTTGCTAAATGATCCATTAAGCCAGAATATTGAGCAGCTCTCAATAAACTTTGATAGCACTATTGTAAGAATCATGCTGAAAGCCATTCTTAATATGGGGAGGGGTGGTAACTATTCTGAAACTACACTTAACAATGTAAAAAAATAAGGGAAAATATATGTATGAACAATAAATATTTCTCCAGTTAAATAAAATATTCTGTAAATCTTTTAATAAGGAATAAATATTTATTTAAACCATAATTATTGAAACAAAGTATTTTACTGCATAAAAAAAACGGTTATGAGGAGAAGGGTTAACTATTTTGGGGTGCCCGAAAAACTCGTCTCCGGAAAACTCGTCTCCGGAAAACTCGACTCCGAAAACTCGACCCCGGAAAACTCGTCCCCTTTCGCTAGGTAGGAAAACTGGTCCCTTATTGAATAAATATCGATTGAAAACGCATTTTATGATCATTCTTGAAGGAGATATTGTTTTTTTTAAAATAGACTATAGCACCCCCATAATATTAAAAAAACATATTTTTACTTGTTTAATGTTTTGTTTTGGTTTTTTAAATAAAATCGATTTTCTAAGTGTCCGTTTTTTACCTAACTGGCTAAGTTCTTAGTGGTTTCACTTATTTTAAAGCGTTTATTATGTTCATACAAAGTTAATTACAAATTTTTTTTGTTCTTATTTTAACGATGGTTTTTGAAGTCATAAAAACAATAATAAAAACAAAACCAAAAAATTAAAAAACAGGGAGCGATTCGATTCTTCGTTACTTTTTTGTTTTGGTTTTTTAATTATGATAGTTTTTTTGTTGTTATGTTTTTGTTTTCTCTCATACCAAATGCACTCATGCGTTATTTAAAATTATAATTTTATCAGTTATCAACATTTATTGTCGTCCTGTCAAATTTTGCACAAATTAACTAATAAATTAAAAGCGAAATATTTTTTTGGTGCGAGAGATGCCATGAGCTTACAATCTCTCGTTAACTCATTTTTAATTTTTTTAATTTTTTCTTTCAAAATTCTAAAATCAATCATTAAGAGAAAAAGTAATCACTAAATAAATTTATTAATCAATTTTATTGAAAACTCCGCTATCGTTTATCAAGAATCTTTTTAATTTCATTTTTTGTTGGTTGTTTTTCGGAGGGAGATATAGTTTTTACCCCCCCCCTAAATTATATTTTAAAAAATATTAAAATTTATTATTTTCTTTTTAAAACAAAATCTCCCTCAGTAATTTCTTTAATTTTCTATTTTTTAGCGATTACAAGAAGATGTGATATATCGGACATTATTTCTCGTTCTCACGTAACACTCGACATGTTTTTTGTTTGTTTTCTGTGTTTTTTTTTCTTTACCGAATAAACGATTCCAAATAAATTAAACAACAAACAACATAGTCGGCGAGGTAGAAAAATCGATTTTACCCTTTTATAAACAACAGTAAATAAGTAAATTCTTTTTATATTAATATAAAAAAAATATGCGGTCTCGTTTATGAACATAATAAACGCTTTAAAATAAGTGAAGCCACTAAGAACTTAGCCAGTTAGATAGAAAACGGACACTTAGAAAATCGATTTTATTTAAAAAAAACAAAAACAAAAAAAAAACATTAAACAAGTAAAAAAATTTTTTTAATATTATGGGGGGGCTATAGCCTATTTTAAAAAACAATATCTCCTTCAAGAATGATCATAAAATGTGTTTTCAATCGATATTTATTCAATAAGGGACCAGTTTTCCTAAATTCCTATTTTGGACCTTCACCTAAATAATAAATAAATAATAAATAAATAATAAATAATAAATAATAAATAAATAATAAATAATAAATAAATAGCGATTTATTGAAAAAAATGTAATGATCTTGTATATTTTTTTAATAATTTGTTTTAAAATAAGGAAAAAAATCTTTGATACCGCTATTGTAAGAATCATGCTGAAAGCCATTCTTAATATGGTTTAATATGGTTTTAACTATTCTGAAACTTCACCTAACAATGTAATAAAAATAATGGAAAAATTCTTTAGTTAAATAAAATATACTGAAAATCTTTAAATAGGAAATAAATATTTCTTTAAATAAATTAAATCGTAAGTAATGAAACAAATATTAAAAAAAAAAATTGTTGTGTCCATTTTTTATAGTATTTAAATATGTATGCCCTGTCGGTGGGCATTAGAAGATGATGACTGCCTGTAAAAGAAGCAAAATAAAACGAACAAAACATAAGTAATAACTATAACGTGAAGCTGTATAAATGTTACAAAATTACTCGATTCGGCATTAAATAACACGAAAAAGGATTAGTATGCCGTAAAACAACGTGAAGCTGTATAAATGTTACAAAATTACTCGATTCAGCATTAAATAACACGAAAAGGATTGATATGCCGTAAAACAAAAAAAAACAGAACAAGACGTAAAATATGTTTTGACTCTGTGTTACTCAGTGTATTTGCCAATGGTGACTTTGATGATTTTTTTAATAAAGTCATTCTTGACTTTTGTAACATTTATTTCTAAACATATTTTTTGTTATGTAAGGCTCACTCAAAAGTAAATAAAAATAATAAAAAGATAAAGTGGCACAATTAAAAAAAACGAACTCGTAGCGTTAAATGTAAAAAATATATTTATTATTGAATAAAAAAATAAGCGTTCCGTATTCACTACAATAATAAACAGAAGACATCGTTAAAAATGTAAGTAAAATACTATACTATTTAAACTGTGGAATGATACCTTCTATGCATAATTGTCTTTAAAATAATCCGGAACCATAAATAGACAGTTATTATTACTATTATTATTTTTTTTTGTTCGGGAACTTTTGGGAATGATTTTTAACTGATAAAGATTGAACAATAAAGGGAGATAATCTATATAAAGGGAGATAATTCACATTAATTTATGTTTGCGATTATGATGACGCGTTTCATTAATTAATGTTTGCGATGATGATGACGTGACACCGTACGTACAAGCAAATTAATCTATAGATAATAATAATAAGTGATATAATATAGTAATATATAATAAAAAAAAAAAAAATAATAATAATAATAATAATAATAATATAATTAGTAATATAAGTGCTGGCGAATGGAGGACTCCTGAATTTGTGACTAGGTATGCGCTGTTAACTTCAGGATATGCTCTATAAATGCCAGAGGAGCCCGTTAAAATATTTTTCCTCAACTCTCACTTATGAAAGCACTCTCGGATATGTGCAAATTTTAACTTCCAAGCGAGGAAGAGTATGTTTCACACAGTCTACCTTAGACTGAGATTTGAATTCACGTATATGTTGTGTGGGTAGGGTGGGGAATACATATTTGTGAAAGGAAGGAAAGACAGCTAAACATCAAACGATCTATGTTATATAAAATACAGCGAGATACTACAGATACAATTTCAGGAAACTCTTGACTTATAGCACTAATAAAAAGAAAATTAGGATAAACCAAGCATGTATGTGAAATAAAATATGTGTTAGTACACAAGTTCTTAGTTTTTGGTAAATGCTCTTGGACAAACAATCATTAATAAGAATTAGTTTTTGATAAATGCTCCTCATTAATAAGAATTCTATTGATTGGTTTATTTCAACCGTAAGGTTGCTCCGAGAGCGCGATGAAAAAGTGGCTTAAATAAACTAACTGGTCATTCTTCTTATAGTGGCAAAAGATCCCAATGAATATAAAGACTACTGAACAATTCTAAGCCTGTTTTGTGTGTATTCAACTTTATGATCCGTTTTACGTTCATTTCTGTTTGTATGTCAAAATACAGTTAATGTGTGGATGTATATGATGTATAAGGCTGAAATTATTGCCTATTATGAAGTCTAATGTGTGTCAGGTCTGAATTTCGGTGTGGGAGTCTTGACTGAGAAAAATGTATTTTTGGAAAATAAATTTTATTCATTGAAGGAATCAGTTAGCTTTAAATATAAATCACAAGATGAACGCAGCCACGTGCATTTTTAAATCGATGACGGTTTTTATTGCTAGTCAATAAACATATTTCACATGAACTGACTTTCACGTTAAAACAAACAATAGAATGTTATACAAAGAAAAAAAAACAGTTTATCGCAACGATTTCATCTTCGATCATTTTATCATTTTTGGTAAAAAAGCGGAAGACAGTTCAAAACATTAAAACTATAACAGCTATAATTTTATATTTGTGTACAATTTTCATAAGATTATTTTTGTTTCTTAAATGTGAAGTAATCATTTATTTTAGCCAAGTAACGGATTGTATTATATATATATATATATATATATATATATATATATATATATATATATATATACACACATATATATAGAGACACACACACATATATATACGCATATATATACACACATATATATACACATATATATATACACACACACACACATATATACACACATTATATATACCCAAACACATATATATGTGATATATATGTATGTATATACATATACACGTATATATATACCACACACACACACACACACATATATATATATACATATATATATATATATCTCATTATTTCTACAGCCAAACATCTCGCAACCAACAAAAGTCATGATAGTCAACAAAACGTCACTGCTCTATAACCAGAGTGCTTACCTCGCATGCAGGAGCTTCGGATTTCGAATCCGGAGTTCGGAAATGTCTAACTGATGAGCCAAATTAGGCCGGAACTCGAGTTTTGGACTTCCGGTTTGTTGACTGTCATAGCTTTTGTTGGATACGACATATTTGGCTGTGAAAATAACTATATAACTCACATTCTGAATATATATATATATATATATATATATATATATATATATATATATATATATATATATATATATATACAAGAATAAAAAAAGCATTGTAAATGCAAAAGGATATAGGGATGGTATGCCAAAAAGTATACAAACAAGATAGCTATGAATGGCTAGGAACATGGAAATAGAATTGCATCCAAAGTATAGCCCTATAGCTTTTCTCCAATCGTCATTCCGTGCCATCATTACAGTTGTAAAAGCTATAGGGCTATACTTTGGATGCAATTCTATTTCCATGTGCCTAGCCATTCATAGCTATCTTGTTTGTATACTTTTTGGCATACCATCCCTATATCCTTTTGCATTTCCAATGCTTTTTTTATTCTTGTTAATTAGTATTTTTACTTACAGTCTTATTTTTAAACTTACATTCATGATAGTATTGTCTTTTTTAGGAGGCGGCAATGAGCCGCCTCCATTAGTAGCAGGTCGCTTCCTGCTGGGTTTTAGGTCTTTGGGTTTTGGGCCTTAGGAGTTGCCTCTTGGTCCTCCATCGGTTCTATATTACATAGAGAGTGCTACAGCCTCTCTGATAAAACAGTTAGAGTATTATAAAGTTCTAAAATGTTCATACCTTCACTATTAAATTTTTCTTGACTTTCTTGCAGTTTCTTTTGCGGTTAATTTAACTTATTTCCTTTGGCGTTTGGTGAGTTCTTAGAAGAACTGGTCTGATCTACTTTTCTAGGCGAGCGAAGAGATTCAGCTGCATTTAACAATGGTTGCTATAGTGTATTTTTGCGCATGCGTGAGAATTTCAAGTTTCCTCCTTATTTTTCAATAGTTTGACAGTAGTCATGTGTCTTTCTGCCAAGAGCGACAGACGTCAGTGTTAGCCGTGATCGTCTAGAGGTTAGGACCCCACGTTGTGGCCGTGCTAACTTAGGTTCGAATCCTGGTCACAGCATTGACATTTTGTACATATTTTACAGTCCAAAATCTGAAGAATTATTTGTTTTTATAACATTGCTTTTTGACGTCGTACTTGCTGATAGGTTACTCTTATAACAATTTTGATCAACTGAGATAAAGATTTCGTGGTTTCATTAACGCTGGTGGGTTACTGTTTAAAGAAAAAATCTTAACGTTCACCTCAAATATTCAGCGTCCAAGAAATATAGGCCACTGGCAAACTGGAACGTCTGTGAGCATCCGGTGTATTATTTGGAGCTGTCCCTTTTGAGAGAAGTTCTGTGTTCGAAGTGGTCTGTCTACATTGGGTATATAGTGTTTAAAACTTGTTATTACACGTAATCTTATTTAATTATGGAGTTAGCTAAAAAGCGATGGGTCACTGCACTTCTCCGTGTAAAGAGCAGTCGATTGATGCTTGAACTGTTGTCAGAGGCCGTTCGTACACCGAGATACATCGTCTCAAAAGAAAGAAGAAAGAAGAAGAAAGAAGAAAGAAGAACAATTGGCCATTTTTGTACCCTTTTTTTGCTCTCTTTTGACATTTTAAGCGACGTTCTGACACTCGCTGGATTCGTAAGACACTTCTCTGTAAGAATATGTGCTTTTTGAAACTTATAAGTTGATTTTAGTTGAGATTTGGATAGTTTTGTAGGCGTATATAGGCGTGTACGGGCAATCCCTATATAGAGAGTGCTACCGCCTCTCTGATATATATATATATATATATATATATATATATATATATATATATATTGTAAATTATGAATCATTTTATTGTGTGACAGCTCTTCATTGCGGTTAGACTCGAAACTGCCTCAAAACGAAATTGAAATCTTATCGTTCTGCTAACCATTATACCATGAACACAATTTTCAGCAGACAAAAATTTTAATGCCTATGTAAACATTATCGACCTTCAGAACAAATCACTTCTGTTACAAAGAACTTTAAATTATCACTTTTTGCAGCCAGTGTCTTCATTGATCGGAATGTGGGACATATTAACTAATCCATATATAAACTGTTTCACTGTATAACACCATTTCAGTGCAGCTACATTACAAGTGCTTCAAGATGAGTAAATTTCAGATAAGTATTTTTATTAGCACCACACAACTCACACACGGCGCTCGAGTTAGTTTTTTTAGATAATAAACATGGGTTGAAAAACTAATTCATTATAAAACTAGACAACGTTGCTCGTGGAAATTGAGTCACTTAAAAATGGCATGCCCAAACTTGAACGATCCAGCGTAAACGCAGAAACTCACAAAGTCAAAAGCAGATCCCCAGCATTATCTGTGATTTGGGGTCGATGCTGTCTACTATTTGCAATAGAATTTTCACAGTCACACATTATTTTTAAACAGCCGAAACTAGTACTAACCTATCACATTCATAAAATATGAATAACATATCAGGATGAAATTTCTATGCATACAACTACTAAACTCGTGTCATTATTGGAATGAGTATTTTAGGTGGGAACAAAAAGACAAGAAAGATAAAGTTAAAAGAATGAAGATGATAGATGGTAATTGATGGCAATTCAATTAAATTTTGCAGCTCAAAATACAACAGAATTTTTTTTAAGCATTTGTCATGTATTTTGTGTTACAAACGTTGATTAAAACACATATCAACATATATGAAGTGGATTAAATGCATAATGGCACAAAATGCATTTGAAATTTAGAATTCAACATCAAAAGTAAAAATTAAAAAAAAGCTAAAAAATAAAAATGAAAACAAATTGTAATATACACTCATGAGCAAAAACAAAAATGAACCAAGAGTGAAAGAAGGGAGAAATCGATTTTTCAATATTTTTCCATTCATTTCTGTTAATTTTAACTGAAAATTTATATTTTCTAGATCATTTAATAATAAATATATAATAATAAGTGAAAAAATTAATCCTAAAAATGGTAAGACCACATCTTGGCGAAGATATAAAAACCGAATTGCAGGATTAAGGCCGTCCAAAATGACTTACAAACAGATTTTTGATATTTTAAGAAAAGAAAATGTGAAAACATCTCTTTCTGTAGTGAAGCGATTTGGTTAAAGCTTCGAAGTCGAGCACTTGGTAAAAGGGAAATCTGGATCTGGTCGCTCTAGAGCATCCACTTTCAAGGACGACCACAGACTTAAATTAACTGTTTTGAAGGATCGAAAGAAAGCTTATTTGGACCATAGCAAATAATTCAAAACAGGGGCTGGAAACTATCTTTCTATATGTGCAATATCTACACGAATTAAAGAAATGGGATTTTCCTCTCAAAGGTGTGCAAATAAGCCATTTTTATCTAAGAAGAACATCAATGATAGAAAGAGGTTTTCGCGTGTTATGGCAAGGAAGATACAGACTGGTTCAGGAATGTTTTCTGGTTAGATGAATCAAGATTTTGTCTTGTTAGTGATGCTCCTAATGCTCCCGAACGGTGCAATCGAAAAACTACAGAAAGATTTTCGACAAGTGGCATAAAAATAACAGTTAAACACAGGAATGGAGAGATAATGGTATGGAGAACCTTTACTGCTGCAAGAGTTAGGAAACTTATTAGATGTAAGAAGTCAATCAATGCAAAGGAATACATTCGAATATTAGAAACAGGATTGTTACCAAATATCGAGAAGCTGGGAATATCCGAGAACATAATTTTCCAACATGATAATATCCCTCCATCACACTGCTAAAGTCACAAAAAAACTTGTGTTCTGATAATTCAATTGATGTGATATTCTGACCAGGTGAAAGCCCCGATTTAAACCCAATCGAGAATATTTGGTCCATAATATCTCGTGCATTAGCCTGAAGAACTTTTGAGAACAATAACACATTGTGGGAAACTGTGCAAAGTGAATGAAATAGCATCTCTTCTTCACAGTGTTCCACTCTGGTTAAGAGCATCTAAAAGGATGATCTTTTAAAGAAATCAAAATGGAATGCGATTCCACCCGAAACATTTTTATAAAGTAAATATCTTGTTCTTTGGTATTAGTCTCCTTAAAGTTCTTTGTTCAATTGTTCTTTGTTCAATATAGCTTTTAGTGCAATAAAATGTATAAAATTTGTTTGGCCCATGTTTTTTGCTTACAATTGTATAAAGGGCAAAATGGGCACGAGCGTTTGTGTATGTCCACGAAAGGCTCTTAGCATCGTGCTTCTCGCGTCGGTTAGATTCCACGATAAGTTTTCGCATACTTCCCTGATTGTAATATGTCGCATTCGCAAACGGACATTGTCTCTATCTTTATTTTTTTTTTTAATGAGTTAAACAAAATTTCCACCGGGCCATCGTCCTCATTGTTTGTTTGTCTTTTTCATATGGATAAAGCGAAACTATTGGAACGCAACCGCTTGGCCTTCGGATTGACTAGTATCTGTTCTGTAATTGGTCTTTCGTCAATGTAGGGAAAACTCTTCTATACTGAAACAGTTACTATTTATTTAGATACTGCCAGAGTGCCTCCTTTTTGGGGAGCTGGTTTTTCACCCACATTAAACTAATTTGCTTTCGTGGGAGGTTTAAAAGCAGCGTCATTTCTGCACATCATCGTTTGTTTTTCATTGACTATCTTAAATTTGAACGCTTTAGACTTCCGGTCGCATTATAGAGTAGCGGTAAGACGTCAGATTTTATTTTACTTTCATTTCTGCCTTCGCGTCACGTGTTCGAGCCTTCTTGCCTACTACGACTTTTTTCTTTCTTTATTTATTTCTTTTTATTTCTTGCTCAACACACACCTACAAACAGCCAGGCAACGTTTAGTTATTAACTAAAATAATGAAAATTCTCATAAAAATGATGCAGATATTAGTACAGCCTAACAGGTGACAATTATCGTTAGAATCATTATCGAATAACTCTCTAAAACGTCTTGGATTTACAAATACATCAATCTTTTCAGTATATTTACAGAATACAAAGCGTGTTCATCTTTCCGTTTTCCATAAATTCATGCGTAATTTCTAAATCGAAATAACATAAAGTATGTTCTAATCCTGGTCTATTTCACTCGTAATCCAATGTTTTGTTTTAATCCTCTGTCTATTAACTGTCTGATAAGCTCATTGTTCCAGTTGAACCAGTCGCTCCCAAGGAAACTAAATCCTGAAATTCGTTGATACTTTACTAGCCGCTTTTTCACGCGCACTCGAACGATGAACGGCGAGAATTAGAAAACGCTTCCGGTCGGCTAGATTCTCGTTTGCATTCCATCTTGTCCAACATGCCCTCTTCCACAACCCTATATACTCCGTTGCATAGCAACCGGAGCACAGCTGTGTCCAGTCTGCACCCATTATACTCGTTCAACCATCACATGCAATCTGCTGCAACCGCCGAGTTGCCATAGCTACGTGCACCCAGTACATCCCCCAGTAATTCAGAATATTGACGAACGGGAGAAATGACATTTGATTACCAGAAATAAAAATAATAATGAAAAATAGTAGAAATGAACATTAACTGTTTATGATTCTTGAAAATATTGGCGATTGAACCATGGAAATCAAGTGTCCAGTTTTGCATGCATGATTGGCTAAAAGGATTTGATGCTCTATTATGTGAAATTCCATTTATATATATCATAGATATGCGTCGATCTCGGTTACAGGTTCACAGTTCCATACGGTATAATTCCTTGCTTAACAAATACAAAAATATGGTAATATTGGTGCTAAATATGTTGATATTAATTACTGGCGTTTTGAATATCAATCTCCTCCCCTACTCCCCTTTCTCTCTCTCTATTCTCTCTCTCTTCATATATATATATATATATATATATATATATATATATATATAATATAATATAATATAATATAATCGCATAAACCTGACGAATCCTACAGTGGATGAAACGCAGAATATTCAGTGTAGCTTAATCGCCATATATATTTTATAAATTACTATATATATATATATATATATATATATATATATATATATATATATATATTGGCTGGAAACAATACCGAATTAAGCTGAGAGAACCTGAAAATTCCCTAATAGTCACCCATTATAGTACTGACCATGCTTTCAACTTTGCTTAACTTCGGTGATCTGATGGGATATATATATATATATATATATATATATATATATATATATATATATATATATATATATATATATATATATATATATAACACAAATGTGACTCATTGGGCCATCTATTGAGCAACTTTAGATTGTTTGAATCAGGAAACGGTGAATATTTAAAACAAAAAAAAGAAAAATTTTAAAGCAACAAAATACAACCTATTTTGTTTTTAGTCGTCATTCCTCTTTCCTCGTATAAGTCACACAGTATAAATACCGTCGTTATATTTACGTTTATTCATATTAAACTATTTAAATCGGGAGATGTATACTTAGTGTTATTATCATTCACTCCACAAGCAGTAAAAGATAAACATCATACAAAATAAGAGTGAGGTAAACTAAAATTAGTAAAGAGGTGAAATGTCGAAACCTAGTAAGATATGTGTGATTGTATGAGTTAATTGCATATGATGGCTTATTAAAACAATTGCTTAATTCAACTTTACTACAATAATAAACTAGCGTGTGATTATGCGTGTATGTGTGCAGATATTTAAATCAATATATAGAGAGAGACAAAGAGACAGAGAGATAGAAAAAAAAGAAGACAGGTAGAGAGGGTGAACGCGAGGAAAAATTAAAAAAAACAAACAGATTATTTATTCCGTTAAAACTGACATAAAACAGTTAATAACATACCCAAAAGGAACGTAATTATCTAAAAAGATGGAATATGTTCCTCTCGCATCCATAAATATTCATGAATAATTTTGACGTGATGTTATGATCTTAGAATAGGGTCATACAGAAAGACTCGAACAACGGATTTAAATAGAAAAGAATATATTGTACAAGATATGAATACACAGACTCATTTGTCGGTATGTTCAGGCTGTTAAGTTAGACATTTTGTAGTATAGCGTTTGTCGCGATAATTGCCGGCGATATTATTCAACTCGTGGTTTTTATAATGAGTAGAATATTTTATTATGATTGAATGAGTAAGTTTCTATAATGTTTTTCTTACAAACTTTTATTCCGAAAGAGAAACAAGGAGCTTTTCTTTTATTAATCATTAGTTAAAAGACTGTGTGCGTCCTTTTCCTCTCCGATGGGCGGCTATCTGAAGCTACTTGCGATGGTCCGATGTCGAAAGTGTCATATATATATTTTTTAATTGACTCTGTTTTTTTGTAAGGTGCATCGTTGGGGTCATCTAACAGATAGCTTTTTGATTTCATAAAAGGCGTTTTTTTATGCGTTGATTTAGGATATTATGAATGATGAATTGGGAAGTCATAATTTGGACATCAACACAGACACTTCCTGAAGTTTGTGGACGTAAACTGCGGCCAGTTTTCACTTACTAAGCAGTCTTTTTTCTATTTCTATCAAATCTATTGCATCTATAATTGCAACGTGCATGGCGTACCAATAATACAACTAATGTATTTTTTTTAAATATCACTGTATAAATGAGAAAGATTATCAATAATATGGAATCTGTTTAATTTCAAACGTAAACAAATGCAGCGCAATTACTGAAAATAAATCTTTTTTCAGATCCAGTGGCTTGACATCCAAGAAACTATAAAAACTAGATGTTTTAAACTACTAATTTAAAGTAAACTACTAGTAAAGCTTTTAGATTTAGTTAAATCCGAAAACAGATCATCTGATCTTTTGTTTACTTTTTCTAAGAATATCTACCAGCTACAATACGTTTTCTAATTAAATTCGTTAATTTTTGTTATATATATATATATATATATATATATATATATATATATATATATATACAGTAAAACTCCTTTAATTTTAACATCCTCTAAAGTTGGACTTCCTCTTATTTTGACTTCCTCTCATTTGGACTTCTTCTAAACCTGGACTTTCCTAAACTTGAACTGTTTCGTCATTAAAATTGTATTAGCATATTTGATGCGGAGTTGCAGTAAAACTGTTTATATGGTTTAGTCAGATATTGCGCAGAAATGTTAATATGGGTACTATGTAATTAATGTAGATTAGCTATTGATAATTAAGTGTCCCCGAGCATTGAAAGGAGTTTCGCCTTTGCCAGTATCCTATTATTTTTCACGAAATGGATGGATGACTCAACATTTGTTTAAAAATGTTTTTTGCAAGAATTTGTGCCAGTTGTCCAGAGGCGTTTTCTTAAATTAGGTAAACCTGATTCAAAGTGTTTGCTTCTGTTGGACAATTGTAGAGCACATCCTCCTGAGTCAGAACTAGTGTCATCTTGCGGGAATATTTTTGTGTTCTACTTGCCACCTAATGTGACTTCTCTCATCCAACCTATAGATCAAGGGATTATTTGGAACTTTAAATGTTTCTACGGAAGTGATTTCATGATGAATATGATAAATAGTACCGTGAGTATAAGCGATTTTCAGCGCCATTTTACTATCACAGATGCCATATTTTCTCCCGCAAGTGCATGGAATCAAGTTCGAGCAAGCACATTAACAAAAGCATGAGGTAAATTATGCCCATCGCCAAATGCTTCTGAACTGAAAGATTCAGAGAATACATCTGGTTTATAAAAAATTCTTGAAACAAAACGGTTACCAACCAACCACGCTGTTCTTAAATCACTTAATGCAAATGATGTTGAAATGTGGGTGCAACAAGGTGAGGAAACTACTGATCAATATCCTGAAGGCAGTAATGGTGATGAAAATAGCGACAGCTCCCATTCTCTTGGCCCTAATGTAAATAACCAAGAACATTCTGATGAAGCAATATCATGGGATGATGCAGAAAAGTCTATGAAGACGGTTATAAAATTTCTAGAAAAAAGTCATTACTTTAGTGACAACTATGTTTTGCAAGCAATGTCACTCCGAAGATATATAATCATAAAGAAGCTACAAAACCAAGAAAATGTAGATTTTCGTGATCGCTTACGGAATACAATGGCAGCACTTGAGAGCTCAATCGATGAAAATAGAAACTGCAATGAAACTCATTCAATGAATAAATAAATTAAAAAAACTGTACTTTACATAAATGTATGATTTCTTTAGTTGATAACTTAGGTAATAAATGCCTAACAAGTAATAGTAGATTTAATTTATTTTCAATGTTTTTGTTGCTGGTAATAATATTTAACAATTCTTACTCGCAATATATCGTAAACTCAACTTAATATATACTTAAAATATGATATAACAATAAATTTCATTTACTATTTCGTAATCCTTAGAAAATTAAAGTTAACTGCAGCACATTTTTTTCACGAAACTTGAACAGCATCCTCTAATTTGAACGGAGCGGATGTTTCAAATTATAGGAGTTATAATATATATATATATATATATATATATATATATAGTATTTCTTTAATTTTAGTTTTGTGTGCTATATTCTGTTTAATATAATAACTACAAATAAATGTTAGCTTGTTTTGCGATACGCTACTGGATAGTTCTACTTGGATCATTTATTAACCAAAATAAGAATAGATAAGAAACACTGTTATCATATGAATACATCGACACACTTCATAATAATATACCTTACATATTTATCCAAAAGGAGGAAAATGTTTTACACTCATATCATGTACCTATTTTAAGTGTACGATTCACGGCTGGAGAAAGTGTTTGTCCAGCCGCACTGATGAGTTGTGATACAACGAAACAGTACTGTATGTGAATGACAATTAAAGACCCCCCCCTCTCTTTGGGTTGAACAATTTGTAAATATATTTTTAACCGACGCGTATTTAAGCTATTAAGCGAAGCCCACTTTTAATGTGTTTGTAAACAATCTGATGGTTAGAGCACTGTTGCGACGGGCGGGTGTGGATTTAATACGCACTCGAGGAGAAATACTTACGGCGCTGATTCGTGGTTCGATGGTGGGAGTCGCCGACTGCCAATTCGACGGTTGTAGGATCAATCCACGGCTGAGGAAAGGTGTATGTCTAACCGCACTGATGAGTTATGATACAACGAAACAGTACTGAATGTGGATTACTATATATATATATATATATATATATATATATATATATATATATATATATATATATATATATATATACAGTTCTGGTCAAGATAATAAGACCACTTAAGTAAGCGTTTACGCATATTATCGAATTTTTAATCAAACAACTGGTTGAAACCATTGCCAAAAGGGAAAATATGATGGAAAAAATGAAATCTGCTTCATTCGAAACCTTAACCCTGATCTAATAATTATTTTTCAAAAAACAAACATTTTCACCTGGTCAAAATGATAAGATCACTGATAATTTATCTAACAAAAGGCAATTATAAATTACTAAAAAGGTTCTGAGTATTTAGTATTGCCTCCATTATTACGAATTACTTCAAAAATTCCCTTCGGCATGCTCGCGACTAAGTTTTTTATCAGTTGCGAAGGAATTTTATCCCATGTACTGAAAACTGAATCAGAAAGTTCCTTTATCGAATCATACTGGGTTCCATCCTTGAATACTTCTTTTGCCATCCATCCCCAAAGATTTTCCATGGGATTGAGGCCCGGAAAACATGTTGGGTGATCTAACAATTCTATATTATTTGAAGAAAAGTATTATCGTGCTTGTCAAGAATTGTGTATCGCAGCGTTGTCTTGCAGGAAAATCCAGTTTCTTCCACACAGACGTGGACCTTCCGTCCTGATAGAAGCATTTTCAAGCATTGAAATGTACTTCAATGATGTTTGCCGGCCTTTCACTACTTGCAACTTTAGGGTCCCAGCTGACGAGAAAGCGTCCCAGATTATTAAAGACCCTCCTCCACTATGCCGTTGAAAAAGTCTCTTTGGGCAAATTTTTATCATGCCAATAGTGTTGAAATCCATCTAGACCATCTAGATTAAACTTTTTCTCATCGGAGAAAATTACATTTTCCCACTTCTCTTCATCCTAAGTCTGGTATTTGGCAGCATATTTAAGTCGGTTAGTTTTGTGCTGCTCAAGAAGACGTGGTTTCTGCAGACGCTTTAAATGATTGATACCCTTCATTTTCAGATGCCTTCTGATGGTTTTAGGACTACATTCTGCTGCTGTTTGGCTTTTCAATCGACTTGAGCTCATACTGGAGTTTTTTTAAACTTCTTCTGATACGGCGATCCAGTGATGGGGTTATTTTTTATTTTTTTTTTTTGGTCGACCTGGACTCTTTTTGTGCCCATATTGATCTGGATTTCTTTAAAAAATTGTGATGACCGTTTTGCTACGATTCACTTCGTTTGCAATGGATCTATTTTAAGATCCTTCCTCTCTCAAACTCTGATAATGGTTTCCCTTTTGCCATTTATAATTAAGTAAGATGTTTTTTATCCACTAACAAGTTGTTTTTAGTAACATAGAAAACTTTTCGTATTCATTTTTTCAAAACTAGCCGATTTTATTAAAATGGTCTTATCATTTTGACCAGGTGAAAATGTTTGTTTTTTAAAAAATAATTATTAGATCAGGGTTAAGGTTTCGAATGAAGCAGATTTCTTTTTTTTCTCATCATATTTTCCCTTTTGGCAATGGTTTCAACCATTTGTTTGATTAAAAATTCGATAATATGCGTAAACGCTTACTTTCTTAAGTGGGCTTATGATTTTGACCAGGACTATATATATATATATATATATATATATATATATATATATATATATATATATATATATATATATATATATACAAGGGTCGTTGTAAATGTAAAACCCAAAAAATAAACGTTGAAGAACTACGAAGACCGGAGTAGTTTCATTAAATCGAACGACCTTTTATGCACCAAAAATTTTCTTTAAATAGTCACCATGCACATATGTTAGCGATAACCGATGTCTCGATTGTAAAAGTTCGGATACCGCTTTCTCACTACAATCCTTGATTGTCACGCTTAAATTATTGACCCCATCTCTTAACGGTGCTAACATTAACTGCATCGGCTTGGTAATCGTTGAACAGACGGCGATGAATGTTGATTCGTTCAATTTTTCTATTTTGGTGCATGGAGGAATTCAATGACGCACCTCTGCTTCTGACAAATGTCTATGACAATAGTTGCTTTCTTAGAGTTTCACATTATCAATATCTGAAACAAAGAGATAAGACTATCAGGTAATTAATAAGTTCAGTCATCTTAATGCTATTTGCAATCTTTTTCTGGTATATTAGGACGTAATAAAAAATAAAGGGTATTAAATTTTGAACGTCCTTCGTATATATATATATATATATATATATATATATATATATATATATATATATACTAGCATAATACCCGTAGTGTAATGCGTGTATAAGCATTTGTACAATGGCTAGTCCAATACATTTTTGGAAACTAAGATTATCTGATATAAAGCAATATTCCATTGAAGAAGAATTGTGAAATTTCGTGTAGCATATTTGTTTAATATTAAAAAGTTCACAAAGAACGCAAAAGAAAGTTTTAACGTTTCCTTTATTTGATGTTTAATTATTTATCACTCGCTTTCTTGTGGTTCAGAAGGTTCCGTCAATGAAAGCACCGCCGTTTTTTTCTATTTAGTCCCCAACCGTGTTCTGGCATTTTCCTTTCATTTTGTAACTATTTAATTGATTTGTTTTCATATCTCCATATCTAAATCGCATTCCATCAACGTATTTTTCTACAAATTCTAAAACTTGATTTTGCACACTTTTTCTCACAATTAGTATTACCCCATTCATTCTTGAGATTCAATCTAGTTTCACAAGATTTAGAGCATAGGTTTTTAATATTTTTGTATTTTATAGGGTAGGGTGCTGTTTTAAGGGTTCATACCCTAAACGGTAAAGTTTTAAAAACGTGCGCGTGTTACTCATCACGTAGCGTACTGCATATGCCAAAGATAAATTCAATAGTTTAGGAATTTACTCCGAACATGTAAGGAATTTACACTTGTGGCCGCACTGGTTTCTGGAAAAATTTTGTTGAATGATATCAAGCATTTGATGCCTATTATTTATATAATCTTTATCTTGCTGATTTTAAAAGTTATTTAAATTTTTTAAATTATTTAAAACTTGGTGCCAGTTAGGGAGGGGGGTCAATAGTAATGTTTACAAAAATTATATTTATATGCTACTAACGGGGTTGTTTGAAATATATTTACCATCATTTATTATTTATTTAAAAGTATACTGTTTTAGTCTACGTGAAGACATATTTTGAGTTTAGATCAATGCTTAACGACCAAATTGTTTCATTACTGGCATCTGGCGATGATTATGTTATTACTGAGTAAAGATAACCCCCTCACACACTCACATGCATAGTTTAAGATTGTATCTACACAAATAGGTAAAATTTCAATCCACACACATAGGTTAAGCTTGAATCCACATACACAGGTTAATTTGGAATCCACAGAGAAAATCTCTCTTCAATGTGTATATAATATTATTCCATAATAAATAGAGCTACTTATATATAATAATACTTTATTTGTAAAAATCTATCAATAGCGATACATACATTGAAAATGTTCCCATCGTCGTTTTAATATACTACGATTTTATTAGGCTTGTAAAACGTATTTGTTTTT
Organism: Euprymna scolopes; assembly: GCF_053919585.1. Classification (NCBI taxonomy): domain Eukaryota; kingdom Metazoa; phylum Mollusca; class Cephalopoda; order Sepiida; family Sepiolidae; genus Euprymna; species Euprymna scolopes. The sequence continues at coordinate 88,708,466 of NC_136485.1, forward strand.
TAACTGACTATATTAAGAAAAATTGCATATGAATAGTTTAAGAAAAGAACATCTTGCAAAAGTCCTAATAGATTAAAGCTATGATCATGATATCCCATGCATGTGACACTTTTTGCAGATAAACTTGAAGTCAGAAGTTTGGTGTGACATGACATGGAAATTCTCGGCCATCCAATCATGAGTTTTGAAGGATTTATCGGATGGTGCCGAATCTTGTTGGAAGATATCGACTCTTCTAGTAAGTACGAAGTCTATCCGAAGCTTAACAATTATCTGAAGAGTTTCGACATAGGCATCTGCATTGAGATTAAATCTCTGTGTAAAAAAAATGAAGAGACGTGATGTGCCTTTTACTGCTAATACCGAAAACCATCACTGGCGACTTTTAGAAATCTTGCAATTTCTGAAATACTGCGGTCCGCTTTTATAGACACTATTGCACAGTGTGTTTTCATTTCATTAGTTATAGCAGTATGTGCATTGGGATCTTCTGAAAGCAAAAACACTTTATTTAACATAAAAGGTTGCTCGTTTTAATGGTATCACTCTCGTTTTAGTAAGTATTCATTTTTTTTAGTACAAATAATAGGGATTCAATAGGGATTCTTAGTTTTGGAACGACCCTTGCATATATATATATATATATATATATATATATATATATATATATATATATATATTAAACTAGTAATTTCACTGTTACATTGAAATACACCAGCTCTTTAGACTATTGTTCTAATCTCCTTTAATATATATATATATATATATATATATATATATATATATATATATATATATATATATATATATATATATATATCAGGTAGAGAAATATCCAAAAATTGAAAATAATTGAATTTTAACAATGGTCGTTGATAATGCTCAATCAAGGAGAGCACATTATGTTTTTATTATTTATGAAAATACAGTCATATCTTGCTACGATGTGCAGACCATTTCAATCATATTAGATATGAGCAGGTAAGAAAATTAAGGCGCAAAAGTGAAAAGAGAGAGATTCCCATGAAGTTTTCCATTGCTAGTCATGGAAATTTCTATCTCCTCAAAATTTGAAACTTTTGGGCCTTAATTTTTCTTGCCTGATGAAAAATATAAAAAAATGTAATCGGGATAATAATGAGAAACGATAACATATTTCACATTTTCTGATGTAGTTTAATTATAATATAAGTTTATTCCTTTTCATCATCATGAAGAAAAAAAGACGATCGAAAGACTATATATAGTTGTGTATGTGTGTGTCTGTGTTTGTTTGTGTGAGTGGCTGCATGTGCGTGTGTGTATGGTTTACACATAGACCAAATCAACTCAACTAGATTTTACTTAATTTATACATTTGGTTCTCAAAAATATATTAAGTTAAACCTCAGCAGTGTCGAGTTCAGCTCGATGTCTACTTATTATTATGGCCCATGTACTTTTCGTAGTTTGAGCACGTTCATATTCAGTGATTACTATTTTCACAAATTTACCGCAAATAACCAATTGTGAGAAAATTATTCAATATATACATAAAGGGCGAGAAAATGAGTTAGGTATACAACTGTGCAGGGAATATTATAAGACAACTTCGCGTGTGCCTATGCATATATCCTGGCAGAAATTGCGAGACGTGAATTGATATTTTTATTCATTTACTTTAATGAAAAACTAATTAAATTAAAAAGTGCAATCGTGTAAAATAAAACGAATTATAAGCATCCAATTTTATGAAAAAATTTATTACAAAATTAAATCCATCAAAATGCATTTCAATGAATTTGTAAACAAGACGCCCATGTTATCTTTTGTTAATATTTGAACAAAATTTACATATATATATATATATATATATATATATATATATATATATATATATATATATAGGGTTCTTGTACTAAAAGGTTAGACAAATTTTTATTTGTAATCCAACAAAGTAGTATCTGGAAATAAAATATTGTACATTTAAATTTTTTTAATTTAAAAAAATTTTCACTGAGATAAAATTTAATTAAAAAAAAGTCAAATCGAAATGTGAATTCAAAGTTCAAACTTAACTTTTGTTATTATTGAAAATACTCAGATAATTTGTATGTAAACCTTTGAGGCTACCGTGATTCGCCTGTGATTTTAATTATCCCTTGACACTTTCTCCTTCGGGGGTAGCCAGTTCAACGTGCATATGTTAGAAGTTATATTAAGGAATCAAATTCACGTATAATTTTAATGTAAAATAACTCGATTTCTGGTCGGCTAGCATATGTAATTATTTTAGTTAAATCTGAAAAGTAAAGTAGTCGTTATTGCATGTTTTGTGTGTGGACACGTATGGGGAAGATTTGTGGCCATGTTGCCACCCAGGTTTAGAATTTAGTTTAGTGTAATAGTTATTCCCATAAAAAAGCAATGATTTGTAGGTACTGTTTCCATCTAGAAATAGGGTTAATGTTTGGGTAATAGTTATTTTTCTCCTCCCTACCCCCACCTCAAGAAAGCACTGTATAAATGTATGTCTACAAAAACGAATAATCCACCCGAAATCCGAAAATAAGTGTTTGTGTTCCAAAAACTAATCCTCCCCCCAAAAAAAGTATCTCATTTTTGAAGTGGACTGGGATGTAGCTGGGTGTACTCAGCTCCAACTAGCGACAATGAACAGTTTTAAAGTATCTTCAAAGTCGTCCGATACGCTCAAGACAATATGTAAACTGAAATTTTGTGTTAACGACTGTTTGCGCAAGTGTATATATGGAAAAAGACATTAATATCACCCGAAAACCTATATAAAAAGAATATGATTTCAGGCGCACGGGGAACGTCTTTATTTCACTGCAAAGAAAACAATTTGTAATTATGTTAGAAAAGAAAGACGCGAATATTTGGGAACAAACATCTTCAATGTTGATAAGAGTTAATGGCCATCGATGTAGCCACTTAGCTTGTCTATATAGTATATTAATAAAAATGCTAAGAAATAATAAGAATGCTTATTTAATGAATATATAGTTAAAATAAATTACAGTAGAAGCTTGAGATATGGTGGCCCTAGGATACGTTTTTATCAGGTTACGATGTGGAATAAGATGTTTTCCGGCTTCTGGTCACGGTATTTGTCCAGCTTTACAGTTTTATTTATTATGTTATTTGATTATATACATGTGTATTATATACTGTACTGTATTTAATTGCTACTTTTTATTGCCGTATCCCGGGGTTCAACTGTATACGTGTACAAGTAAACACTCCAAAATGTAAATTATTACCCATTTTCGTGCTAATTATTAAGTCCAAAAAAAGTATTAATCTGTAGTAATTGATCATTATAGACTTCAAAAGCTTGGTATAGAATTGGTGACGTCATCATTTTCTATATTTTTATGCATATGTTTCTGGATATTGTTTATTGGTGACGTCATCATTTTCTATATTTTTTATGCAGATGTTCCTGGATATTGTTTATTGGTGACGTCATCATTTTCTATATTTTTTTATGCAGATGTTCCTGGATATTTTTTATTGGTGACGTCATCATTTTCTATATTTTTTATGCATATGTTTCTGGATATTGTTTATTGGTGACGTCATCATTTTCTATATTTTTTATGCATATGTTTCTGGATATTGTTTATTGGTGACGTCATCATTTTCTATATTTTTTATGCAGATGTTCCTGGATATTGTTTATTGGTGACGTCATCATTTTCTATATTTTTTATGCATATGTTTCTGGATATTGTTTATTGGTGACGTCATCATTTTCTATATTTTTTATGCAGATGTTCCTGGATATTGTTTATTGGTGACGTCATCATTTTCTATATTTTTTTTATGCAGATGTTCCTGGATATTTTTTATTGACTGTTACAATAAACATTAGTTCATCATAAATATTTGCAAAATTCTGAGGGTGTGTAATACATTTTTTTCCGATTTTAGGAAATATAATAGTAGGGAGGTGCACAATTAATTTTTCGAATCCTCTAACCCACAAATGCAATGGAAATATGAAATGTTAACGACGCAGTATAAGAAAATACTGAAACCAATGTATTTATTATTTTCTTTGTGCCATACATCAGGAACATTCACTTTTTAGTAACAAAGAGCAATATCTGTTCTGATGCTACACAGTTTATTGTGTCCCTGGAATATAAAGCAAAAATCTTTCTATATTAAAGCAATTCATTTTGGTTCCAACCCGAGTTCCACCCTATTAAGACAAATAGATGTATCCCACAGTAAGAACCGATCTTGGTGTCAAAATTTGGTCGTCGGGAAGCAAGGGTCATGGTAAATAATTATGTTATTATTTCAAAACTCATTCTTATTACATTACATAAAATTCTGTATTTTCATGGAAGAATCTAGTGAACACATTTCCCCCTTAAAATGTTACTAAAGGTCTTATTTTACTTATGGAGTTTGTACTTTCATCTAACAATGTACCGAACACAAGTATTGCTAAAAAGCAAAATAAATTCCGAAAGAAAGTGTAATTTCTGATTATCGTAGGACCCTCTTCTAAGAGATAATGTCCAGTAAGGTTTAACCGTTCAAAAAATGTTAACAAAGTAAGAAATAGATGTCGGTTAGTTTCCTAAAGCGAAGGAACGTTATAGAAACACGTTCCCCAAAACTAACGCGATGATTTCTAAACATATGAAAATGTGGACGGGGTGTCTTAGATAAGCAATTTGTACTTTCACCAAATAGTTTACGAACGACAACACGGCAAACGGAGTATCGCAACCTCCAACATACAGAGAAAGAAATAAGTATTAAAAATATGAAGATTGCGAAAGGCAACTCTTTTCCCAACACGGGTAATTGCAGTAACCGTAGTTATTCCAAGTGTGTTTTGCTAGTTATGTTCAAACAAATTGTAACAAACAAAAATACCGCAGAGAAGTAATCCAACGTGAACATCTTATTACGGTAAAAGAAGCAACATGTTTCGATAGAAGCGAATGAAATCGGCGCTGAACGCAGATTTGATGGGTTTGTGTTTAGAGGAGTACGAATATAATGTTCGCTCATGTGTATTCGTCGGGCTATGGTCATCGAATAGCTTTAAGCTGGTGTCAATTCATTGCTAAAGGAAGCCAAGCTATTATGATAAGGTAGAACACATCAAGGTATCGAGATAGTCATATGCGAGGCATTCATGTTGAAGAAAGCTTAGCTATTCGTTTACGTGAGGATCTGCTATTCGTAAAGCAGCGTATTTAAGCGTAATATGTATAGCGGGCTTGTAGCTATGAGCTAAACTGTTGTTTCGATTATAGAATAAGGAAGCATTCATTCAGTGGAAATGTAATCGAAATGTATAATGTATTAGAAAGTGATATGGCGAAAGGCAAATATTGAACCGGTTACATTCGAAAATGTAATTGAAAAATAAAATGAAGCGGTGAGTTTGAGAAAAGGAGTAGGAGTAATTTGCATCGGAGGAAAAATCTCGGTTACTCTCTCGGTGGGTTTACGTGTTTGAGAGTGTATGTCGCATAGGAAAATATAATTGTAATGCAAAAGGTACGTATTGTGAACTAGAAACACGCATTAGTAGTTGTGCGTAGGAAGTGTTTATTTGTAATCCTATACTGCTGATAATTACAGGGGAAAATGGTCCTATTTTATTATATTAGTGACTTGAGGCTTTCTCGCAGTGACAATGATATTAGAAGACTATTTTTCTTTCTACAAATTATATAAAATGAACTTCTTAATATACCTAGTCATGCGTATGCGAGCAAATTCATAAAGGTAAAATAATTTGCGTACTCTTTTGAAAAACAAACAATTATTCATTTTGATGGTTGCTTACAAGATGGTAGGTTTCATTTAACTCTTACACTCAATTTCATGGATATTTTATACATTGTGTATAATGGTACACACACACAAACACACACACACACACACACACACACACACACACATATATATATATATATATATATATATATATATATATATATATATATATATATATATCAGGTCATTCCATAACTTCTGTTCGACATTTACCTTTGTTTTTAAATTGAACGAAACTTAAAACATATTGTGTATATTGTGTATTTTTTTAGATTTTCATGTTTAGATGCATTTTAACTGATTAGATTTTTTTTACAAAACGATAAAATTTAAATTTGCTTGATTACAACCCTACTAACATGGAAGTGCCTAAGAATAAGCATATAATACTTCATGAACTTAAGAAAGGAAACTCAACAGCCGAAGCGGTTAGAATATTGACTCAGTTTATGGAAAAAGGACGTGTGAATGAAAGAACTTGCAGAAGATGTTTTGCGAAATTCAGAAGTGGAGATTTCACTCTTGAAGATGGAGATCGAACTGGACGTCCGGTTGAGTTTGATGATAAGTTTCTTGAAGAAAATCCTGGTTTATCAGTTGAGGAATTGGCAATAAAACTGAGTTCAAACCATACGTCTGTTCATCGCCATCTTCAACAACTTGGAAAAGTTCCTAAACGTGGAAAATGGGTGCCTCATGAATCGTCTGAAAACAATTGCAAATTCCGAGTCGTCATCTGATCTTCTTTCCATTCTCGTCAACTTTTTACACCTTCTTTGGATAGACTTGTGGTTGATAACGAAAAATGGATCTTTTATCGAAATGTTAAGCGCGTTAAACAATGGCTTTGTAAAAGGAAAATACCTAAGCCACAGCCGAAAAGAGTACTTCATGGAAATAAGCTTCTTCTTTCAATATGGTGCGATTGCCAAGGAATAATGCACTTTGAATTGTTACCAAATAATGCAAAATTAATGCTCAAAACTACTATCAGCAATTAGAGCGTTTGAACCAAGCTTTGAGGGAAAAAGACCTGCTCTAGTGAATCGAAAAGGAGTGATGTTTCATCAGGACAATGCACGATCGCACACAGAAAGAGTACCATCACAAAAGATCGAAGAACCTGGAAGATATCATATGACACCCTATTCTCCTGATCTTGCTCCATCAGACTACCATTTGTTTTGTAGCTTACAAAATTGTTTGAAAGGGACAGCTTTAACGCAGAAAGATGTTGAAATTGACATTTTTGAATTCTCCGAATCAAACCAAAAGGATTTTATAATGATGGAAATAATAAGCTTGTTAATAGATGGAAGGAATTCATAGATAATCAGGGAAAGTATATTGATGATTAAATCTTTTATAAAATGTAAAATTTGGTCACTTCTTTTCTTTATTCATAAATTCGGACAGAACTTATAGGATGACCTGATAAATAGGTAACTTTTATAACAGTGGAGAAAGTATAGGTATTACAACCATCGTTCAGAATATGGCTCAATATTTATATCATTATTGGTCCCCCGATTCATCGAGAGGAACCAATGTTTTCAGTGGCGTCCGTGCGTCCGTTATTCCGGACGATTGCCAGATAACCGTTTATTAGTTTTTCCTGAAATTTTTCCACAAATTGTGTTTCATTAAATAGATGTGCACGGTAAAAAAAAAATTTTGCGAAAATTCCCGTTGCGTTCCCAGGGGCTCAAAAGATGTCAAAAATGCCCGAAAGTGGCCAAAAATTAAACGTTTTGCACCATAACTTTTGATCCACCGATTAGATTTTTCTGAAACTTGGCCAAAATGTGGAGTTTATAGTTCTTAATAGAAATCCAGTATGGGTGACTCTGGCAACATTCTGATTCGCGTCCCCGGGGACTTTTAGTGCTATAAACGCCCCTTTTTGTAGCCCTTTTTTTCATATTTGTCAACAGAAACTTGATATGCCTGACTATATAGTGGGGTTTCACGGTGATCAACTCAAATATACATGTGTTAAGGACTGAAACTACTGTTTTTCCATTTACACTGGGATTCTGCGTCCCTAGGGGCTCAAAAGAGGTCAAAAATGCCCCCAAATGGCAAAAAATTACTTTTTTGCCCCATAGCGTTTTATCCATTCATTAGATTTTCCTGAAACTTGGCCAAAATGTGGAGTCTATTAATATAAATTCAGTATGGGTGACTCTGGTAAAGTTCTGGTTCGCATCCCTCTAAGACTTTTAGGGCTAAAAACACATGCCTTCTTGAAATTCTTTTTTCATATTATTCCAAAACTTCATATGTATGTCTATATAGTGGTTTTCCATGGTGCTAAATTCAAATATACATGTCTTAAGGCGTGAAACTGGACCGTTTGTCCATTTTCACTGGGATTCGGCGTTTTCAGGAGCTCAAAAGGGGTCACAAATGCCCCAAAATTGCAAAAGAAAAATGACACTTTTTACCCCATAAGTTTTGCCCTATCCATTAGTTTTTTCTTCACTTTTTTATGGCATCATCTCACATGCAGCACCAAAGGAGGAACCACGCACGCGTGGCTTGTTATTACTATTGTTGTCTTTTATTATTACTCACTAGTAGTTTTCACACAGGCCATCACCAAATAATTCTCTTGTGGTGTTCCCTGGAGTCTGAGTGACAACAAGTTTACCCAGATTTCCAGTATTCACCACCTCTTTCGTTAACCTTCGCAAATTAATTTGTGCTATCACAATAGCCGTTTACCGTTTATTTTTCGTTGGTAATGACCATAGGTCTTCACTGGTATTTTGCGGCATTAAGGCATGGAGTTAACTTACAATTATACAGTTTCAGTTTTCATGTGGTCTTTATTTGTATTTTACATCTGTAGCAATGCGCCTGTAGCTTATGTGCATTAATCTCCTCTTTCGAAGATTGTTCCTTAATATTTCGGTCTTTTTTATTAGTATCCGTTGTATATTTTCTTTTTTTATTTTGGAAGTTTTTTCTGGATTGTTCCTAGTTTGAGTGTAAACTGACTAAACCTTTATCAGACGACTTCTGATATTTGAACATAAGAAAATTGAACGATACGCATGTTGGATTTAATCACGTGACACTAACGAAGAACAATCTTGTTTACTTTTTTTAATCTGAAAATAGAAAATTACTTAATTTCTTTTACCTGGGGAAATCAGTTTTTATTAAAACTACGATTGAAACATGTCCTAAATGTGTGGCTATGCTATGTTTACCGACGTTAATCGTGACACCCTGCACTGATGATTCCCGAAAGAATGAAACACTAGTGTCTGAAAGCATTTAATAATTAATGTAGTAAATATTTAAATCATTATATATATATATATGTATATATATATATGTGTGTGTGTGTAACTTTTTCTAATATTGTTTCGTTGTTCTCTTTATTATAGCCTTTTTTCATTATTCCCTCCAATACATTCTTTTATAGAATCCATTTCGTATGCGCACACACTCAACTACACTTTATGATTATCAGCTTTGATCCTTACAACCCCTAGACTAACTTCTATCCTGTTCGTCCGGACGGATCGTTGTTTCTAATGTGAGCGCTAATTTATCACTCCCTCGGGGGCCAAGGAATTAGAAGTGATGAGCGGTATCGGGAAGGGACAGTTCAATTGAGATCGATAACAATTGATTGACTACTCATCAGTCTGATAACACAGTATGCAACTTCATCTTTTATCGATGGCCATATTTTTGACATGTATCTTAGTTGGGTCGATAATAAAAGCGGATCAAGTCAACAAGTAAAATAAAAGAGAAAAGTAATGTGTTTGTATGCTAGACTTTCTTTATATGTGAGCAATGTGGATCATCATTTATGTGAAATAGTTGAAAAATACATAATAAAATATAATATAGATGAAGTATTGTTGCCACATCTGAACTGGTGCATCTACCAATAGTTCCTCTCTTGAGTTGTCAATCTAATCGGTCCCACTTTATCAACTATGCTCCAGCCTCTGTCCCATCGCCGCAATGTTGCATCACTGTGCCTGTTTTACAAATATTTTAATGGAATGTGTTCTGATGAACTCGTTTCACCTCGACGTTCATATCCTCGACAAACCCGCTTAGCAATAAGATCTCACCCCCTTCACTGTTGTTGTCCCTAAATGTCAGAAAGATTTCTATTCTAATAGTTTCTTCCCTCGAACAGCTAGACTTTGGAATTCTCTCCATGCTGCCTGTTTCCCTGGCTGTACTGATATACAGAAGTTTTCATGTAACATAAACAAATATCTTGTTAATCTTTCCTAGACATGGCCCAAAATAGTACCCCCTTACATCCAAGTGGCAATAAGCTTTGTAAGGGGTGAACATGAGTCAAAAAATATTATTTTTTTATAATATATTTTTACTGACGTAAAATAATTAACAACTTACCAACATATTTGCATGTTGGGCAAAATAATATAAATACTTTCTAATTTTGAGTATTACTATTGCTGTTTGTTACAAATAAGTGCGTTGCAGTAAATAATTTTTAAATAACGATAAACTTGATGAGATGTAATAAATTCAAAACAATTGAAAAGAACATTATTAACCATGCTAATGATAAACGTAGAAACATTTTTCACGTAGAAAAGTGTAAGTAGCAAAAGTAAAAGATAAAAAAAACAAATTACTGCAATTAGTTTAGTCGGTAAAAAAAACTAAACTTAGAAAAAGGTTGTTGTCTAATAAAATTATCCATTTCAAAGTAATTAGAACATGACTTTTAAATATGTTGCAACTTAAATTTTAAAACAAGAAATTTTGGAGATACAAAAAATCTGGCTGATACAAAGATTGCAGACAGCAATTGTAACCTTTTTAGCCGCGAAACTATTGGTAGAATGATATCCAAATTTCTCTAAATTCATAATCTAATTCATAAAAGTCAATATATCTGTGTGTCTGTCTGTCTGTTACAATATTTTCAAACGACATCTCCCCCGAAATGTAATATTGCAGAGAAGCGCGAGGCGGATAAAATGATTGCATTTTTTGTGGACCGTTCTTTTTTGTATTTCAATCGGTAAAACTAGCTGCTAAGGAGTGAACATTGAAAAAGAAATTGGAACTTGGCAGGCATAAGTGGATTTAAATTGGTCTTATACGCATGCGCAAATACAAATTTGAACGCTATAGTTTATTTTTAACTATTTCATATCCATATATGATGATAACTCAAGCTGTAACGACTAAGGCTGGGTGCTATATGTTTTAGTTTTTATTCTAGCTGATTTTTATACTTTTGAAATCTAATCGATATATTAAGTACAATAATTATAATAATAATCGATTGAAAATGGATTTAATAATAAATACGATATCTGTATTCATTAAAATACCATATTTAAGGGTATTTTACGATCGAGCAATACTTAACGCCGAAATATTTCACTTTTATAAGATTTAGAAAATACTAGTAGGAGATCCGGCGTTATCAGGGATTAAATGAGTATCAACAAATTTTCCATCATCCCATACTTTTATTGTCATCGAAATCGGTGAAATAGACCACTTTTTAATCAAATCGATTGATTAACTGCCCTAGTTAGAAACACACACCCCGCAGTATACCGAGAGAAAACTTTTCATGTCCCTCTGCAGTAACTTAATCTACAATACATTGTAGTCTACATTGCACTGTGGAGAATCTATTGTTCATTTTATAAAATTATCTGTAAATAATGACCTCATTTTAAGTTTAAAATGCAAAAGTCAAGTATCATGGTTCAATTGTGTCTTAAAAAGAAACATTCACTTCGATTTTCTTCACAAAGAACCTGCTTTTATGAAATTATGAAAGTTAAACGTCCAAAAGTCAAGTATTATGGTTCAATTGTACCTTCAAAATGAAACATTTATTTCGAATGCAACTCTGTCTTATGAAAGTATCTACAGTTGATTTTATAGGATGGACCTTTCCGCTTGTGCGGTGATAAAACTTTTCAAATGCAATTGCCATGTTAGGTTGAATAAAAGTGTTAACATTGATCAAAATCAAACAATCTTTTTAATCGGATGTCTTTTCGATTATCTTTGTTCAATACTTATCCGACTCGTTCCGATATTAAACCTACGTGAGAACACTCTCAGATACATAAAACATCTTAATGTGAAATTTCTCCAAAATCGGCCCATTAATTTTAGAGTTCAAATGTAACGAACTCACATCGACAAATTTACTTTTCTATAATAGTAGAGTTTTATTAATTGATGTCTGATATTATTAAAATAGCACTAAAATTGGAGATGTCTAAATTTTCAAGCAGGATTTCTATATACAAAACCTGTGTATCATGCAAAACAAAATATAACCCATATTATTCACCCTTAACCAAGAAGTTGTGTTCTAAACTTTGTGATGATCGGTTAATTACTTTTGGAGGGAATCCTGTATATCTATCTATCTATCTATCTCTTTCTCTCTCTGTCTCTGTCTGTCTCTCTCTATCTCTCTCTCTGTATGTATATATATATATATATATACATTTGTATATATATATATATATATACATTTTTATTTATGCATTTAATTTGTATGTATTTTGCATATTATTTCAACCATAATCTTATTTCTTTATACGATATTCGCTTAATATTTTAATGTAAACCCGATTCTCTTAGAATTTTTATTTAGGAAAGCATTTTAATTCACAAAATCAATCTATATATATATATATATATATATATATATATATATATATATATATATATATATATATATAAACGTGAGGTAAATCACATTCAAAGTGAATGTAATTCTTGCCAATTTACTATTTCTTTGTTTCATTTACATTTCCGTTAGTAAACCTGAGTGGTTGTTAATAAATAAGTTTGCAAAATCTATATATCTATAGAAGTGAAAATGTGTGTATGTGTGTGTGTGTGTATACATTTCCCTGCCAAATAAGTCTAAGACTCGAAAATTAACATAAGAAGTATTGAGATTTGGGAAAGCAAACTACTCAGCCAATTTTGGGTCTTAACATTTGAAATTTATACATAACGGGTATTCAAACATGTGGCAAGCATTTTAATCAGTTTTGGGGTGAAAATTTGGCTGCCAAAAGGTACAAAGTTGAAAGAGTTGAACTTTGCAGATTCTACCAAATTATTCCGTCAATTTTGGGTTTAAAGACTTGAAATTTTAGATGTAGGTAACTTGGACATGGGTAAAACTTTGTATTTTGATTTGAGACTTACATAATAATTGTTAAGGTGCCAAAATTGAGGTCAAAGTTTAAAAAATGACTTCTGCGGTCTCTACGAAATTACTCAGACAAATTTTGATCTAAACATTTGAAACCTTACGTAAACTGTATTCACATGTAGGGCAAGTTATGAACAGTATATAAGGCCCGAGCAAAGCCGGACTGAACTGCTAGTGTTCAATAAAAATGATATTGCATACGTTCTATTCTTATCTATACAAGACAACATAGATCAGTCGAAGTAATATGGTATTTTGTCATTGAAGCAAGAAATGTTCCAAATAAAAACAATCTTCAAATGATCTGCTTAAATTTTACAGGAATGCGCCATTAAAGTATCATTGATAATCGCCGTTAAACAAATTAGTTGAGCAAATAAGTTTGCACGTGTAAGTTCTTTTGTCTACTTAATGTGTCTGATATATTTATGATGTACGTAATGAGTTTTGCGATCGTATTTTAATTATTTACTAAGTCTAAGGGATAAAGGTTAATACATTGTAAATGACGGGGAACGTAATTGGAGAAGTAACATTAATCAATGTTATGAACTGCGTTTGATTGCTTGTGTGTTAGGGTCCATGACATGAAGTTTGTTGACATTGGATTTGAAGACGGCCATGTTCTAATTAGCAAAAAGCAGTCATGCAGTAATATGTTGCACGTAACCTTTTTAAAGAAGGTTTATTCATGGAAATTCTGCCTGGTACAAGACAGATAGAGGTTGAAAGTAAAGATCAATGCTGTTGTGATAGAGAGATGAGTTCTTGATTTGGATGTCTAACAAAAGAAAAACAAAATCGAGCACTTTCTATGAGAAAAGTAGCAACACTGCTTTGTGGCGATTGTGGGGTGAATCATCCTCACTTAATTTCGAACTTGATTTTCGACATTACTACGTAGAACTAAGCTTCGACATTAAATAGCATTAGCTAGAATGCATTTCAGTATGTATCTATAATATATTATTTACAAAAAGAATTTATTTAAAAGTAGCTTCAGAAATTTCAGTTTTTTATAAAATAAGTTATTCATAGAAGTTTATTATTTTGTGCACGTAAAATTAAACTTAGATACAATTTTTTACTTGTCAAAAAATAATCAGCATTTTTAGTGAATTACTCCATAAAATCAAAATCTAAATCATACTTGGAAAGAATATTTTGTTTACATGGATCCTCCCTATGGAGAATGTTCGTTATTTGTTGCGTAATAATATGAATTGTCATTTTTAGTTATGCATTTAATTTGTATATATTTTACATATTATTTCAACCATAATCTTATTTCTTTATACGACATTCGCTTAATATTTTAATGTAAACCCCATTCTCTTAGAATTTTTTTTAGGAAAGCATTTTAATTCACAAAATCAATCTATTCTATTAGAAAGTGTTTGTATATTAATGCAATTACTTACAATGCCTTTCCTAAATGTAAAACTACAGAAAACATTACTACATATGTATGTTGCTGAGTTGATGCTTTTCAGGAAGTAATACAAATGTTTAAATATCTGTTACTATTGTGTATATATTTAATAATTAAAAAACACAATAAGTAATATTTAATGGTTAAGCATTCGATTACAAATACTTAGTTTAGATGTGGAACTATTGTTATATTTTTTTTTTTTTGCTCAGGCAAGATCAATGCATGAGATTCGCTAGTTGAGTAGCAAAGCCTAAAAACTATAATTCAACTTTAACAGAAATAGAGTTTGCTGACTGGCAGTAAACGTAACCTTACCGTATGTGTCTGAAAAAGATGAGCAAATTCAAGCTTAGCTTTATGAATGTTCAAAATCCGTGTCCGATTGAATATGGTTAACTTCTACTGTAGAAATATCTTCATCACTTACGCCGCTCATGTGTACACTAACAAGAAAAACACAAAAACGCCAACATCTTTATACTCAGGTAACTATATGCAGTACGACATACCTGTAATATTTAAATATAAGATGTTTCGCAATGTATGAAATACCTAGCTTAAGATATATCCTCTAAATATAAGATAGTTTAGGCGAAAACAAATAGTAGTAGAGAAAATGATCAAAAAGGTCATAGAATAGAAGAATAGATAAACCAAAAACCTTATACCACATGGAATTCAAGTGATCAACTTTCAATCAAACTACGATTATTTGCTTTTATCAGCTGTATTAACGGAGTGTTTTTATCTTTAAATCGCCTAATAAGATTCGCAACAGAGTGATCAAGAGAAATAGAACAAAAGAAGAAAATAAATGAGTGTTAGAAATATAAGGAAAAATAAATCACGGAAGTAATATAGTATATATAAATTAATGCTGATTAATCCCCTGATTATTGCTCGATTCTAGATTCCAGATATAATTTATATATTTGACAAATCGTATCGTTTGTTAATCGCAATTACCAGAATAATAGAATAAAAGAATTATATATAACGAACATAGTTTTTGGTTTATTTATCGTCAGAAAAGCAAAAATTAATATTTTCACTGCCCTTTCTTGTTTAAACAAATAAACTCTCTTCAAAAGGATTCTATATTAAATTAAATCTTTATTTTTATATTAAATCGTATATTATAATGTAATTTCATACAATCATCCTGATGATTTAACTGCAAACTAAATAAAATAATTATTACCAGTGACTGTTAATGGACACAATAGCTGACACATTTATTTTTCCCAGATATCAAGACCGAAAAAATACTTTTCTCGGTAGGAACACGTTGCGATGTGCAACTAATTAGTTTTACATACATTTTTGATCGACATACTTCTCTATCTTCAACTATATTCGTTTTCCTGAAATGAAATTCAGTGTTTCTTTATATTTTTCACATCTCTAGCAGTCATGCATTTAAACTTTGCTCTAACGAATATGTCTTTCAAAGTTTGCACATTATTTTTGTGAATTTTATCTGTTTTATCCAGATATGTGTACAGATTTATTTACATATAAATATTTATTTTTCGAAACATTTGATTAAAATAATTCCTAGACTACATATTGGGGTTGTTTCTAGTTTAATGAAAATATGTGCTTTTTCTTAGCAGTCTAATAAGTAGTTCCATACAACTTAAACTTTCAATAACCTATTTATAACGAATATATATGATTTGGTGAGGCTGTTTCTTTAAATAAATCTAACACTTTATTAAACTATATTTATATCGTTCGTTCATTTAATTACCTTTGGTAAAAACATTTAGAAATAAATATTTCATCAAAATTGGCCAACCTAGGTTTATTATTTTTTATCATCTTAGTGTCAAATAATCAGAATCCTTGTGACAATCTTTCTATAATACGTAGAAAATGTTTCTATTTTAAGAGACTTATGTTTTAGTCATATGTTGGTTATTTTCTACATTTAATGATCAAACGAATTATTTGTTGCATACTGTCAACATTTTCAGAAGATATCTAATGGATTACATATAAACATCGATTGTCCTATTTGTTTAAACCAGTCTTTCATTGAATTAGTTTTCAAAGAAAGTACATTCGTTTAGAAAAATACGTAAGAAGAAGTAAAATAAGATGTGACAATGGGCGAAACAAAAATGGCAATTAAAAGACAATGTTAGACAACGTCAGAAATGAAAAGTTAATTTAATATTTCTTGAAACGGGAAAGTAAAAGGACAGTAAAAATTTCAGAGATCAAGAGGAAGACAGAAAGAAAGAGAAAGTAAAGGAAATTTCCCATACAAACTAACCAAGTAGAATGAAGAACTTATGAATATTGGGGGCGGGGCGGATGATTTTTATTTTTATTTTTTTTACGTAGTTGTTTTTGTTTACCTTTAGATTCATAATTCTGTCACCTTCTAGGTTTCCATAGTTGTACATTGTAAAACGTCTAACGCAACCAATGTTGACAATATGTGCATGTCTTTGTTTGGCCAAAATATATTAAATTGCCTGACTCATATTTTCCATGAAATCCCTGCAGGCATATTTTCTCATTTATAAGGCTGAAGCAAAGGTTTTAAGTTCTCTGTTTTACAGAATGCTGCGGGCATTTTTAGCTGAATCTTTACATGTTCTCAAATCCTGATGATCAGTTCAAAGTATTGACTTTCACTGGCGATGTTCACAGATTTCATTGAAGCAAACTGAAATTATATTAATATCTGTAGGTAAATTTTACATAATTGTAAATATTTCAAAGAAATTTCAGAGCGAATAAAAAATACGGCATTTTATTAAAATAGTTTAAATCTAAGTAAATTGTTTTAACAGAAATGCGTAGATTAAAGTATGATTTACATCGGAAGATGTTATTGATTAAAAAATGTATAACTTGCATATTTAATTTCAGTCACAAAAGAAGGTCTTTTTCCAAATCAAAGTAGTTGCTGCTGAATTATTAGCTCATTTACACGTTATCTGGAATTCTTTATATAAGAGTGAAATTGAAAAGTGTCTAACGATAATTCAATATGATGCAACTACAGGCTAAGAAAATAGATATTGCATTACGTAGTTGAATAATATATAATCTAACACTAGACTCCGAAATAATAAAGCGTTTTCAGTTTATACTCACATGACGTTCCATCATACATTTAAGAAAACCTTAACAATTTCTTGCAAAAGATATCTCGCAAATTTCTTTTCATAAGATGGTATCCATTGTCCTCCGTGAGAGACATCTCCACACCGATGATATAATAGACATTAAGTATTTTGTTTAGAGATGGAAACGTATTTTAATAAATATTTCTTTTTTTCTTCCATTTCTTTTTGTTTTTAATATTAATTCTAACTTATGAACCTTACGTGTGTTGCTTACTCTATATTTTCCTGGTTCGTTGACCTTTAACATTTCCGATTAAGACCCTATCTATCCGTGCCCTCTCCCTCCCTTCACGAGGAGACTTGAAACTGATGATTAGCGGCTTTTATGCGTCCATTGACATTCTTTGGCCGTTACAACGGCAATTATCAGTGCCAGATTCCCACTTAAAGTCGGTTTTCGCTGCTCCAAGCAGCCACATTATCCTAACAAACTTACTTAGTTGATATCGTTGGCTTGGCTGCCTTCATGACACTTTCTCTTCCTGGTTTGATTTGATTTATTATCTCCCCTTTAAATCTCCGCTATTTACAATTATATATCCCCTCACTCCCCTCTCTCTCTCCCTCCCTCCCTGTCTGGCCCCTCTCTCTCTTTCTCTCTCTTATCACTGGCACTCTCCGCTCATTTTCTCTCACTTTCTTCTCTTATAAAAATGTGCATTAATATTTATTTTATTCTTTTACCATTTTCATCATGCTAATTACAATCTTAAAATTATTTCTTTAACAGAAGTGTCCTGTATGTATTAATGTAAAGTGGTCGACCATAGTCGAAGGAAAATCAAAGGTTCCATTTTCATTAGCTACTTAATCGATATATAGGTTAGCACCACATCATTCCTAGGGTTACATCATTTTCCCTTGTGTCTCGACTCGTACTGTTTCCTATTTATCAAAGGGTTATGAAGTACCATTTCCTGTAGTCTTTCATACCAGTTGACCGAAGAATAAACCCTGATCTTTTAATTTTACCTGAATATGTCCTATGAGAATGAAGTAGAAACGATTTTTGCATAATATACATATATCATAAAATATGTGCATAATACACACATATAAATCCACATCTACATACTTAAACATTTCTCTGTGTAGTTATGTAAAGTTCAAAGTTGTTATTAAAAGACGGAAATTAAATAGCAAAGTATTTTACTGTTATTTAAAAGTTCTTACACAGTTATGTATAAAATTAGTGTTGAAATCGCCAGTTTTGTAAACATCATCTATATTAAGAAAATCATGTTGCAGAATATATATATAAATATTTATATTATAAATACGATACGTTAGCAATATCAATACACAAATCTTTATTTTTCTTATTTGCAGCAAAAACCAAGGTTTCCTGTGAAAGATGTATTTGAAAAAAGAATGTATGAGAAGAAATAGTATTTTGTTTTATTCATATAACTTTTCTAAATTCATTGAAACTAGCTTAAGCAAACCATAAAAAGGAATTCGAAACAAAGTACAAAAGCATAACTTTTTGGAAAACACTTAAAAATTAAAATAAATCTAGCATTTAAATTAGACGTATCTCCTTTTAAAGTATCTCTCAAAGAAGCATGCCTATTGCAATAAAGAAAACAGCAATTGCAAGTACAGGCGATATTTGATTTCGTTTTGAAGCAAAAAGATCAAGTCAAAGGCACTTTCTTTCGGAATGTGCAATTGCTCTAAAAGATACCAAACGCCGGTTGTGCTAAGTAAACTCTGATGATTGATTTATTGTATAATTCGTAAACGTCTGTATGTAAGTGTGTGAGTGTGTATATATGTTCATATGTCCGTTTAAAACTTTTCTCATGCGCATCGTACACGCACCAACTCGGCATCGTTGGAAAGAGCGATCTCCCGAACGAGATAGAAATATAAAAGTAAATAATGTCAACAGTAAACACCGTATAAAGGAATGAAATAAGCAAATAAAAATAATACAAAAATCAAAATAACACAACAAAGTTAAAAGTTCCGTAATAAAAACTATTTATATAAACGTATAAACAAAATACAAATAACTAACAAAATAAAAACACGATGAAGAATAAACAAATAAAGATCGTGTGCATGTGTATGTTTTAATATAGTAAGATTAGCTTTATATAAGAAACGTAAAAATACTAAAAGAAACGAGCGTTGTATGCCTTATTATAATTGTTAACGTACATGTTTGCAATTACCCAACATCAAACTCATTTTACTTAGCCATAAGATACGATTATACAAAGTATTGAATGCAAAGCCTGTTTACGTTCCATGAAATCGATTAGTCAAAGCTCAATCTGTGCTAATCTCGGACGTCTTGCTAAAATACGATCTTTAGTCACGCGTTAGCTTGTCTTCATGAACGGTCGATACATTGATATAAATCTTACTTTCTTATCCTATCTTAAAAGCTATATATTTTCAGACTAACAATGAAAAAAATTATAGATAAAAAATAAATTTGTTTGCAAAACCTTTACAAAAATTTCTTATCGTGATTTGTTACTAATTACTTTTGGCGTCAACGAATTGAGAGTGTGTGGGTAATGTACACTTTTTTACTGTTGCAGATAGTTTTCGTTTTATCCTTTTTTATTATAAAAACTAGTTCAGTTTTTGTATTCTTCGACCTTCTACGGTTTTTCTTTGTGATATTGTAGGGATTTCACACTCAACAAATAATTATTAAATACTCTCGTTCCGCGTTATAAACATATTACATATATTTCATGAATAATTTTGTTGGTATGTTTTTTCATTAAAAAATAAAATTCATGGACAGTTGATTCTAAAGTAGGTTGTTTTCAATTGATTTCCATCATGTATTTATTAAAGACTAGCCTGGGTACCCGGAAATGCCCGGGTGTTTGGAGGTGTGTGTTAAGCAGATAAAAGTGGTAGTAGGCAGGCAGGCTCGAACCCGTGACGCGAAGGCGGAAAAGAAAGTGAAGAAACATCTGACGTCTTACCGCTACTCCATCAACTCAACCGATACGATGACTTGCAAAAATGTCTCGCAAATAATCGACCTCTCCTTATAAAAAACTGCCCAGTTGAGGGTGAAGGAATTAATGTTTTGGGCCAATTTTTCGATAGTTGCCGTCCGAGATGCCGAGCTTCAAAATGATATCGATCTCGTGAAAATCTGTCGCATATCGAAAGTTTTAGGCAGAGATACATGCATAGAGACATACATACATACATACATTAAAACAAATAGGTGAGATTTATATTATAGATGATATGTTTTTATCAAACGAGATTCTTAAATGTATGGCGCAATCTACAAAAGTTGATTTAGGATGTTTCAGTTTAATAGTTCTTACTAAAAAATCACTAGTTATCTAGTTAAAACCACGCGAGTATAATATTAGTTAGATGAAGAGTTCGACAGTTGAATCATGATGAATATTATAATAGGATGAACATTTCGACATATAATCTACGCATAACTACAACAGACTCATGAAACTATAGTTCTTTACTATTTGTTAGAAGCATGCTAATGTAAAATGAGGATTAAACGGTGAAATGAGAGTTAGGAGGATGCAAAGAGTAAAACAAAAATCCAATTTCTATTCGCTATTTGGAGAACAAAATTTAGTTCAAATTTAAAGAAATGGATGGCACTTTTTTACTTAATCTTATTCATAAAAGCAAAATGGGTTCAAATGAGATATTTACATGTTCACGGACTATGAGGCAAAGCAGATGACAACTGATATTACTAGGATCGACAATACTCAGAGTAAAAAAATCAGAAACATGTAAACAAGAAAATGCTATATCTGAAAGAAAATGCATTTTGTGAATCTGATTGCAAATCAGAGAAACTTTTATAAAATGAGATTTTATCGAAGTCGATGATGTTTTCAAGAGGTACAAACTATCAAATGCTAATAACTAGGAAACAATAGTAATGTTACTTCTATTTTAACAGAAAATAAAATAATTTCTGCCATCTTTGGTCTTCTGTTTACAAACATTTGAGACCGGTGAATTCCTTGCGAGATGGGGCATAAACGTAAGCAACTTAAAAGGCGTGACTTGTCGTGGACAGAAAAAAAACATATCAGCCTAGTATGGTTATTAGCAGAACAAACACTCTTTGGATAATGTGCAACGATAAACATAGTTTGCGTTGTGTGCCTAAAGTTCGAACTGGACACGAAAAGAGTTTGGGAGAGAGTGGGAAGATGAGATTAGTTGAAGATTTCAGGGACAAGATGAGATATGGGTAGCGACGGGGGTTAATGATGTCTTCTGTTGATTAGTGAGAGATTGCATTCATAGAAATACTTAGTTTTCATCGTCTTAGACAAACTGTGTTGCTGGAAATACAAAGGGAGATAAATAGAAGAAAATAAAGATGAAAAGTATTTGGTTGTGTAAACAAAACGGAACAGATAAGAGTAGGACGAAAAATGGAAATTGGAAGAAAAAATCGAAGGCAAAAGAGAATATACGTTAGTTTCATAAAATAAAGAAAAGAAAAGGAAATAAAGAAGAAAATAGATATAAAATTAAAAAAAGCAAAAAGATGAAAACCGGGAAAACAAATCGTGGAGCTTTGAACAAAAGTAAAACAGAAAGAAAGAAAAAATAATAAACAGGAAATTAAAATGGTGATGCATTTGACGTAATAGAAACAGATCAAATATTTCTATAAACTGAAGAAAGAAATGAAATTGCAAATAAGAGAAGAAGAAGAAGAAGAAGAAGAAGAGGAGGGAGAGGAGGAGAAGGAGAAGAAGAAAGAAAGAAAGAGAGAAGAAAGAAAGAAAAAGATGCATTAGGAAAATAATAAGGAGATGAAGGAGAAAGGGATGAAGGAGATGAAGGTGAAAAAACGCGAGAAAAACATGAAAACGAAAAATATGAAAATAAAAAAGACGAATTTAGATTAACAAGTTGAAGATAAAGGAAATGCCCATGACAGAAATCAAGATGAATATAATAAAAATGAAGTAGATGTAGATAAATAGGATGAATCTGAGAGGAATAAAGATAACGAAAGAGATGAACGGAAATTGGAACAATTTGAGAAAGCTGTGACAAGTGGAAACAGATGTATGACAATAAGAGCTGATCATTTGTGATTTCTTTCTGCAAAACAGGCCAATTATTTTTCTAGCATATGTATGCATGTATTAATGCATTTATATATATATATATATATATATATATATATATATATATATATATCAGTCAATAATAATACTATACAAGTAAATAAAATGCTACAACCGATTATAACCAGCAAAAGAGAGTCAACCTCTGTAATAATGGAAAATATTCAAGGAAAAATCGCATGTACAATTATGATCCGAGTATAAACTCTGGCGAATAATTTCACCAGTATATATGGCTTAAAAAATAGCAATAATCTCGTTTCAAAAATTCAATCTAGTCAAGAAACAAAACGTCTCCAATTCTTACACATGTTTTAATCGTAGGAAAATAATATGAATTGAATATTGTACTTCCATTTAGAATGCAAGGTAATCCATAAATGTGAGCATATTACCGATTACGTATTACACGCTCTGAAATACTTCTATTGTTTTACAAAATGACACACGTAGGTTAGCAATAATTGTGTCCGCTTTGTAAGAGACGTAGTTACTACTAATCTATATATTGTTCTTATTTCAGCGTTCTTTATTCTCTCTCCCTATATATATATATATATATATATATATATATATATATATATATATATATATATATATATATATAATTTTCTTGGGAAAAAATACTGCCTCACAGAAAAATATTCAACAACCGGAAAATCATTTTACCCAAAACTATAGAATAATATAAAACTATAAAAAGGAAGAATTAAAAAGAATATTTCATTTACACTCAATCAGATTTTCTCTCTTTATTTGAACACAAATAGTTCATTGCATTAGGAGAAGTTCTAGTGACTTTTTCCAAGTGTTCAGTATTTTGTTGACGTTTGGTAAAATATTTGACCACTGAAGAGTCTGTTTGAAGCAAACTTTTAAATTGCTGCCGACCATCAGTAGGATGGTGTTGAAGAAACATTTTAAGTGGAATTTAATAAGTTGGCACAATTATGAATCAACAGCCAGCATTCACTATCTTTTAGTTTTTGGTTGTGCTCCTCATGTATTTTAACACATTTCAGTGTTTTACTTTCTTCAAAATTGAATAATTGTTTGGCACTGTTAGAGAAATTGTCTATCAAACATTCCTAAAATGCAATGACATATTCTTGTTGAGCATTATTAAAAACACCTCCGATTGATCCTCAAAGATCAGCAAAACTGTGATTGTCAGGAACAAGTAATCTTTTTAATTGCTGAATTGGCAACTCAATGTTTGGAGTGCTTTTAATGATGTCAAACAACAAGGGAAGGGGTAAATGCCTGAACCATGCTGTTAACAAAACACGCATTTCTGTCATTGATCAATTTTAGGTCTTAATCATTTTGATTATTTCATATGCTAATTTTTGTCCATTTTCTATTTGAACTTTTATTTTTCGACTCAAATCATGGCTAATAATAACAATCATTTTTCTTTGTAAGTCTGTTTATACAATGACAAACTGGGAGACTTGACAGAGCAAGGAGGAAGTGGTGGTAAATTTACTCTGACTCTTGACCGTCAATCTATTATATACAGTCCATGCACTTTTGTCACATACGATCAATTTATGAAAGTCAGAGTTTATCAAATAGACATTGCACAGCTTTCTAGCACGTGAAAAAGCTACATAGGCCATTCCGTCTAAAAAGACGCCAGATCCTAAGTCAACAATGATACCATCGACTGAAATACCTTGAGTGTTGTGGGCAGTTGAAGCATATCTCAGTGACAAAAGTATTTGAGATCTAGTCGCAAAGAGTCCACAAATTCAAGATTGACTGCATGATCCATATGATAAAATTTTACAGTCACAGCAACAACTTTGCCATTTTCCATTTTTATTTCAGTAACTGTACCCATTGTAATATTGCAAATGCCTTTTTGAACATTAATATTTCAACGCAACATGCATCTAGCAGCAATTCCAATTTTAAGCACAGTTTCAAGTCCAATTGTGTCAGAAACCTTTTTAAGTTTTGTATCTTTTTAAACTTCTTTTGCTTACTGATTTTTGTCTAAAGTTGGAATCAGTAGCTGAAATTTCAATGACATGAATATTATTTTTTTTCACTTCCTCAGCAGATTCATTTGTTGGTACAATGCAAATAATATACATTTCCTCTTGCAATTTTTGCAAAAGATCAGTAACTTGATCAATGTTTGTTTTTTGTTGAGGATCGATTCGATGGCTTTTCAAGATTTCAATATCCTGATCAGTTGGTGATCCTAATTTTGTTTAGAATGTCAACAAAGTTTTCATTGTCATCTTTTTTTCATTTTTAAAGAGAAAGCTCTTAATTTTTGAAAACAGAAAAAAAGTGGTGTTTCTGCGCTATCAGAACGAAATTTTGTAGTCGACTAATGGAGTTTTCAGATAGTTTTCCTGACAAATTCTAATGAAAAAAAATATTTTTAAATAATTACTTCGCACACACAGACACAACCAATAGCAACTTAGTCGCTCTTAGTTCTTATAACTGCCGCTAATACTGGTGGCGCATCTGGTTTCCGACTTGCCGGCAGATTCAAAATGTATTCTCCCGTGTGGAAAGAAGGATTTACACTAATTAAGGTTTGAACATTTACAAAGTGTGCGCTCCATTTATGGAATTCTTAACATGAGGGGGGTATTCCGAAAGTGGTTCTTAACATGGGGATCATGGGAGTGTTTATACTAAGCTGGCATAATGATACTTTGCCCTTTCTTTTCGTTTCCTTTTAAACTGTTTCCTTTTCTTTCCTTTCCTTTTGTTCTTCCAATTTTACCGTCTGCTCACTCAGTATAATTCGTCGGTTTCCGTCGTTCGTCGGGCGTTGCCGAGCAATATTCACGGAAAAACGGATTTGAAACTGCAGAAGTGTCCCCTTTTTAATGCAAATATAAAATAGAAGTTTTATTGAAAGTCTTTATTTATTTGAACTGTTTTACAAAAATTATAACCTTTTTAATAAGAATATGTTTATGAACTGTTTTTGTTTTTAATATTTATGAACGTTTTTTGTTTTTTCTTACTTTTATAATAAAATATATCATATGGACTGTTTGTTTTTAAATATCAGAGGTGTTATTCTTTTTTTTATTTTGCGCATGTAATGTTTTTATTTTCGTCTTTTTTTTCATTTTTTTCAGTGGGTTATTATCGAATGGTCACTAACTTACCAGATTATCCAAAAAATTACAAAAATAAATTCAATATTTAACATTTTTAAGAGGTACTCAGTTTCTAATACAACATTCTAGTTAATTGATTCCCCATTTTGGAAGCATCCACTATTTTCGGTTCATATTTTATGAATTTAGTCTTTTAAGCCTATGTTTGAAGGCCAAATGATTTTTTTAAAAAAAAGGCCAAATTCGCGAAATTTAGCTGAAACAAAGTTGATTCTTTACAAAAACAAGGAGATCGATTTACTAGAATATTGTATTAGAAACAGAACAACCTGTTATATATTGAATTATTTTTTTTTATTTATTGTTTTGCTAATTCGGTAGATTAGTGACTACTTGATAATAATCCGCTGATAAAATGAAAAAAAATACGAAAATAAAAAAATTACATACGCGCGTTTTCTTTTGTGTGTGTGTGTGTGTTTATGTGTGTGTATGTATGTTTGTGTGTGTGTTTATGTGTGTGTGTGTGTGTGTGTGTGTGTTACATCAAGCATAGAAATAAAATTGTTATAAATTAAATGTTTGTGGACTTTAAAAAATGTATTTATGAACTTTTTTTCCAATAATATGTTTATGAACTGTTTTTTGTGTAATCAAACAAAAATAGAACTTTTATAATAAAGTATTTTAAACATCAGAGGTGTTGATAATTTTTATAAATTATAAAACGTGAAAATAGAACTTTATAATAGAAGTATATGTATGAAATGTGTTTTTGGTGCGTGTGCACTTTTGCCACCGCGTTATTTTTAAATAGTTTTTTTCAGGTTAAATTCAAGCTTCACAATATCTTTATTTATTATTATTAAACTCTTAGGTGGAAGCACAGAATAGTTACAAAACACCCTCCCATCCCAATGTTAAGAATAGCTTTCAGAATAATAACAAATGCCAATCAAAATATATATTATATATATTATACATTAACAATATTAAAAACAAAAAATAAATTCACGTTGTTAGAATTGTGAGAATCACGGTAATCGTAGCTATCAAATAAATATATTACGTTTAGGATTTTCGCTTTTAATGTTGTTGTTTCTTTTATTCTCTAATAGGAACCATATTCACATGCTTTTAAACGTGACCATATCACTTCAAATGATAATTATTGTTTGGTAAAAGTAAGTGGGTTCAAATAGTTTTTAATGTACGAAAATTGTATTCAATTTCGGATGAAATTCTCATCGGGAAATAATAGTACTCATGAAACATAAGATGGCGGATTTCGTGGCAAGTAGTGTCAGTTTATGTTAGCTTCCCAACAACGCACGATCCACACTGTAATTATGTTTGGGACGCAAAGTGTCAAGTGGTGGTAAGTATGTTTAAGACACAGTGATCAAGTGAATTCCTGACAAACTACTTATAATAAGCCCTTTCGAGGACGGCTCTGGTGAAGGGTAAGAAAGAATTTAAAAAGCACTTCGTCTATTTTGCTATGTTAAGTACTCCACTGCAGCAAGAAAAACACAAGTGCCTCTTTATTTATAAAGAGCCGTTCCTGGCATATTATGAGTATTAAGCTGCGTGAAAAGAAACGTGGCTATGCAGACACTTAAAACTAACACGAAATTTATTGGCCTCACATGTTTATGTTCTATCACATCACACACAACAACCGAATTTACTGTGTTCGAAGATTTGATGGTTAACTCCTAAATAATTCCATATAGTGAATAATAATTTGTTTTGTAGAGTAATATTTTCTCACTAAATAATGTGATACGTGCTACAACCCTGAGAAGAGTGGACCTGAGAATAATGACAACTAAGAGTTGAATACATACTCATTAATATTCCTAAGATATAGCACAACCACCAATTCTGTGATATAAGCAAATTTTAAAAAGATGACACTACAGGGTTAAATGATAAAGTTGTCGCCTTAACGTAAAGCAACACTACGACTTTATTTTAAAACTTTTATTGATAAATCAAGTCAAGTAAGTTGATTATGTAGTAGAGCTGATATGTATTCAATGTAATCGTCTTCAGCCACAATCACTGCCTCTATACGGGCCCGGAACTGGAAGCATGCCAATTCCACAAACGCCGGCGGAAGCTCGGCGGAAGCTCGGCGGAAGCTCGGCGGAAGCTCGGCGAATACTCGACGGATGGCGGCGATCAGACTGGCTTTCGTGCTGTGAGAGGGCATGCTGGTGATGTTCTCGACGTATGAGCAAACGAAGTAGTCCAACGGGTTCAGGTCAGAGGAGGAGGGAGAGTGAGAGAAGGGTGCAAAGTCGTAGCACTTCTTCTGAAGCCAAGTCTTGGTCTCTTTGGACGCGTGGGCGCTGAGTCCTGCTGCCACACCAAGGGTTTGCCAGCGGCCACCTGATTGCATCAAGCAGCCATCTGATTGCACCACACTCTTCAGCACATCCAGGTACACTCTGGTGTTGACTTTTATACCAACTTCGAAGATGAGAGGTGGCATGATGTGGCCCTCACTTGAAACCACACCAAAGACCATAACCGTGGCCGGAAACTTTCTTTTCCTCACCTTGAGCACGTCCTTGTTATTTGTGGCAATCCATCAATTCATTTTAAGGATAGTGGCAATAGCCTTGTTATCATACTTTCGATGGGTGAAAGGTATGATTTGTACAGCGATTCACCTTCGGCACTTTTAAACAGGGAGGGGTCGCTTTTTTCGCCGATATTTTCGAAATTCATCCTATCTTTTCGATTGTCTAGCCTTAATTTAAACCTACGTTACTTCCGGTTTGGCGACTGGCGCAACAGCAAAGACGTCACTTTTTCCCCTTTCTTTTCCTCCTTCGCGGTACGGGTTCAAGCCTGCCTGCCTACTACCACTTTTTTTTTTGCTCAATACTCACATCCAAACACTTGGGCAACGCCGGGAACCCAGGCTAGTATATGTATATATATATATATATATATATATATATATATATATATATATATATTATTATTATTATTATTATTATTATTATTATTATTATTTACTCTAATAATTATTAAATACCTTTCAAGAATAATCAGTGTAGAGTGCCACGATTAACGCTAGTCAAGAACCCCAGCAGCATAAGTCATGTCTGGCTTCATTAGCAAGGACCTGAACCTGTCGGCTACCGTCAACCGCGGGAGATACAGTTGAAATTAAACATTTATTCTTATTAAATGCTTTTAACGTCAGTCAGAGAGTGATCTAATCATTATATGACGATCTGCGCCACTATATATATATATATATATATATAATATATATAAACACGATCTGTGCAACTATATATATATATGTGTGTGTGTATGTGTGTGTGTGCGTATTTGTGAGTTTGTGCCAAAATATGACTTATTTTTGTAATTTTGTGATTGCTTGGATATTTTATTATCATTTATTTGATAAATTTCACCTTTGTGTCTGATTATCTATTGTCTATTTTTCTTACACCTTACAAATAGCAAACTGCTTTTATAGTGAAATAACCAGAGGAGATTTAACCATGAGAAATTAAAAGCATTCGTTTGTCACGCCATACACATTAGATATCTACAAAAAGGAGAATTAAAACACAGACAGACAGATATATAGATACCCACTAAACTTGCTCTATGAGTAGCGATGTGTAATTTATAGAAAGAGGCGGCATCTACTTATCCTATTTTTTATTGGCGTTTGTAGAGGAGTTCTGAATACCAGAATGTCAAGTGGTAACACTTATTATTCGCAGACACACTTATGGCAGGTGCAGCTCAGCGAATCTCTACTAATGCAATACAAATATCTCTAGTGTTATAAGCGCTACTCATAAAATGAAGCGTTTTACGTGACTCTCTGTCTGTTTTCCATCTGTTACTAAATCGAATCTATCAAAACTTGAGTTCCTTAATCACATTTTTCCTTTAATGCCATGTTTGTTTTAAGCCATTACTCGAACAATTGTTGTATTGTTATCATAAATGGGTCACCGTTGTATGATCGTCTAAATGTTGCGTCTATTTGTGATATATTCATATATAATTGTTCATATGCTTGTGTATGTGTGTGTGTGTGTGTGTGTGTGTGTGTGTGTGTGTGTGTGTGTGTGTGTGTGTGTGTGGTACATGCATTTTGGAAATACCTTACTTCATGCATCGTTGATCTTGTCCACCTGGAATTCATCTTGTTCTTGAAGGGGAGACTGGAAACCTGTTTTGGACGAATATTCATTCACTCCAAGACGATGATTGGTTTTATATAATTTTTTATTCACCTTCCAGATGTCGATCGCAGAAGAATGGAAAGTGAATGTCTTTGCTTGATTGGTTCTTATTTTTACACACGTCAGCGTCCCCCCCAGTGAAGGAGATGGGACAACCTGTTAATCCGTCCGCTGTTCTCTATGTTCAAACCCAAACTCACCGGCTCCAGTTAACCTGATCACGTGACTCACACGCAGATCCGATCAGCTGACCCTCACTTCCGGTAAAACGTGTCTACAATATGATTTACCATATTTCTTTCTTATGTTCGACCTATTTCCTAACACAATGTGATTTATTTATTCATTTTGAAACACTACCAGATACATCCGAATGATGACATGCTTAACAGTACAAAATATATTAAACGTCTTTCTTTTTTAAATTATTATTTCTGTACACATCGTCAGTACAGCTACATTGTGAACACTCCTCGATCGACCGTTCCTCACTTTCTCTCATTGGCAACCGGTTCAATATAATAAATGCTTGAGTGTTTCATTTAGTTTTTAAAACAACTACCAGTAAGAAAAAAAAAAGGATTTTTCTTACTTTTCATGCGCCAATTATTTCCTTGCTAATCTGAAACCTGTGAATATTACAATAATTTTAGAATAACTCATGCAATATTTAAAAAACAAACGTTAAGCTACAAACTCGAAAAATGTCGCCCATGTATTTTCACACAAACACCTACTCGTTTCACTTCTAAAGTTTTGTCATTAAACGATTAAGAAAGAAACCGTAATAATATTATATATAATATTATTTTTACATACGTGTACGGTCGTCTCTTTTACCCTGTGGGGTGCAATATTCAGTAACTGCTGATCGCCTGTCCAATTTAGTCGAATAAAAATTATGTATGGGACAATGGAGACTAGTTTCGGTTTTCAAGTTTTTATTGAGAAGAGAAGTTGGTTCACGAGAATAGAGACTAAAAAGGAGGCTATAATTAACATTTATCAAATGCCTCGTGGATTTGATTAAAAATAAAACTTCGGAGGCCAGGTTGGTGTATAGGGTGATTAGAATAGTTGACTTCTGAACATGTGTCTAAGTCAGATTTACCTCATTAATGCACGTTTATAATACAATGTATTACACGGTATAAATATCCCTCAATGGATCGCGCTGGTGAAGCTGATATCGACGTGGACTCTACGGATTCTGCTTGACTTCTGTCAGTTCAATAGAACTACTTCCATTAAGTATCTTGACAACCTACACGTGGACCAAGTTCTTGTGACTATCTGATTCAAACAAACCACAATATATTAAGTTAAACATATTTGAATCATGTCGCAGCCATTTTAAAATAATAAGCTGTGTTTTTAGTGAACAAAATCAAAACCTACTGGGAAATGTGATTTTATCTTAGAGACTCTCCACCAATATTTATGGTGTTGTGTACGCACTTGTATCGCTGTTTAAATCTTCACAAATAACATTTTATAATATTGTCCAAGTTAATCAGCAGTTTGGAGTGTAGTTATTGTACCCGTGTGTATTTCATGAAATCAACAGTATTGATTGCAATTTAATAACTTGGTCGGTCATAAATGGATTACTGTCAGGAATATATCAAATTATATGACCAAACAATGCAATGAATATCAATTAATAACGAGGTCAACAGCATAGATAGTAAAGTTAAGCTATAATTTTGCTGTCGATATTTTTCCTTATCTGGACGTTGCATTGGTGATAACATGTAAACGCAAATATCAGGCAATGAGTATCATCCATTTATTACGTATAATATATAAAGACCGCCTTCCAAACCTGATATCTGCTGTACGCCTGCCCGTACCGAGAATAATTAGTGTAGCAAAGGTTGTGCAATCGTCTACCGAATCTTCCATGTACCAGCATTGCTTAACAGAAGTAACAACAGACGACGAAGTATATTTATGCTGATAGCTTAGCAAATATCCAATGCAAATCCCAAAAGAATACCTCTCGTGTAAATCTCAGCGTTACATCGAGAATAGCATGAGTATTTCCATGAAAAGAATGATATATGGAAGTTAATTAATTTTACGATAAATGTTTTCTGCGTCTATAAAAAAAACTACACAGATTTCTGACATATTGACTTAAAATTAGAGATTGCAGAGCTTCAACGGATTTATGGGAAATCCATTTCGTCGGTCGATAGAATTATATATATATATATATATATATATATATATATATATATATATACGTGTGTGGGTATGTGTGTTTGTGTTTGTGTTTGTGTGTGTGTGTGTGTAATCTGTTTATGTTTTTTTAATTATATATACATATATAAATATATATAATTTAAATAATTACAAATTATATATATATAATTTAGATAATTTTGTCTTAGTATTTTTCTGATATGTAATTTTTATTGTAGTTTATCGTTTTTAGGCTATGTTCTTCAATACATTTCGTACGTTTTACCTTCCAACTTATTTTGTTATATCTTTGATCGAGATCAAAAATAGCAACATCCAACAAATTAACTTGGAATTTCACATAGTTTGAAAAATAAAATACACATTATGTACGTTCCAAACTCTAAGAAAGGGTAGTTTGTAGGATTTTATGAGTATCCCTTGAAGGCATCTTAATAATTCCGTTAGAGAAAAGAACCGAAAACCTGTGATAAAATCAATCAAGATGCGAAGCACATTTCGGAATAATATTAAACGTATTATCTTATAGGTGAGTTGGCTGTAGTCGTAAATTCAAACTGAATTAAATGTTTTTTCATCTTTATCTTTTGGTGTTATTTCTTTTCATAGAGTTGTTTGCGTCGAACATTAAAATTTTAAATACAAGGACATATTTTGACGTTTTGTGTATAAGACTCGGGTTTCTATAACTTACGACTTTTTATATTCCTCAATGAAATATGGTTTCAAGCAAAAGTAAGTTTTTCAGGAATATTACCGGAAGTCAACTTACTGTAAATAATTTGATCGATTATTTTGGAATTCTAACTTTAATTAAATTGTAGTAATAAAATATATGTATATGCTTGAATTAGTATCATGGTTATTATAATAATAATATTTGGAATTATAAATACTAAACTGGAAAAGAACTATAACAAAAACAATGGGATGGCATTTTTTTCCTTTCTATTTTTTTTATTTAAATCATTTTCTGACGATCTGTTCTAAAATAAAATACATTTGTTTCTATTATAATTGGAATTCCGCGGCCTTCTCTGGCCACAAATAATGGGGATCTTATATTACAGCAGCACCATAGTGTTTATTATCTCCAGTCTTCGTGCATGTTTTAGTTAAATTTCAGGAAACGCATTTTTCCAAAACATCAAAAAAAAAATTATATTGTGAATCAGTTTATTTTATATTTTTTGGAACTTTATTTTCGTATTTGATTATGCATTTAAGAATTAATTTTAAATATAATAAAACAATTAACAATTGAAAATCGAGTGCAAAAATGATTATAATTAATGACAATTAAAAATGATTAAAAGCAAAAGTATAAAAATAAGGTTTCTGTTTTTTGCCATTCGAGCTTTCCAGATATTTTCTGTCGTACTGGGATTAAATAAATTGTAGCCAGATATTTGATCAAATAAAAGCGTATTCAATTATTTCAAATTTCTCCACATTTTACGGTTGCTTTTAACTTGTCTTTTGGGGGAATAATAAAAATGGGCATGCGCATAATTGCTTTTAGGCTTTTTCAAGCAAGGATTTTATGTAAATCCAGATAATACCGCATTGATTATGTGTTCCCACTTAAAAACCTTACATTCCTTACGTTAGCTTGTTTGGCTCTAAAATGTGAATTTTTCTATGAAATCCTCTCATTATTTGTTAATTTATTCGCTTTGATATCCTACGTTTTAAAAAGTATTGGAACTGATCAATAATCGAAAATACATGTTTTACGTGTGCAAATCAGTTCTATTATATAAATGTTTTAGTTCGAATATCAGAAGAGTTTGAATAAATTCCAAGGTGAGAATATATTATGACATGGATTTTACAAAAAAAGGAAAATTTTTGAAAGCTTAAATTATTGACGTAGATATATAATCAAATATATTCCCTTGTAAAATACACGGATTTAAAATCATTAATTTTATTACTACTACTGCTGCTTCTGCTAGGGCATTTAATATGGAATGAAAAACATGAGTTTAATTCAATCGGATCTATTACATTTGATAATATATTGACACTGTTCGGAGATGAATTATCAACCACTTCGGCCTAAAACAACTTGCTAAACGACAAACAATATGGTTTCCGTCATCAGAGATTTACAGATGGTTTACTAACTGATAAGTGTTTATGTAGATAGGAGATTCCTTTCCAGAGTAATAGCTCTCGACATATCAAAAACATTTTGCGGGTATATTTCACAAGATCTACAGATACAGAATATATGGAAATGTCTTCTTAAACATCAAATCCTTTCTTTCCGACAAATAATCATCGATCGACAGAAGTCTGAAGCTAAAAGTATCAACGCTGGTGTCGTCCAGAGATCAATCATCGGCGCCACTCTCTTACTTATCTTCATCAATTATTTTTCAAATTACATTCTAAGGTCATTCGTCGAGATATACGCAGATTAAACCACCATCTATGGTCATACTTCAAAGGCTCATCTTTGTTATTTGTTTTGTTATTTTTCTTACAACA
The DNA here is from genome assembly GCF_053919585.1 of Euprymna scolopes. Classification (NCBI taxonomy): domain Eukaryota; kingdom Metazoa; phylum Mollusca; class Cephalopoda; order Sepiida; family Sepiolidae; genus Euprymna; species Euprymna scolopes. Next base: position 88,743,228 of record NC_136485.1, read on the forward strand.
TTTAGGCCGATGTAACCTCCGACTGTCATTGCATGTGCATTCACACTGAGTGTTATTGGCTAATATTAAAAAAAATGTTTTTGTTCTTGTTTTTCCAACGACCATTCACCAATAATATTCAGTCTGAATGCACTTGAAGACGGTCGGAGGTTACATCGGCCGAGACGCTGTGAGAAAAAAACAAGATGAGAACAATAGTCCTAACAATCCAAATGATACAAAAAATAGCATTTGCTTTTTTATTTCTCTAATCGAGCCTTCAAGGAGAAATCATTTTGGATTGAAACAATTATCATTGTGTGTAAATCTAGTGAACTTCTTCGTGTAAGTGGACGTGTTTTTTGTTTTGTTTTTTCATGTAATAATTGTAATCAAACTTAACATTGAAGAAAACAATTATCCTCCGCCACCAAGAACTTCATCAAAGAAGGCTGTTTCTTTGGTTGTTTCTGGTATGTGTATGCAAATAAAACGTGTTATACTAGTGGGTGAATAACAAAATCATGAAATATATTTAGAGATGTAATGCTTTATTCTTTAACAAATACAGCAAGTTAATTTAATTTAGTCACACTAAATTTTGTAATTAGTAGAATGCAAATTAAAAAGGTCCCCGTTCAAGCTATACTTGCGTGTGATCTGAAACATTTTGAACGTCGAATGTGTTCGATTTAATTAAATGTGGTTACACATAACGTATAATTACCAAGCATGTAGAATTAGAAAATAGAAAGCATAAAATTATGGAATCTATCGGGGCAATAACATTGTGTCTCCTATGTAAACGGATGACCCGGTGTTTATTGATGATTACTTAGTAGAAATTGTATAGGTTGTTTGTTACTCTCTCTCTCTCTCTCTCTCTCTTTAGACAACATTTAGCCCAAAGTTTCGATTGTTTACGAAACCATTGGTACCGTGTAATCTAAATTTCTTTAATAGTCCGTATACATATATGAAGAAAATAGAAAGATAGAAAAAATATATAATGGGTGAAAAGGCTGTTTATATCCGTAAATTCTCCGAAAAAACCAAGGTAATTACTGATTTTATTAGATGGGCCTGAAAGTTTTTGCAGATTTTTTTTTTAAATTTTGATTTCAATGATGTATTTTATAATACTTTTTCATTATAGTAGCTTTACTTTATAGGATATTAAAAATAACGTTTTTCGCTCTATCTAATCGTTTATATTTCAATCGTTTCAAAACAATTATATCTTGTTTACAGACCGTTGAATACAAGATAGAGAAAAGCGGAATTGCACAATTTTCACATTTCAATTTAAGTTAGGTCGAAAAACTGCTGAAACAGCTTTCGATATCAACGAGACGTTTGGCCCAGGAACCACTGAACGCACAGCAGAATAGTGGTTAAGAAATTTCGTTGGGGCGACGAGCGTCTTGAAGATGATGAGTGTAGTGGTTGGCGATCGGATGTTGACAACGATCAATTAAGAGCCTTAGTCGAAGCCAATCTCCAAATAACTATTTGATAACTTGTTTCTGAATTAGATGTAACGTATACGACGATTTTCTACCACTTGAGAGAGTGATTGGAAAGACAAAAATGTTGAAAAATAAGTGCCTCACGAATTGAACGACAACAAAAAAGAAATGTCGTATGAAGTGTCATGTTAACTTCTTTTACACAACAAGTACGGCCCTTTTCTCGACCGGGTTCTGACTTGCGATGAAAAGTGGGTTCTTTACAACAACCGGCGACGCTTATCTCAGTGATTAGACACCGACGAAGCTCCACAACACTTCCCAAAGCCACAGTTGCACCAAAAGAAGGTCCTGCTGACTGATTGGTGTGTAAGAGAGATCAAGGTGAGCCTGAGACCACCAGGTCACAATGATGTCATAATCCGCAGGAAAAAGCAAACCAAGTTTATGATAAGGTGATCATAATGTCTGGGTCAGCCGAGATATCAGCGGAGAAATGGGTCATAATGACGTCAATCGCCGAGGAAAACCATATTATGAAAAGGTTGCTCAGAAAAAAAAACAGCCAAAAACAATAAACAGAGGCTGAGCAAAAAAAAAAAGGTTATGAGATCATTTGACGATATAAAAGGAGAAGAGACAGACTTTTGGCAGGCGAGAGATTCTGCACCCCCACCCACCTCCACTTGATCCTAGCCGTGTTCTGATGCGATATTGTTAAATATATTTTGGTGATTGAAAAATAAACAAGCCATATTTAAAATCTTAACAAAGTGTTATTTGTATTCATTGAAAACGAAAATAACTTTTCGTTTGGTACGACCAAAAACTGATGACGCACTCGACGTATAATTTTGATAATCGCAAACTCATTTTATAACAGGTGCTCTGTGATCGGTCTCATCCATTGCAGGTCTCTTTAATGTTTTATCCAAGCAATGATTAATACTAAGTTTTGCTGACTTCTGAGCATATGAGGATTCAGACATCTTTAAATAATTGCCATTGTTTATGATTTTAATTAAGTTTAATCTTCTGGGTGTCAAGTACGATTTTGTCAAGATATCTAGTCCAGTCAGTTTTTGCGATTATGCAGACTGAGAAAATAATGGACAAACGGACGAACCGTCTAACGGACAGTAATAGCACCGTTTTCCTACATTAACATCTGGAATAAAAAGATAAAATTTTAAAAAATAATGAAAACTAAAAATAAAATGTTTAATCTTAAAACGAATAAAAATAGAAAGAAACCGAATGTTTAGCTCCGGGGCAAATATTTGCGCATCATAAAATGATTATATGAAATTCCAAACATTTATAAAAAAAACTGTTTAAACTGTGATATTTTTTTAAAATCGACAGTTAATAACGGAAAAAGAAAAATATAATACATATTTCATATTCTGAATTCGCAGTATGTCTGTCGTTTAACGTGAAAAGCTGCATCTTTTGATATGAAAATAAGCACATTGGACACGCTGATTTGAATCCTAAGAAAAAAATCTTAAGGAGAGAAAGCCGAGTCATAAAGGCAGTAATCTATGTTGTAGAAATGCATTTCATTTGGAAAAATAAAATATATTTGCTAGCAAATGAAGATAAATTATAAGACGTTTATTTGAAAATCTCATTTGGATTATTTAGAGTACTGTTCTCACTTTTTATGGTATTTGAACAACGTTTCGGTCGATGTAACTTTCGACTTTGTTCAGATGCATCTTGTTGATCTCGGGCATATTTATGTCGACCCCAGGAATCTGTCTGCAATTTCCACCAGAACTCTTTATTTAATTCACAGTGGTAGTTTGTTCGCGCTCCATAACACATATTCGAAAAGAACTCATTCATTCATAATTGTATTCTTAGTATCATCTGCATTAAACTCCAGAGGATTATCATTTATAACTGATTGTTTACACTTTGTGCAAAAGGACTAGAGCATGCGAGCCTGTCGATGAAATAAATGGTTCTGTTCGAAATTCCATACATATTCCCTATGCGACAAGGCGTACATGAAGGTCAGAGACTACACTATCCGAAACGCTATTATAATAATATCCAAAATAATAATAGCAGTCGGGATAATCGGAATAATATAAACTATCAAAACCCGCGGAAATTCCATGGTAGATTAAAAATGTTAAAACACATTATAAATAAAATGAACAAAAAAAAAAAACAAATAACGAATTTAAAACGATTCGTTAGCAAATTCATCTTGGCAGATGTTTACTATAAGCGAAAAGAGTCAGTCACAAGGGGCTGTAATTCTTACATGACTCGAGGGGACATTAAGAAGGACACATCAGTAGCAAGGTTAAGACGTCAACATTTTTACTTAATGTTAACAAATAATTACTAAAGTTAATAAGAAATTTGAATAACTGTTTTATTTATAAACAATGGTCAGAAGATACGCTGAGCCTCATAAACCACACAATTCCATGCTCTACCAATTGCGTAAATTCAACAAAATTTTTAAAGAAAAAGGTTAAATAGTAGACTCTTCAGAATAGAACAATATTTCTTTTTTCTTTAATTCTGCGAAAAAAAATTTCTTTTTCAATTTTAAAAATTTGATATAAAAACATCCTAATTGTAAAATTCATTAATTTTACATTCAGAAAATGTAAAAAAATATATATTTTTTAAGTTTATTTTATTAATATTATTTAAAAATGTTTTTTAATAAAGCTCACAGTTCTGCTGCTCTGCCTGCATTGTTTATAAATAAAACAGTTATTTAAAAAGTTTATTTTATAAAGTTCTGTATTGTTAAAAAATACTTATTAACTTCAGTAACTCTTTGTTAAAATTAAGTGAAAAAAGAAGATATTCTTTAATCGATCATTGACGTCTTAACCTTCGCATCGATTTGACTATATAAATGTCCCATCGAATCATGTAAGAGTTAGAGCCCTTTGTCTCTGACTCTTTCGCGTAAAGTAAACATCTGCTTTCTTTTCTTTTTAACCTTTTTAAGCTAACAAGAATTGCTTAAAAATTTACATTTTTTCAATGAAAATTTAACACACAACACATTGTTGTTTTTCTTCAGATTAAAATAATAAATTTGAAACTTTTTTTTAAATAAGTTTTATCGTCCGGGATCAGTTTTCAATGATAAGGTTCTATTAATTTGAGCACTTAATTTGTGGCCATCTCTCTCACGTGACCGGTTAATATTGCTGTCTAATGAAGAGGGTAGGCAAAATTTTTACTTTCTTTCCAACTTAATGACGACGGTTACAAGTATTGGAGTATGCTGAAAATGAATATCACAGTAATGTCCTATTTTAGAGTCGGCAAAACGTTTCAAAACTATTAAATTGAAACAAAAAATTAAATACAAAGTTTAATTTGTATAATTGTATAAAAATAAAAACGCGTTTCTTTTGGGTCTTTTTTTGTTTTTTTTTTGTTTTTGTTTTTTGTTCTTTGTTATGAGTAAAAATTCAACAGGTCTAACATAGCATTTGATACAAATAATATTTAGTCATACATTTTTCCCGATGCTAAAATAGAACATTATTAATATGTAAGTTTTAAAAGCCTAATATGCCAATATATACATGGCATGTCCGCAAGACGTTTTGTCTGTGCATCACGTAACATTGTTTTTTGTGAAATTTTGCAAAAGGTTCATTCTCGGAGTGGCTATTTCAATTTGTTACCAAATTCTTTTAAAAAATAATAATTTTTCACAATTTCTGATGGTTGTTTTTTTTAAATAGATAGGAGAGAGGAAGATTAGAAGAGCGGGGGGAGTAAATAAGTTCCCTTCCGAACCCTTTTTTAGACGGGAATAGTCACCGGTCATGTAAGAGAAATGGTCACCAAGTAGGTGTTCAATTTAGTAGAATGCTATAATTGAAAACTGATTCCGGACGATGAAAGTAATTATTTTTTTAAAGTTTCAATTTTTTTGTTTTAATCTGAAAATTAAGATTGTAATCGATGAGATTAACGTGAATATATATATATATATATATATATATATATATATATATATATATCAGAGAGGCGGTAGCACTCTCTATATAGGGATGGCCCGTACACGCCTATATACGCCTACAAAACAAAACTATCAAAATCTCAACTAAAATCAACTTATAAGTTTCAAAAAGCACATATTCTTACAGAGAAGCGTCTTACGAATCCAGCGAGTGTCAGAACGTCGGTTAAAATGTCAAAAGAGAGCAAAAAAAAAGGGTACAAAAATGGCCAATTGTTCTTCTTTCTTCTTTCTTCTTCTGCTTTATTCTTTCTTTTGAGACGATGTATCTCGGTGTACGAACGGTCTCTGACAACAGTTCAAGCATCAATCGACTGCTCTTTACACGGAGAAGTGCAGTGACCCATCGCTTTTTAGCTAACTCCATAATTAAATAAGATTACGTGTAATAACAAGTTTTAAACACTATATACCCAATGTAGACAGACCACTTTGAACACGGAACTTCTCTCAAAAGGGACAGCTCCAAATAATACACCGGATGCTCACAGACGTTCCAGTTTGCCAGTGGCCTATATTTCTTGGACGCTGAATATTTGAAGTGAACGTTAAGGTTTTTTCTTTAAACAGTAACCCACCAGCGTTAATGAAACCACGAAATCTTTATCTCAGTTGATCAAAATTGTTATAAGAGTAACCTATCAGCAAGTACGACGTCAAACAACAATGTTATAAAAATAAATAATTCTTCAGATTTTGGACTGTAAATATGTACAAAATGTCAATGCTGTGACCAAGATTCGAACCTAGGTTAGCACGGCCACAACGTGGGGGTCCTAACCTCTAGACGATCACGGCTAACACTGACGTCTGTCGCTCTTGGCAGAAAGACACATGACTACTGTCAAACTATTGAAAAATAAGGAGGAAACTTGAAATTCTCACGCATACGCAAAAATACACTATAGCAACCATTGTTAAATGCAGCTGAATCTCTTCGCTCGCTAAGAAAAGTTCGTCAGACCAGTTCTTCTAAGAACTCACCAAACGCCAAAGGAAATGAGTTAAATTAACCGCAAAAGAAACTGCAAGAAAGTCATCTTCTAAGAACTCACTGGAAGCTGACCAAAAAGAATCAAAATCCAATCCCTAGCCACAAAAATAACTAGATATTGTGGCTACTATACACAATCTACTAATAAAAACAAGTAAGTTTTCTAAAATAAACTACAATAAATTAACCAAGTAACCTCACACTGTCACTGATTAGGACTTCATATAAAGATAACAACTACACTATTGGTGTATATACCGTTCCACACTTTAACTATTGGTGACGGGGCAGTATCTCATTCTACGAGAGTTGTCTTGCTATAAGATAAGTGATATTATAGTAAGATACACATAAGTGTTATATGTTTACATTTAATAAAAAATGCCAAAGTCAGCACGTAGTAAAAAAGCTCAGAGAAATATAGACTATGAAAAAAGCAAAGTCAAGGTATTATCTGAGCAAAAAGAATACTATCAGAAAAATGCTGAAATAATAAAAATTAAGTATCATGCAAATCCTGAGGCAAAGAAGGCTGCCTCACGTGCTGACTCAAAAGCACGGTATAACAGGGACCCCAAGGGGAAAAAAACTGCCTCACGTGCTCTTTATAACAAAGAACCAGAAAAAAAGAAGGTTGCCTCACGTGCTGACTCAAAAGCACGGTATAACAGGGATTCTGAGGAGAAAAAAGCTGCCTCACGTGCTCTTTATAACAAAGAACCAGAAAAAAAGAAGGCTGCCTCACGTGCTCTTTATAACAAAGAACCAGAAAAAAAGAAGGCTGCCTCACATGCTGACTCAAAAGCACGGTATAACAGGGATTCCGAGGGGAAAAAAGCTGCCTCATTCACAAACTATTATAAATATAAATATCAAAAACTGCCAAATCTTTGCCAAAACGCCAAAGAATGAACCATGAAAAATTTAATAGTGAAGGTATGAACATTTTAGAACTTTATAATACTCTAACTGTTTTATCAGAGAGGCGGTAGCACTCTCTATGTAATATAGAACCGATGGAGGACCAAGAGGCAACTCCTAAGGCCCAAAACCCAAAGACCTAAAACCCAGCAGGAAGCGACCTGCTACTAATGGAGGCGGCAATGAGCTGCCTCCTAAAAAAGACAATACTATCATGAATGTAAGTTTAAAAATAAAACTGTAAGTAAAAATACTAATTAACAAGAATAAAAAAGCATTGGAAATGCAAAAGGATATAGGGATGGTATGCCAAAAAGTATACAAACAAGATAGCTATGAATGGCTAGGCACATGGAAATAGAATTGCATTCAAAGTATAGCCCTATAGCTTTTTACAACCGTAATGATGGCACGGAATGAAGATTGGAGAAAAGCTATAGGGCTATACTTTGGATGCAATTCTATTTCCATGTGCCTAGCCATTCATAACTATCTTGTTTGTATACTTTTTGGCATACCATCCCTATATCCTTTTGCATTTCCAATGCTTTTTTATTCTTGTATATATATAAACTGTGGATTTTAGAGGTGGAAATCAACTTCCTAAACATCCGCTAAATTAACTAATTAATTACGGTATCGTAACTGAACTTAAATTAAAAGTAAAGAAAACACAGAAAAGTCTGCATGATGTACGTAATCGTTACAGAACGAAGATGTCATATTCCAAAATCCAGGTAAATCAATCAAGTATTTTTTCAAATTTTAAAACTAAGCGAGCCGTAGTGTTTTCGTCGGCCATCACGAAATCTGGTTAAATAAATAGAGGAGACAACTCAAATCAAAGTGTCGACGTCAAAAATCAACTTTATGTTCAGTACAGTTAACTTATTGCGGTATCGTATTTATTAATTTAACTTAATTTTTATAAAACTAAATGTCAATGTAAGGATGTTTCTCAATAAAATTAATAAAAGTAAATATTTTTTAACAATTAAAAAAATATTAAAATGGTTGACTTATCCCTATTTACTTGCCTCCCCTCAAGGGCAAAGTTAGACACAAGGTCGGTTTTTAATATCCAGCTCCTCAAAAATGGGGCACTCTAGGGGGGGTAAAAATTATATCAGTCTAGAATGACAGAAAAATATAGTGTAGTATCAGAACAGACACTACACTTTGTTACCAGGCAAAAGGCTACCTGATTTGTTTACGAAGAAACTGAAATGTATTCTGATGAAATAAGTTTTGCTTTTGTTTTAGTTCGTTTTAGTGGTATCGCATTTTATATTTTCAATAATATTAAATCATAACAAATATTTATGCAAAATAAGGATCGTGCTGAAATAATTACGCTATTATTTAGAACCCCGTTCTTAACATAGGGAATTTAGATTCTTGCAAAATGAATGACCAAAATGTATAAAAATAAAAAAAAAATAAAAAATTCACCAAAGTTCAGGAAATCAACCAATTTTAATGAAATTTTCAGTATTTATGAATTAATGATCATGAAATATAATGGGCTCTATTAGTTTTTAAAATCTTATAATTATAATCATCATTATTAGAATTATTAGTAAACAAAATACCTTGACTAAATCACTAAGAAAAAACGTATGCATTTATTTTTGCTTTTTTATTATCAAAATAAAACATCGTAGATGTTAACAATAGCAAATTTTGGTACTATTGCATAGAAGATACCGTGCTGAAATGATAACGCTATTATCTAGAAAGCTATTCTTATTAGTGGAGGAAGAGTGGTTTGTAAGTTTTTTGTACTTTTACTTCACCAAAAATAAAAAAAATATCGTAAAAATTTAATTCGAAAATACTATTTTTTAAAATAGCGCTGCAAGATAGAGTCATAAGCAACAAAAATTATCATTTTTAAGAGTTTAATATTTCAGTAAAATTTAGAAAAAAAAGCCTTTAAAGTCCATATTAATGGAATCAGCATAATTCGAAAAAATAATTCTGCACTTTCATTGAACCATTTAATAAACAAAGGATACCGTAAAAATTGAATTCAACTTGAAAATCCGATCAAGAAATAGCACAATTCGCTTTCTTAAAAAGAATCTATTACGTTCATTTAAAATTTACATAAGAGAATCCTCATATAAACAATTCGAGATTATTTCTATATTTCTTTCTATACGTTTTTATAAATAAACGTTAATACGTAGATTATTTACGTATTTAAACCATGAGATACATTTGAACAAAAAACTTAACATCGCCATTTTTTGTTTTCATTTGTAAACAAGATTTATTTTATCAAGTCGGGATGTTGCTAGGATTTTCATCATCCAATCAGAACGTGACAAAGTTTTATCTTAACAGCGACGTCAATTTTTCTCAATCTAAGGGATAATCAAGATGATAACAGTCGAAGCGAATGCGGATATTAATATAATATTGATATTACTTCCAAGTCAACACAAATAATTATGTGAGAGAGATGGGACTTCTAGCTTTTATATAAAATATTGCGAGAATGTGTTATTTGCCTACTAGATAATGTATCAGACTATGTAATTGGAAATACTAATGTAAAATCCAATCCGATATTTTGAAGTACAATTACTTTTAGGTGAGATATTTGATTCCAATTATAAGTAAAATATCAAATACATGAAATTTACCGTATATAATAAATCAATTACAATATAATATGCTTGATACGGGAAGACTGTATTAGGAAAACAAAAGTTGAATAATGTGAACATATTGCCTTCCATTTCTGGACTATGCTTCTTATCTGAAAATGCACATGTCCTCGGATAAAGTTAGAATATTTCACATTAGAAATTGTTTTATATTCCTCTGAGATATTTGTGAATCTCATTAGAATACCACGTATGCGATCTGTAGTGACATATCATAGAATACCACGTATGCGATCTATAGTGACATATCATAGAATACCACGTATGCGATCTGTAGTGACATATCATAGAATACCACGTATGCGATCTGTAGTGACAGCACTATTGTGAAGCTATTCTTCAATATGGAGATGACTTACTGACTACAAACGAGGTAGAGTGATTGAAAAAGGAATTTATGATTAAATAAAAACAATCATTGCCCGATTGGTTATTTCGTTTTGATATGACAAAAATGGAAAAAATGTCTGGTCTTCTGACTTCCTTACTCCTTCTACACTTCTCATCATCCCTCACAGACTCCCTACCTTTCTGGTATCTCTTATACCCTCACAAACTGATGCCCAATTCATGCAAAATGGTGCAAAAGCAGTTTGAAGCATTCCATACGTTTTTTTTATAATTTTTTTTCCAAGTTTAAAAGAGAATTTTATTGCATATCGTTTTCCTAAAATATATTCACGCCCAGAATGCAGTTTTGAAACTCACGATCTGTGACAATCAGGCTTTAGTTGGGTGCATTTCAATTCCTGCTGTAGCTGTTGGTTTGAACCGCAAGTCATAAAAATTGGTTAGTCATCTTATAAGATGTATAGCAATAACATACTGGATTTTCAAGCGTCTACGACAATTTTAAATGCGTGTACTTATATGTATGCTTACCGCTGACTTTCTACTATTTTATTGTGCTATTTTTAGGAGAGTTTGAGATTAAGGCTTGGATAAGCCGTCTGAACAATAAAGTCCTAAATAAACTTAAGCGTTCTATTCTATTCCCCAATTTCTGATCCGTAGATCATCTGCGTCATTTTCTTCTTTTTCTTCCTCGGATTATTATTATTAGTAGTAGCATCAATAGAAGTAGTAGTAACAGTAGTAGTATTGTAGTAGAAGTAGAAGTAGTAGTTATACTTGTAGTAAGAAGAAGATCAATCTCGAATGAATCATAATGTTTTACTCTATTTTATTTTAATGTACTTGCTTGTTTTTCGCCGGCTGTGACCATTGTTAATAAAGTCGCACAGAATGCATTATTCTGACCGGAAGTAAACGGAAAGCAATAACCGATAACGCTGCTCCAAGCACACACACACACATACACACACATATACACACATATACACACATGCACATACATAGTACTCTCTTCCAATAAAATAGCTTCCTTTGTTTCTCCTTCCCTTCATGTTCTAACTTTTCTTTCAACAATGCCCTAAGCTGGAATTTCATCAAAGTTTCTTCTTGGCATCGTTATTATTGCAACGTCCTCTTATTTTATACGATTGCTTGCCATTCTCTGTTTGTATATTCTGTCTTTGTAAACTATTGTCATCTCTATTGTTTTAGATACTCGTCCTTTATATCATCATCATTTTATGATCGTTCAAGGTTTAATCATAAACACTAGCATTTCATTATATTTATTATAATAGCAGTAGCAATAGTAGTAGTACTAGTAGTTCACTCGTAATCGGCGTATTTCACAGATTTAGTAAATGCATGTTTCATCATTATTCTAGTAATATCATCATTATACTTGTCGGGTTGAACGCTGCGTTATAAATAGTGCTTACCATTAAACCTTCACGCCAAATCTCTACGCCTTTTTTTTCTAATAAGTAAAGCACGGACCTAACATTCACCTTCCAAAAGTTATGATACTAAAATTATTTCTTACGAACTAGTAGTTCTCACTCGAATAATTACCAAAAGAATAGTAATAATAAACAGGTATTTTTCCCCCCGTGGACTTCGTCATCGTTGCAGCATCATTGCATTTATCATGGTTGTGTCTTTCTCTGAAATGTGTGTAGTAATAAACATTCGTATTCGCGGTGGATACTAGAAAGCTGATTGGCTAACTAAAATCCTCAACATATATAAAAACGAGAAACAACCACAGAATTCGCGCATAAGCCTGACGAATCTTATGGTGGATGAAACGCCGAATATCCAGTGTAGCTTAATCGCCATATATATTTTATAAATTACTAACTAGCTCTACCTACGCATTGAGCACTTTTGAAGTAAATACTTAAAGTTTACGCATAAATCTATACTTTCGTATATTAAGTTTATGTGAGTAAATGAAGTAGTTATATATATATATATATATATATATACATATATATATACATATATATATATATATATAATGTTATTAGTTGTGATTACGGGTACGTTTTGTATAATTCAGATATATGCTTATATTATCACATATATTAAGTATATGTTTATTGCTTCTATATTAACTTTAACCGTGCTCAATACATAAGTTGTATCAAGAGAATATACTTATAACAAGTTACAAAGCAATGTGTAAATGTCTGGTGATACTGTGTACATTACTTGCCTTAAATATATTTTAATACCATGTATGCATACTATACAATAAAACTTTCTATCAAATGAAGTTTAATACTTTATAGGTTTATCCGAAACATATTCTGCAAACATGTAGCGAAATAAGCTTATTATAAATAAAAATGTTCATCGATTCTTTTCCAAATTGCCGACTGCGATACATTTACCGATTCCGATTCTTTTAAAATATTTGAATAATTAATTAGTTGTTTTTCTGGGTTTTTTTTTTCTTTTACATTTTCAAATTGCTGTAAAACTTCGTGTAATGTTTGCATATGTTATCTCAAACCTAAAGTTACATTTAACGGAGAAGGAGTGTATTACACTGTACTTAATTGAAAATAGTTTAACAACTGGAGATTTATTATTATATTGAAACCAAGCAGAAATGTATTATTTTCATTTTATAAAGTAAAGCTAATCTGTCAAGTATATTTTAAGCTTAATATGTTCTACTTTATTAGTAATAAAAACTTTATTAATAATAAAAATTTTATTAGCAATAAGAACTGAGTATAATTCGTTTAACCTATAAATTTTGGGACAAAACGTTTCATAGCTGATATTTCGCGTGTCGCCACTTGTTTTCTACAGAGAAAAAGGACTTGTGTTGCAGATTCTTTTAGTTGAAACTATTTGCATACTTAGACAACTACTTTGCATATATATATTATTTGATTGGAATTTATGATTGAGATGAGTATTATTTATCAATTTATTTATTGCGGACTATTATCCTCATCTTTCTTAGTTGTTGTTTCACGACGGTTCGGCCGACTATTTCTTTGGCCTTCGGCAGGTGGTAACTGCGATAGGATAGGAACTCTGAATCTCCTAACTTCATTCTCAGCAATTACTGCCATCCATAGTTGTTGTCGTCTCGCAACGTGTTGACCAAGTAAGCCTCTGGCCGGCTGTGGGTAGAATTGAAACCGCTATTTTCAGAGAATTCTCATCTTTGCATATATACAACGAAACTGCCTGAAAATAAGACAGATATATATATATATATATATATATATATATATATATATATATATATATATATATATATATATATAACAGGAATTCAAATATTTTGCCAGTTGATAGAAAATGTTGGTAACGCAAATGTATTAATGTTATTACCGTGTTGGATAGGCGGGAGTTTTGTCCGTTCTTGTAACCTTAATACAATGTCATATAAGAGTGTTTGTTTACATTTTCGTACGATTTTTTGCAAGCTCTAACGGCTTATTCCCCCCATAAAAAATCGTTAACAACATAATCATATTGATTTTTCTATAAGTGAAGATGATGAAACATAAACATCGCAAATATTCCATTTTGAAATTTTGTTCCTCATTCTTTTACATGTTAATACTACCGTGTAGAATTGCAATGTTTTCCCGTGTTATTTACTCGGCCTCAAATGCAAAATAGGTTGTAACAGAAATGAAAAAATCGAAAGATTACTGTTTTCCGAGGAAAACACAACAGTCTTATGAATTGTTTGTGAACTTTCGCTATTCAACGAAACACGTTTAAGACGTTCTACATAAAAATATGACTAAAATACTATGAATTTGAATTAAATATATCTTTTGGTTGGGGTTCGAACTTGTCATTTTTTTTTTCAAAAACCGCAATTAAGTTAAATTGAATCTAACTGTTTATCAAACAACCTATTCTATAAATGTTTTTGTTCATATTTGACTTTTTATTGAAGTATCCTAGTTTTCACATCAATTTAAAACAATGAACTTCAAATCGAGAAGGCGAAAAGAAACTCTGCAGCAATAGATAAGCTTAAAACCAGCTTAAAATATCAACCTTTTCGGCAATAAAGCATCTTTAGTCGTAATTGTTGTTGTTCCAGATTAAAGAACGTAATATTTACTCCACATGCCTCAATTTCTCTTAATTAATCCCCACCTTTCTGGTTTATCTAATCGAGAAATCGGTCGCAGATTGATATATGATGAAAAAATGGTATGAAGGATTATGCAAAAGCACCAAAATACCGGCTGTGTTCGTGATGCCCTAAATCTCGTCGTACTAAAGTTACTTTGTACAGGAAAGAGAACGCTATCAAGATCCGATGCCTTAGAAACAGATTAGAAACGGCTCCCCAAATCGACGACAGTGTAATCTTGTTAAAAAGTGCTCTCTTTCTACAGTTAAGAACATTGAAGTAATTTAATTTGCGAGGCTGTGTTGCAATGATTTCTGTAAAGAACAGAAAGCGCCGTCTGGACTTCGTCAGATACAATGGAAATCATCACTCTCCATATTGTTCGAAGGTGATTTTTAGCGACGAAAGCCAGTTCAATAGGCTAAGCAGTGATGGTAGGCACTACGTCCATCAAAGGAAGGGTGACGAATTTAATCCTGGTTGCATAGTGTTAATGTTGCAAGGTGGTGGAGGTTCAGTTTTGGTGTGGGGCATTATTAGTGCCAGGGTCTAGGATAATGATCTCATTCACGCAGCTGGAAATGCCAAAGGGTTCGTTGAAGAGCATGATACTAGGTGTTTGGATGAGCCTGCATAATCTCCAGACCTCAAACCTCAATCCTATCGAAAACGTATGACATTACACTAAAGAACATTTACACAATGATAAAATTTCAAATCTGGAAGAACTTGGAATAAAAATTAAAGAGAAGTGGTATGTCCTTTCAACAAAGTATTACCGCAGACTAATTGAAGAGAATGCCCCAAAAATTGCAGGCTGTCAAATTAAGTAAAAATTTGAATATTGAAATTATGAAGGGAATGTTTTATTGTTCATGATTAAAAGTAAAACGCGTAAAGCACGTTTTAAAAAAATGAAAAAAGGGCAAAGAGAGGAAAAGAAAACAATGGAGAGTCAGCTGACTGGTTTCACCCTCGCGTTGAGGCATTGCAATTTTTAAAAAGAAAAATATAACGAAAAATGTACATATTTACTGCTGGTAAAAAAAGAGTAACGATTAAAATGAATCAGCGTTATGATATTAATTTCGAAAAACCTAGATGTTGATCACGCTCAAACCAAAGAGACATTCCCTCTATTTGCAGAGAGGTCTCCTCAACCAAACGTGAATAGTTTTCAAGTTCTTAAGATGAAATGTGGAATGAGAAAGACTCAGAATTTGAAATAAATCTGTGTTGAGGTTCATTGCACATGACGGGCTTTTAAGGAGATGGTCAGTTATTGAAGACCCATTTTTTTTTACACAGTGGTCACCACTTATCAAGGCTCGGAAGCCATTCAGGGATAAGGGTTATTGCAAATACATTACGTTAGTGTGGATATTTGATGAAATGTTTACTTAAGGGGGCGGTTCATTAGGAATTTGTCAACGTTGGACTTGAAGATATCCAAGTTGTAGTCAGGTGTGAAGCAGGCAGACGTAACAGAGTTCCACAGGCGTGCAGTTCTAAGAAAGAAGCTTTGTTCATGGAATCCACGTTTTGATTTAGGCACAGATAAAGAGTGGGGGAAATTTTTCACAGTGGATTCGGCTAAACGGGTGTTTTTCGTGAAAGATCGGCGAGGGGGGGACCAGAGATTGGAGTTCAGACGAGCACCTGCCATGGAAATAACGATAAAACAAAGACAGGCTCGCAACGTCTCTTCTGTGGGAGAAAGGTTGCAGGGTAGAGAAAAGGGCATCCTCCACTAAGCCACGAAGTCTATTTTGTACTCTGTCAAGGCAGGAGAGGCTGTTTTTAGCAGCTCCTGCCCAGATATGGCAGCAGTATTCCAGCCTTGAACGTACTTTGGTTTTATATAGATAGAGAATTGCATCAGTAGTGAGATCTTCTGGAGCGGTAGAAGGATCCCACCATCTTTCCAGCGACCTTGGCAACAGACTTGATGTACGTGTTCCATTTCAGATCAGGAGTAAAGGTCAAACCCAGAAGCTTGTCAAAACACGGGGCCTCTCCCAGAGGAGAGCCATCCATCACAATTGATGCCAGATGGGGATCAGAGCGTTGATGATGTAAGTATAGGAGTTTGGTTTTAGACGCATTAAAGGTAACCAGCCACGTCTTCCCCCACTGAACCACGCGCTCGAGATCAGAGGAGAGAGAATCAGAGAAAATTTTGTAATTTACAGCCTTTGATGTGTTGCCGTAGATGGTCATGTCATCAGCATAAATGTCAACGAATGATTTAAGTATGTGTTTAGGGAGGTCATTGATGTAGATCAGGAAGAGAGTTGGGCCCAGAATTGACCCCTGAGGGACTCCAGCATTAATACTCCAGACCTCTGATTTTTGTCCATCGACCACTACTCTTATGAGCCTATCAGAGAGAAATGATTTAATGATTGAGAAAACATTTCCGGATATACCGTAGCTGGAAATCTTGTGAAGTAGACCCTTATGCCATACCTTGTCGAAGGCTTTTGATATGTCAAGAGCAATTGCTCTAGAAAGGAAGCGTTTGTCAAGAGATTCACTAATCCTGTGAGATATAACCGTCAGCACATATTCTGTAGATCTTGCAGAGCGGAAACCATATTGTGTGTCACTAAGAAGGTTTTTTTCTGCTGAGGTGGTTGACTATTTCTCTATTTAATATGGATTCCAGCAACTTAC
This sequence comes from Euprymna scolopes, assembly GCF_053919585.1. Taxonomy (NCBI): domain Eukaryota; kingdom Metazoa; phylum Mollusca; class Cephalopoda; order Sepiida; family Sepiolidae; genus Euprymna; species Euprymna scolopes. Next base: position 88,760,437 of record NC_136485.1, read on the forward strand.
TCATAAAACATAGGAGACTTATTGGTCTGTACTGAGAGGGAGATGACTTATCACCTGAATTCTTAAATACAGGGTAAACTGATGAGGTCTTCCAGGGAGTCGGAAAGCAGTTCTCCTTAAGGCAACGCTTAAACAGTTTCGTAAGTATGGGAGCAAGTTCTGGTTGAAGCTTTTTTTACACTATGATTGGGATGTCGTCAGTGTCAGTTGCTTTACTGGAATCAAGGTTCTTGATTAGCTTGGCGACCTCATGCACGGAGATTTGTATGTTACCTAGCTGGTTCTGTGTTATAGGAGGAAATATGGGGAGTTGATGGCCTTCGTTGCATAGGGTAGAATTAGCTGCAAAGTTCTTTGCAAATAGTTTGGCCTTGTCTGACGCCGACGAGATGACCTCTGGTCCATTGATAATGGTTGGGATAGAACGCACACTTCTGTTCAGGATCCTATTTGTTATTTGCCAAAACTGGTAGGAACCAAGCCGCTGATCAGCTACCTTGGAGTTAACAGACTGGGCATATAGCTCTCTTGCATTTTGTATTACTCTTTTACAGTGGTTGCTGGCAGTCCTGAAAGCAGCTTTAGTCTCAGTGCATCTATTACGTTGGTAGCTATGGAAAAAGTGATGTCTGTGCGTGATAGCAGCAGCACATTCTGGGGAAAACCATGGCTGGCTGTTAGGTTTTTGTTGGAATTTTTTAGATGGTATGAATTGGTCTATGCCTACAATTAACCATTCGGTCAGATCTGATACTATAGAGGGCACTTCCTTTTTAAACATGGAGTGCAGAGGTAAATCAGATATGAAAGTACGGAAGTTATCCTAGTCAGCCATTGAGTATCGGTATACAGTAGGGTGGAGGGGTACATCTGGGGACTTCTTACATTTCGTTTTTATCTTAACTGATGCGAAGGAGTGGTCGGAGGATCGTAGAGGAGAATGAGCGGAACATGAACATAGCTCAGGGGAAGTTAAGAGAAAAAGTTCTAGGAGGCTTGCATATTGACCGCGTGTATCGGGCACACGGGTGGGTTCGCGAACAATCTGAGTGAGGTCATAAGCAATGGCAAAATCATGAAAAACCTCCCCTCATCGTCTGTCTTATTTGAATGGGTCAGCCATTCCACGTTATGGACGTTAAAGTCACCACATATTTGGATGTTAGCCGAGGGATGTGCAGACAGGACGTGGTCTATTTTCTCAGATATGCTCTTAAAGATAGTAACCCCGCTGTTGTGGGGCCGATAGAGGGCAAATATAAATGCAGTGGTGTTAGCAAGTGCAACCCTGAAGCACATAAAGGATGAATTAGGATCTTCTCTAGAGATATCCCTGCCACACGGGAAGTCATCTTTAATGTAGGCACATATTCCATGCCCATGGCGATCTTGTATGTATCTATGTATTAGCGGCCGTTTCTCGGTATGTTGCATTTCTGATTTTGCTGGGTTCGTGCTGTTGGGCTCTCCCATCTTAACGTTGTTCGATTCACGTAGTTGGCACCGCAACTACGCTTGAAATTGTAAATTGCATTATTATCATGGTGGGGGTGGGGGTAGAACGTCTTTAAGAATTTGGATTCTAATGGGGGTGTTGAATCATGAGTTGCGGCAGGTCCCAATTTTACAAATTTCTCTGACAAACATAATCGATGATTTAGTACAACGACCCGTGAACCTTTATCCGGTATAGGAATGACTAACGATGTATTTTGTCGTAGAGTTTTAATAACTGTATAATTTTTGTACTAAATGATCGATTATGTTTGTGCTATTTAAAATCGAAATGGAATATTGGTGTATTTGCATAGTCGTGAGCAAGGTCGTTAAATCTTGCTTTTGGGATTCCTTACTTGAATTTCAGACACTGGTGAAAGTCACTCTCACGGTATATTGCAATTTTACAAGAAGGTGGTCATAAAAAAACACGATTTAAAAAAGGATAATTCAAATGACTATAAAAAAAAAGTCTGGAAACTTCATTATTGTAACACTTCATAACTGTAGCACTTCATAATTGTATTCCTAACGGGACGCCTGCACACACTCTGACTTATATTACAGAATCATATAAGTTATAATACTCATGCAGTACTTTGTTTTTGTGGAACACCTCGGGTAATCTCGTTAAAACGGAAAACTATCTTTACATAACACCAAAAGATGGAGGAAGTGAGAAAGCATGGCTGTGGAAATCTTTTTACCTGAATACGATGTCAAGCATGTTAAAAATATACCTTTTGTTGTAAAAATCTAATGGATAAACATCTGAAGAAGTTGGTGGTGACAGGATATTTTTACGGAAACATAAATCGTACAATTGCCATTCATTAATGAAACAGCTGTAATGGAAAAATCCAGGAAATAAACGAAGGTTATAAAAAGAAAACGTGAGTCTTTGAATTTTCAACAAAACTTTGCACAATATATATATATATATATATATATATATATATATATATATATATATATATCTTAAGTGATAAATATTTGAAATAAATACATGCATTGATCTCATAAGCTCCCTGTATATCAGGATTTGTCGATAGTTGTTTATTCTAATGGTTTTCTGTACACATTTAACCTCAATCCTGCCGTTAAAGTCTTGAACTTTAACACGCGTAAATCATAATTACATTCTGCCATTACTTTCAACTCTGTATTCCCATTGATATTGTAATCATTTTGCTGTAGTTTACACCGGACATACAGCGATGATATCGGACACAGCAGCATTTTAAAATGCCGCCCCAGATGTATGAAAGCATCGTATAATCTTCGGCTTGGTTGATCAATTTATCCAGTTGACCAACCATGATAAGAACAATAACAACTCATGCAAATATTTTTGTTTCCCGTCTTGATAATATCGATAGGATATTTTACGCTTTGTCACTGTCCACTTTCTGAAAGGGTCTCGGCGTCATTTGACCATGAAATACGGCACGACTCATGAAATCTCACCGGAAGTCTAATTGAAGATGATATATGCGACTAGGAAACGAAAACAATAATGTAACCCATTGGTTGTTCAAAGAAAAAGAAGGCATGTGAAATTCTAACTCTCGGTGCAACATTTTTACGATAAAATTATATATTTTATCCGTTGCCAGACATTTTTTCATAATAACTCAATGTTGTAAATGGATATGAATCTATACTTTTATCAGTATTAAAGATCCTAGTTTTGTCATAAGAATACTGAGTAATTATTCGGTTGCAATATTCAGCTATATTAATATTATTATTTTGTTGTATACTCTTTAAAAATGTGTGGCTTGGATTTGTCTCATGCGCACACATGTAGTTTATGCACATAAATCGACATGGCTATTAGATTTGTTATTTTTTTTTATTTCATTTCATAGTTTAGCTTCCAAATACTAGTTATCATCAGTTTGGCTAGACTAACAGGTATCGCAATCCAGGATTTAAACTCAACCGTCTAATCAGCGTTTCTCACCGTTACGCTATTTGGCTGCTGCTGAGATGGGTAGGCGAAATTACAAATATGTTTAAGAAAAAGTACAAACTTTAACAAACCAGTTTTAAATTGTTTCGAATTTGTTTTAATCAGAATCTAACATTTAAAATTGCACGATTTCAAAATATCGTTTTTTTTTTCTTGCAATACATGAAAACGTACTGTTTATAAATCAACAAAAAATCTACTGGAAAAATATTTCAGGAAAATATGAACCCCTTACCTTGAAAAAATGTAAGTATCATGTTATAAAACCAAACAATATTATTTTAAAGTTTTTCTTCCACATGTTTGCCAGTCATTGTTATACGAGAGAAATACGGTTATGCTTTCAAGATAGCTAGAAAATAATGGAACGCACAGTAGGGAAAGGAAGTAAACTTTCCAGACCTAACCAAATATTTTTCAGTAAAAAGGAAGTAAATATGAATTAATAAGCTGATGAGTTCATGGAATGAACTGTAATTTAAATAATACTATTCAAAAAACTAACTTTATAAGTAGGTGATAAAAAATGCTACGTAAAGTATAATATGTTACTTTTTGTGATTAAACCACTTAAAAATTAGAACAAATCTATTTTTGTAACCTTTATAGTTCCGTGGAGGCAAAAAGAATGTAGCAAAAAGAAGATTATGGCTGCATATTCTCTGTATATGCTTGCGGTATTGCCACCATGCAAATGAGGTGCTTTCGGTTTGAAATAAAAAGTCTGATTTCCCAGAGACTGAGTCGGTTTTGGATTTGAATCTTGGAGTAGGAAGTTTTGTCAGCAGTGCGTAGTGTTTTGAAGTTTAGATAGTAGAGTATTTCAAAGTATATATATATATATGTGTGTGTTTGTGTGTGTGTGTATGTATATACACATACATATACATATATATATATACATACATATACATATATATGTATGTGTATATATATATAAGTATATATATATACATATATGTGTGTATACATATATATATATAAATATATATATATATATATATATATATATATATATATATATATATATATATATATATACCCGGGTCGACATAAAGTTCGGTTTGAACACATCTACTATACTAAGGATATTGAGCAGTTTTTCATTATCATATGTCACAACACCAACAATTTCAAAAATAGAAGAACGGATAATAACACGAAAATATAATCGCACCAAAAATAAAGAAGTACATGACAACCTCCCCACCAGATGTTTCGATCGAGAGGATACGAAGAGAAGAAGATATTCTCCGGATATGGAGCACTTTTTGATGACTATATACCAGTTTATGCGAATTTCTTTAATGCTGCATTAGTCTAGAACGATTTGTCTTTAGGGTCTGCTGCAACGAAAACAAAGTGTAAATAATTCAGTTTCAAAAATACCAAAGTCGAAGTAAACGTTTTTATATTATAAAAATGATTGGTTAGTACCTATAGTGTTATTAAATTAAAAATAGCATTTACAATGTCAAAAAATGTGATTTACGTAACCCTCAAAATAAGAGAAAATTTTTGGTTTAATGTAATTAATCGCAGCAAAAAAAATGCCAAATAAATAATACAAAGTTGTAAAACTCTTAATCTTGTTTAAGTGCAAAAAAAAAATGTAAATTAAAGTTTTTTTGTTTTTGTTTTTAATAAAGAATCGTATTGGATTGGATTGTTTATTTCTTTTAAATGAAAATGTAACCCTCTGAAAAAATCGAAATAAAAACTTTGTTATTTGTGTTAATGTAATTATTCGCTGTACTTTACGAAGCACCCATGTTTAAAAGCAAAACATATAAGCAATAAATGACTACGCGAACGTGCATCTAATGCTTATGAGAGAACCTCCTTATCCACTAGATCACAGCTTTCAAAATCGCACTGGATAAAATCGATATTTAAATTAATTCCAAAACGAATGCTTTAAGTTCGTTTTTGTTTTATTTTAAATAAAGAATCGAAATTGGATTGGGTTTTTTGTTTCTTGGGAAAAAATCAAAATAAGGAAAATGTTTTTAGTTCTGATATAATTATCCGCCGAAATTACAAATCACCCTTTGTATAAGTGCAAAAAAAAAATTAACAAAGGTGGTGCCCAGGGGAAATAACTCGAAACCGGTTTCTAAAAGAATCGATGCCCATAATTATTATTCAAAATGAATTAAATTGAATATATTATCAATATAAATCAACTTTAAATAACAATCTTACATAGATTACTTCAAACAATTCTCTCGCTATAAACGGTAACTAACATACAGCTATTTAGTAAAATGAATTTTCCTAAAGGTAATATGCAAATAAGATCACCCTTTGAACGTATATTTAGTAAGAATTATATTACATATAGAAATAAATCAAACAACGTTTATGCAAGTAAGTTTTCAGTATAAAAATTAATTAGGAAAATAATCGAACTTTTGTATACATTAATCAAATCATACAAATAAACAAACAGAGAGAAATACGAATATATATATATATACTTATATATATATATATGTGTGTGTACACATATATATATGTGTGTGTGTGTGTGTGTGTCTGTGTACATATATATATATATGTGTGTATGTATTGTTTCTAATTATGTGGATTATTTTTTCAATGTTCGGAAGAAACTGAAAGCTTGAATAACTTACAGATTAACGTCTTATTCATATTTTAAATTTTCAGTAGCATTGAATAAACACATCTAAACTATTAAAGTGGTTATGCTGCATAACCCATTTATGGCACGTTGAGATTTGCTATGGCTTCCGTCGTCTTTTCTGAATGATATTAAACATATGCTTTAAATTTCATCTATTTTAAGCTTTAAGGAATGTTTGAGCTATATAGTTCTTTTGGACAGGCACATAGATGTTTGTAAACATTTCTATTGTTTTACACAGGAAAACTTACAGATATTAATTATATACCATTAAAATGAAATCCTTTTAATTTTTACAAATTTCTGGCCACAAATTCTCTTAAAAGTTCAATTTGTCTTCCTCTTAAAATTTTAAATCTCCATACTTATGTAGTTGTATATAGATTCTTGGATTTTTGTATACAGAAACACACACACACACAAACAAATATATATGAGTATGTATGTATGTATGTATGTATGTATGTATGTATACCCGCTTTTCTTTAATGCAACCAGCATAGTGAAGTCGGCTTCCAACTCCCAGTCAATCAGTGCTACATTATGAGACCACTGTCCAACGGAATATGTTATTTAGCAAATGAAAAACGTTTATCGAATCAATTTAATAAACCTGATTTTTGAAGGGAAAACTTGTACTATTATATCAGAAACGCTTGACGTAAATGATTTTGACAAGGTCTGAAGAAATTTCATATTAAATAACCTTTATTTAAATGAAAGAAAGTACTTCCAAAACTTTACAACTTTTTAAAATGTCTCATTAAATATTTGGAGATGAAAATATTTTTATATATTTAAGTACGTCTTTTTAAGCAGTAATATATAATCATTTTCAAAATAAAACGTTTGTTTTATGCTCTAATATATCGACTTGTTTGCCTGACACAGAAAACACAGAACCAGTAGCCTTTTTTATAAGAAAACAGAAAATAGGGCTTCCGTTTCTGATTTCATATTTCCATTTTTAATTGTTTTTCTACTGTCTTGAAAAATAGTCGATATATTAAAGAGTATGGATATGAATAACTGAAAATTTTAATATTAGCGGGAGGCTCATTCGTTGCTTGGCGACAAGAGAGAACACGTTATTAAACGAGGGAATAGTTGCTAGGCAAAACATAAGAAGAATAGATGAAGTAAAAAAAAATTAAAAACGACATAAAAAAGAGAAAATCAAATCGTTGCTTAATTTTACTTTTTATATAGTTTAGATTTCTAGAAAGAATAAACTTCATCATAAAAAATACGGTATGGCACCAAAAGATATGACATGTAGAATGAGACGTCTGCAGTAGTGTTGTCTAGGAGATTATATTATAAAACGCGTCATATGTTGTATGTGAATATATGTTTGCTTGTGATGTATATTTTAACATTTATATAACAGTTCTAACAGGAACCGATTGACGTGGACGTATGGAACAGTTGTAGACAACAATTCTTTTAACAAATGTAAATAACACAACACATACCTGAATTATTTATGAACATTTATTCTCATGATCTGGCCAGCATTTTCAGAGATTACACGTTCTTACATATTGGCTGTCCGAAGTGACGCCGCTTCCAACGTCATGTTGAGTCGTCCGGCCTCTGTGGTGGTCAACTGTCGACTCTAAACTTCCCGACCTCTGACCTCAGTTCCGTTACGTAACTAATTAAAAGACACGTCGCCTTAACGTGGCCATCCCGTCACGTACGCCTGTTCAATGTTATTTTATTTATATTTAACCTAGCTAAATTATATAAACATCCCAGCTAAAATCTATTGCTAAACTTTATTCTGTGAACAATAAATAACTCCCAATATAAACTATCATTGAATAGATAGATAGACAGATAGATCGATAACAACTAATTAACTTTTAACAATGTTAATTAGTCAACAATAGGGGTGGGAAAGTTAGAAAAAACGTTATCAGAGATAAAAGAAAGTTTTTCGGAGAGATAAAGAATGAATACAAAATGTTGCAGCAAGAGAGATGAGAAAGAGTGGTAATAATGAGTTATACAAATATAATTGTAATATAAGATGCGGAAATATGTTGAAGAATAAAAAAAAATATACGGGATCGTTCCAAAAGTAAACCTTTTATTCTTTTAACTTAAAACGTTGAAGAGCTATGAAAATGGGTGTGGTACCATAAAAATAAACGACATGTGTGTTCCATAATTTATTTTTCTTCATAGTCAACATCATTTTCGATGCATATTTGCCAGGAATTCCATAACGCATCTTTGCTGACAAGCCTTCTTTTTTTGAGTCTCACATCGTCTGCAACAGGGATATGAAACTTTTATGAAGTACCAGTTCTCAAACAGGTTAAACATTTTTTATGACACGCTGTTTTTCACTGAACCCATTCTCAGTACAAGGGAACGCATTTCTAATTTATTTCATTTAACTACGATTGCATATACCTGCTTCAACGTTGGTTGCAGAAAACAGCAAAATTCTCTTCCTATTCTTACGGTGATTGTGGTGGATGATTATTTTCAATCACAGATTCGCATGGAAGAACGCCCAAGTCATCCTCATTTGCATGTGAGTGTTGAAAGAACAGATCAGTATATTTAGACGTCTAGCAGATTTTTTACTGTTTGCTTAGATTGGATTGATTTTTAACGACTTTCTTACGCCCACTGCACGCGTACTATTTTTTTGATTTTAAACAACAATATATATTGTCATCCGAACTTACGATTTAGGATGCAGAGAAATAACGTAATATTGTCATTGACCATTTACAACTATTTGGTTTGGCGCCAGTCTGTGCCGACATTGTCATTATATTATAGGGCACTTAACTTACAATTTTGCGCTTCCAGTTTCTCTTCGTTCCGTGATGTGTTCCACTATCATTTTATTTTACTTTTATGCAGTTTATATATGAACGCTCCCCCCCCTTTGTAGTTAATGTTTGTTAGTTTCCACACTCGCAGATTTTCTTTAAGATTTTATCTGTTGAAAGCATTACCGTATGTTGTATGATTTTTTTTTACAAAATATACCCCCAATCCGAGATTGCCGGACTGACTTCCTCATCTTGGTTATTAATAGTCACAACGTTTCGGCCATTTTGCCTTCCGGCCTTCATCAGGTGTTTTGTATCGAACTGGGGAACCGTTTGTTAGGAGTCTCGAACCCAACCATTTATTATTGTCCTAGTGACATATGGCCGAGTGGTCCTAGACGCTGTATCAAAGTTTACAGTTACCTAAAGGTGCTGAGTTCAATCCTGAACGAAGGCAGTGAAAAGTAACATTCAAAACAGAGAATCAGCAACTATGTCCCAAAGCCTAGCTGGAGTCCGAACACAGTACCCCTGTAATAATAATAAAGGGTTGGGTTCGAGACTCCTAACAAACGGTTCCCCATTTCGATACAAAACACCTGATGAAGGTCGGAGAGCAAAACGGCCGAAACGTTGTGACTCTAACAACCAAGATGAGGAAGTCAGTCCGACAATCTCAATCAATGAAAATACCTCATCTCAAAAATACAGACAATTAATATCCCCACCCTAGTGTCATATTTTGCTAGTACATATTATGTCAATTTTGGGTTGCTAATGAACAAGTGTGACAATTTTGTTTCAACAATACGATACATTTTGTCTCAGAATAAAGGAACACATACTAATCAGATTCAAAGAAGGAGGTAGTGTCTAGCAGAAAAGTCTCATGACAATAGAACAAAAAAAAAGCGAATTAGTAATAGAAGTACAATCAGAGTTTCGGCTTAAAGCAACCAGATATGAAACCTTTCCGATTAGGAATTCGTCCACGAGTCATTAACAAAGTCATTAGACTCCAGTATTCTTTGTTTGTTTCAATCATCCTTGCAAATAATTTGCGGTCTCTGTCAGGCGTTTACCAATGAGTTTCCCTTTATAATATTCGTTACATTTCTCTGTAATTGGAGTGAAAATAATTTTCCATGTTGTTTTAATACATCTCGTGCCCTTCAAGTATGAGTCTGGATAATTATTTATCTCCTCAGTCTTTGCATCTCCCATAAATCGTTTAAGGAGTATCAATCTAAAATGCATCATCAAGACCAACTAAAAAATCGCATACTTTATGTACTTTGTTAGTTTTTCTTTTTAATATAGACTCAAATTAAAAAAAAACAACGCGCGAATAAATTCAATGTTAGCGGATGAAATCTTTAAAATCCAGAACTAGCGAATATTGGTATTTCATAAGATAAACTAGTTCACTAAAAGCGGGAAAACAAAAAACGAAAGGTTAGCTTAATAGATGATAGAACATTATAATAGATTGCAAATAACTGTAAGAAGAAAATATATGAAAAGAAAAGAAAGGAAAAATGTAAAATTGAAAGAGAAAAGAACATCAACAAAAAAAAAGTAAAAGAAAAAATGAAAGAAAAAATAATGAAAGGGAAATAGGGAGAATAAATTATCAAAATATTTTTTTGATAAAACACTAATAAAATATTGGCATTTCAAAACCGAATTCATAAAAATATCTAACTGAAAAGATAATCAGAAAATATGATTACTGAGAAAAGTTGCATATTAAATCAATTCAATTTCAAGTCGTCAATGGCGAAGTGTCGAAGCAAGAATACAAAATGGAATTGAGAAAATAATTCAATATTCCGTTAATTTCTAATAAGGTGACATTATTGGGAATTTACATAAAAGTAAATCCTTTATTGTCAGTATTTGCTTTTTCTCCGCTGAGACCAGGCGAAGCGGTCTCTCAACCATCGTAACTAGTTAATCTATTGTGGAACGTGTGTCTCTAATTTATTTAATTGATAACAATGTTACGTTAGATTAAGAGGTGTAAATAAATAAGATTTAATCTTAAATAATAGCGGAGAAATAAAAGCATGTTAAGTCCAAGATCATAACAAAGACACTTTAGTTCATGTTTTATCTTGAACAAATAATAACAGAAGGAATTACAAAGGTTAACTAGTTCTATTTTGCTAGTATAGGTTATGTAAGTGTTTATTTTGCTCAAAATTTCGTAAATTGTTTAAGTATAGCTGTATCATCAAGAAAGACTCACAAAATCTATGAAAATGATTATTTTATCTATTTTAAAATATGTGATCTTATAAATACATTTTCTACGAGGGGTGTGCAATAAGTAATGCCCTTGACCCACTTCCAGTTGTCTGATCTAGCTGAAATTTTGCATGTGGTATATCTCTACGGGTTATCTCTACGGGTTGAAATTTTGCATGAGGTATATCTCTACGGGTTATGTGGCAAATTACAGCTTTGAACTAATTGTGGTTTCTGTTTTACAGGTGTTTGAACTGAGTCAGGTGTGAAATTGAGCCTGTTGAATGTCGAGGTTTATCAAATTGACTTGAATGTCGAGCAGTGATCCGGGTTTTGTATTTGAAAGGCCGCAAACCACAGGAGACTTTTGATGAAATGAAAGAAACTTATGGTGATAATGCCCCATTATATGACATTGTAAAACGCTGGCATCGTGAATTCAAACATGGCCGGAAGCTTATGAAAACAGCTCCCAGACTTGGTCGCCCCCCCTTCTGCCATTGATAAGGCATCTGTCTGTCAAGTTGAGGCTGCCATTTTGGAAGATCGGCGCATTACTATTCGCCAAATAGACAAAGATGTCATGATTAGTACAGGGTCTGTAGAAACTATCATTCATGACCATTTGCATATGCATAAGGTGTCTGCCAGATGGATTCCCAGGTTGCTCAGACACACAGAAGCGAGAACGCGTCGAGTGCTCAAGGATGAATTTGGAGATGTGCCAAGAAGATGAGTCAAAGTTTTTAAAAAGACTGATTACACAGGATGAAACCTGTGTCCATCACTATGATCCAGAGATCAAAGCCAAGCAATGCAGTGGAAGCACTTGGACTCACCACCTCTAAAGAAGGCAAGGCCGCAGCCCTCCGCTGGCAAGGTCATGCTCACAGTCTTCTGGGACCAGGGCGGAGTAGTGATGACAGATTTCCTGGCAAAGGGTACCACAATTACAGGAGCCAATTATGCTTCACTTTTGAAGAAATTAAGGGAAGCTATCAAAATCAAGAGGCGGGGCAAGATCAGCAAAGGTACCCTCCTCCTGTAGGACAACGCTCCGGTCTACAACTCGCATGTCGCCAGATCAGAAGCACGGGCGTGTTATTATGAAATCCTTCCCCATCCTCCCGACTCTCCTGACCTCTGACTTTAACCTCTTCCCAGCCATGAAGTTGTTTTTAAAAGGAAAGCGTTTCCCAGATGATGCAGCCTTGATTTCTGAAGTCACGTCGTGGTTGGAGGACCAACCTGGGGTGTTCTACAAAAACGGTCTCCAGAGCTGCATCAAACGATGGGAGAAATGCATAATGCGAAATTTTTATTGCGAAGACATTATTCTCGAAACCAATTCCTTTCTTACCGCACACAAACTAAAGATAAATGATAAAATACATTTCATATACGTATTAATCGACTGTGGAATCCTGCACAATACCTAACCCACTCAGAACAACTCCAATATCCTCAATTTCCAGAGCGAATGCTTACAAAAATACAAAATAGCCCTAATAAAAAACCTGATACAACACGCATACAATATTTTCCTCGTCGAAATAAATATTTTGCATAGAACTAACCAACATAAAACAAACTTTAATAAACAATAATTTGTCTAATAAAATAGTCTACCAACACATAAAACTTTATGGAACCTCTATGTAAAAGAACACGAACCTCAACTAAGAAACAAATTATTATTTTTATCTATATTAGAAAAATCTATTTCATACTCAATATAAACAAAAAAATGACAAACCTCATAAAATGATACATTAAACAATTGAACAAAATAAAGATTAAATTAACGATTAAACAATAATATATCACACAAAATTTAAAAATTCTAATTTAATAAAAAAAAAAGAATAATACTATTAACCCTACACTAAGCCAAACAAATGTAATATACAAATTCCCTTGTCCATTCGAAAGATTATCTTTCTACATTCATCTGCGAACCCTCTACAGACACCTCACATATCACTTGTTTGCAAACAGCTCCATTAAACGCCATATTATTTCGCATAGTTCAGCCGAAATAACAAATATATTTACCACTAATACTAAAATTATGTACCGAAAAAATTGCACAAAAAGATTAGTATTACTAGAAGCAATTAAAGTCCAAATTATACCTCCTAACATTAACAAAATAGCATTTAATATATTTAGTAGCATATACATATTAAACAATTAATATATATTCACATAATTATAGAAAAAAAAATAAACTCAACGACACACCTTTCATATTTTCTTCTTCTGGACAGATAACTTTGTTAAAATAAATATTAAAATAAAATGAACTAAAGACTTAAAAATCAAAATAAAATTTAAAAATAAAACGAATATCCATATGAGAACAACCGTAAAAATCTTTAACACGAACTATTTCTGGTGATGACCACTAATCGAAAGCGTTCGAAGAAAGACGAACACGAAATTGTCCGGTTACATACTACACAATTTGTTCCAAAGGACAAAAAGAAAACACAAAAATAAAAATCAATGAATGTAGATAAAAATAAAACACAATCGAAACAGAAATTAGAATTTGACTCTTAAAAGGAAACGCATGAACAATACTCGGATTCAACATTTACAATAAACGAGTACGCTATTGCCAGTTGATTATTGTCAAACTTGTATCTATAATAGTTACGAAATGTGACAGACACTAGCTTAGAGTATCCTGTAATTAAAAATAAGTGTGATTCTCGAGAGAAAATTTATAACGAGTTTTCTTTTTCTGTTGTTTTGTTTTGTTTTTAATTCATGTACACTTTTTTTCTCAATAATTCTTCTTCTGCTCGTTTTTTCTTTTTTCATTTTGTTATTTCTGCAATGTATTTCAACAAACTTCCTTCATTTGTCTTTCCAGGACGAAAAAAATCAAATCATGACAACCAACGTTTGGCTACGTCACGTGAGTATAAAAGCGCGCTTTTTAAACTTTGTATTTGTCTATTTCTACTGGTTTCATTCTTTGCGTTTCTTTTTTTTTAATTTTCTGATTTCTTATTAGTATATTATCATCGTTCATTAATTTCTCCTCCACTTTTTTTTTACACAGTGATCACCACTTATCAAGGCCCGGAAGCCACATTGTTGTTTGGTTTTTAGTAATGCTTTTCAGTATTTCATGCTTTTTTGCATGTTTTCTATCTAATTCTGTTATTAGTTTCTTGCTCTTCCCCTTCTGTTTTCTTTTCTTCCATTTATTTTTTAGCTATCTTATTCTTCCTCTTCTATTTCTTACTATCCCTGAATTTTCGTCCCCTTATTTTTTATCTATTTTTTCTTTTAGCTGTTTTCTTTTTATTTGTTCTAGTTTTTATTTTATGAATTCATTCATCGGTTTTTTTTTAAGTATTTCTTTGGCATTTCTTTTTATTTTCACATTTCGTCCGTATTTCATTTTTGCTTGCTCGCTTATTATAATTTTCTGATATTTATTTGCAAATTACTTTCATTTCATTTAATATTTGGATTTTAATTTTCATTTCCATTTATAGTTACTACTTTCTTTGTGCTTTTTTTTTTCTTTAGAATGAACGTCTCCATTCATTAATCTATGTTTCGTCATTCTTCTTTCTTTCTTGATTTCATTTATTGATTTCTTCTTGAGTTTGTAGCGGAAGGACCATCGCTCCCCGATCTACAACTTCCTGTTCAAGCCGAAAAACACAATAAATGCAGACACAATCAACGCCTTATTCATCCTCAACCAAAGATGGAAACTAAATAATTTGTTTCTCCTTGAAAACTCTGCATTGAAGTGTCCTTCTATAACACGATAATACTTTTAGAGTAAGAAATGACCAAGACAAGGACATGATATATTTCTGTTTACATCTCCAAGTTTTTCTAAAATCATTTGGAGATATCGGATTTGATTCAACCAAATTTAGATAAAAATCCCACGCTTAACTCTATGTAAAGTTTATGTTTATAATTTTTATGTACAGAATTAACTATTTAACTAATAAACCGATAAACATAAATGTTGGAAGATAGCTGAAAATCGTAGAGAATTTTAAATAAAAGTGAAGACATTTTATAAAATCCGAATCATCAAATGGATTTTGATCAAAATTAAAATAAGGGTTCTAAACTCAAGGTTTAGTATGATTATACCATTTTAAAAAAATACCCCAGCAAGTTTTATGCACAAACTAATTCAAAATACCGAATTCATTTGATATTTTGAAAAAAGTAAATTTAAATTTAGTAAAATATTTCCTAAATAAGTTTTTCAATAATTTCAGTAATTTAGGTTGATTTAGACAGACGTTCCATGCTGGTTTCTAACTGAGCACTGCGTTTGTGCAAGTTATTTGAATTTTGTCGTGATCTGTCATGGGAAAAAATCATTTTCTTAATAATTATTTTTTAGACACATTATTTTAATCTTAATGCAGTACGATGAGAAATTAATTTAAAACTAACTTAAACAGGGTTTTTATGTAGGAAGTTAAAGGCAAACAGATTACGACATTGAGTAACATCCGGCGTCACAAGTTTTTCACCTTATAACGATAAGTAAAATCTGTTTTTTTATCGGCAACATATCTGTTTATATAAAAAATGGGTGGCATGACTTATTATTGATTAAAGGTACTTAATTAATTAAATATACTAAATTAATTAAATGTATTTAATTAATTAAATATACTTAATTAATTAAATGTACTTAATTAAATGTACTAAATTAATTAAATGTACTTATTAATTAAATGTACTTAATTAAATGTGCTTAATTAATTAAATGTACTTAATTAAATATGCTTAATTAATTAAATGTACTTATTTATTAAATGTACTTAATTAATTAAATGTACTTATTAATTGAATGTACTTATTAATTAAATGTGCCTAATTAATTAAATGTACTTAATTAATTAAATGTACATAATTAATTAAATGTACTTAATTAATTAAATGTACTTAATTAATGTACTTAATTAATTAAATGTACATAATTAATTAACTGTACTTAATTAAATGTATCTAATTAATTAAATGTACTTATTAATTAAATGTACTTATTAATTAAATGTACATATTAATTAAATGTACTTATTAATTACAGAATATACAATATATGTGTATTGATTGAAATAAATATGATATTAATCACTTCAACTTCAACTACTGACGAGCTGTCACTGTGAAATAATAAGGAATCACTGTGAAATAATAAGGAATCACTGTGAAATAAGGAAATAATAGTCAACAAAATATTTTGTTATTAGCGACTAAAACTTGCATATTTTTCATTATAAATAAACCATAAACAATGGTTTTTTTCCAGATTTTAAATAAATTGCGCGATTGTAGTCGACGCGTTTCGCTCGATATAAATATGCCATTTCCTTTATTTATTTCAAAGGAGAACATTAATTTTAATTTGAAAATTTAGCTTTTAAGCAATTAATATAAAGTTTAAAGCAATGAACGTATTTTTGGACGTAGTTTTGCGAATAATGCGATAGATTTTTATGATCAATTTTGATACAAACATGAAATATTTGAAAAAGGTTATGCGTACAAAATATATAAATGTACCTTAGAAACATATTTAGTGAAAAGATGAAAATCATGTAGATACGAATTTAAAATAGTTATCACAATATTGTTAATAACACTACATGCAGGGATGAGCAGTTTAAAAAGTTTGAGAAAATTTGTGAAAATCAATTTGTGAAAAAATAATTTATGAAAATTAAAATGTTTACTTTAATTGTTGGAGAATAGCAGCTTGATAGAGATTCCGTTTGTAAAGACATGAATGTACCTTAATTCTCTTTTTCACCGGTCACTCATGGGTTGGCTAAAAATGTTAAAAGGTTATATGGGTTTGAGGTTCGAACCGTGCGAACAGCAAAACTGGTATTCTCCATACTGAAAAGTGTGTATGTGGATGAGATTTAAAATAAATTATCATATTGCTTTCTCTTTCTTCCTACAATTCCATATGCATATATATATATATATATATATATATATATATATATATATATATATATATTATACATATATATATTATACATATATACTTATATATATTATACATATATACATATATATTATATATATGCATATATATACATGCATATATATGTATATACATATTATATATATATTGTATATATACAGAGAGAGAGAGAGAGAGGGGGGGGAGATACGAAATAAATGATGAGAAATCAAAGTTAACTAAAGCTTTACTAAATAATCGGATTTTTACTTTTGTTTTTGTTTTGAATTTATGTTTTCCTTGTTCATTATGCTTTTGTATTTTTCTGCTTTTATCTTCATATGCATTTCACTTCCCCCCTATATATCCTACCCTCTTGTATTTCCGTTCCAACATCCTTCCTACTGATATATACATATTGTCTATCTTTATCTCATTGCTAAGCTAATTTCCTTATGTCAGCTTTCTTTACATACATAAAGATCCCTGTTTTTCCCCTTCTGATCATAAGAATTTGGCTTCGAAATGCCATGACCTAAAGAATTGTTTTCTCCTTATTCTCTTTTTCTTTATGCTGTATTAACTTGATGATGTAATAAAATTTTATTCAACTTTGAATTCTTATCTTTTATTTCTTATATAATTTTCTTTAAGGCCGTGTAACTAGTTTTACCGTTTTGATAAGTTTGTTTGCTTAAAGATTATGTGTACCTTAATCATATTTATTTATCACATCTATCTATCTATCCCCCTCTCTCTCTCTCTCTCTCTCTCTCTCTATATATATATATATATATATATATATATATATATAATTTTAATGTAATATATATATATATATATGTACAGAGAAAGAGAGATTTGAATTTTACATATTTATGTTTACCTAAAAACATTAATGTTTCATGCTTTCGCAATTTTCAGTGCAAAAAACTGAAAATTCACATCGGTTGAAGAACTCAACCACAGCGACAAAGTTACCTTTAACTGTATATCATGTTTTTAAACCGCCATCAATTAACATAGGAATAAAATAGATTGAAATTTTATATGGTATCAAATCAGCTGACGTTAGTGCTCAAAAGCAGCAATTAAAACATTACGTCATACTATATATATATATATATATATATATATATATATATATATATATATATATATATAGTAATTTATAAAATATATATGGCGATTAAGCTACACTGAATATTCGGCTCTTCATCCACTCTAGGATTCGTCAGGCTTATGCACGAATTATGTGGTTGTTTATCGTTTTTATATGTTCCTCTTCTGTTGAGGATTTTAGTTAGCCAATCAGCTTTCTAGTATCCACTGCGACCCTTCCTATCAGCCAATGGGCATGCATTTTATCGAACAAAGGATCTGTTTTAAAACTAGTTTAGTGGTTTAAGGCAGACATTTTCTTTATACATATATATATATAAATATACATATGTGTACATACATATATGCACATATATATAAACATATATATATATGCATGCATATATGTGTGATCGTTTATGTATATTCATGTTTATTTAATTTATTTATTTGTTTATTTTCGATTGTTTTTGTTAGTTTTAAAACTATTTTGTATCGCTATCCTAGAGTAAATTTTTTTGTGAACACAGTTATTTGCTATTTCTCTTCTACAGTTTAATAGATTTTGGGGTTCTTTAAAGTACAGGATAGCAATTTTTTTTTTAATTAAAGGTTTAAAAATATAGAAAACAAAGATAAATCTACGTTTATTCAGTTTGACATCATAGACTTTTATCCCCTCGATAACCGAAGAACTTTTAAACATTGCCCTAGAATTTGCCGAGACATACACTGATATATCCTCGGAAGAAATCAATATCATTAAAAAATGTAGAAAATCAGTTCTAATAAATAACAATAACCAATGGATAAAAACTAAAATGAAAAATTCGTTTGATTTGGCGATGGGTGCCAGGGATTCTGCAGAGGCATCATATCTTGTGGGGTTATTCATTCTATATACCCTCACAAGCATATTTGATACTACGGATATCGGCCTATATAGAGAGGACGGACTAGCTATAATAAAAAGCTCCAAAAAAGTCAAGGGAGAAAACTTTAAGAAAATCATACACAAAGTAAATTTTAAAAAATTAGGCCTAAAAGCAGACGTATCAGCTAACATAAAAATAACAAACTTCCTGGACGTCACGTTAAACTTAGATAAAAACACATATGAACCCTACTTAAAAGATAACGCTACTCCAATTTACGTAAACCCTAAGTCCAATCACCCACCATCAATTATAAAACACATTCCTTATTCGATCGTAAGTAGACTCAGTAATTACTCAAGCGATGAAAATGCATTTCACAGGTCAACCAAAATCTACGAAACAGCCCTAAAAAATAGTGGATACAAAAATATCGATATCAAATATAAGCAACAAAACACCAATAACTATAATAAAATCAAAAATAGAAGAAAAAGAACTATAATCTGGTATACGGCCCCATACAATCAAATGTTAAAAACAAAACTTGGCAAGAAATTTCTAGATCTTATTGGAAAACACTTTCCAGCAACCAACCCCTTACACAAAATCTTCAATAAAAATACCTTAAAGTTATCCTACAATTGTTGCGAAAATTTAGAGATGATAATTAAAGCACATAATAACAAAATACTAAATAAAAACAATGTAAACAACAACAAAATAAACAATAAAAAGAAAGTAGACATATTGACAAAAATAAAACTAACACTAGCAGAAATAATAATAATAATAATAATAATAATAATAATAATAATAATAATAATAATAATAATAATAATAATAATAATAACAAACCAACTCCGGACAACAACAACCATACCATAAATAAAAATACTAATAACGAACAAGATAAATGCAACTGTAGACACCGCACACTTCAAAATAAATGTCTAAAAAATGCGTAGTTTATCAGGCAACAGTATTTGCGAAAGAAACCCCGAATAACAAGAAATATTTCGTAGGCATGACTTCCTTAGGTTTCAAAACCCGATACTATGACCACAAAAGTAAATTCAACACTAAAAAAAACACCGTATAAAAACAACACTAGCGAATAAATACTGGGAACTCAAAGAAAGCGGACATTCGCCGGTAGTCGAATGGAAAATAATAAGACAAGCTACCACGTGTAGGCATTTTGACGACCCATGTAAAATATGCCTTCATGAAAAATTTGCTATCCTGTACTTTAAAGAACCCCAAAATCTATTAAACTGTAGAAGAGAAATAGCAAATAACTGTGTTCACAAAAAAAATTTACTCTAGGATAGCGATAAAAAATAGTTTTAAAACTAACAAAAACAATCGAAAATAAACAAATAAATAAATTAAATAAACATGAATATACATAAACGATCACACATATATGCATGTATATATATATATGTATATATATATATGTGCATATATGTATGTACACATATGTATATTTATATATATATATATATAAAGAAAATGTCTGCCTTAAACCACTAAACTAGTTTTAAAACAGATCCTTTGTTCGATAAAATGCATGCCCATTGGCTGATAGGAAGGGTCGCGGTGGATACTAGAAAGCTGATTGGCTAACTAAAATCCTCAACAGAAGAGGACCATATAAAAACGATAAACAACTACAGAATTCGCGCATAAGCCTGACGAATCCTAGAGTGGATGAAGAGCCGAATATTCAGTGTAGCTTAATCGCCATATATATTTTATAAATTACTAACTAGCTCTACCTACGTATTGAGCACTTTGGAGGTAAATACTTAAAGTTTACGCATAAATCTATACTTTCGTATATTAATTTTATGTGAGTAAATGAAGTAGTTATATATATATGTATATATATGTATATATATACGCTACTAATATATATATATATATATATATATATATATATATATATATATATATACATATATACTAGCTGTACCCTGCCACGCGTTGCTTTGGCTCAAATTGGCGCAATGGAAAAAGTTCCAAAATGAGAAAAAGCATGTTTCTTATAGGTTTAATTTTCCATTTTGCATGGGTACACAGTTTTTGTTGTTCCATTTTTTTAGCTGATATAGAGATTTTCCGGTTTGGTGACTCTTGAATACGTAATATAAATTGTCCATGTGAAAAAACAGTCAGTGTGTAACTGTAAGGCCCACAATTGTAAAGATTGTTCCCTGTGCTTTGTTGATGGTTATTGCAAATGACAATAAAATTGGAAAGTTCAATTTCCTAAAGTGTAATGATGTATCCGGTGGAATCATAGGAATGCATGGAATGAAGATATATTCATCTGTGAAAGGTCCTGTTAAGATTGTTGTTTCTATGATATTGTGTGTTAATTTTTTTTTTTACTGTAAGCTATGTGCCATTGCAAAGCTTGGATTGGTTTATATTTCACAACATGATAATTAGTACACCAAATTTCAGTTGCAATACATGCGGTGGCATCCCTGGCAAATATAGCTGTTTTATAATTAACCACTTTATCTGCTTTCACAACAGTGTCGATGGATTTGTATTTGACTACCTCACTTGGAATTTTACATTGAATGATAGCGTTAAGTTCATGGGCATCTTTGTATTGACCTGCAAGAATATCCCATTCACTCAGTCAAATGGAATTCTTATAATTTGAATATCTGCAAAAACCTTTTAAACTAACTATTCTTTTGATGAAATAAGATTACAGAAATTACAGAAGTTAAAAGTCAAAGAATTTTGCCCTTAACTCTGATCGGCTGGCACTTTTTCGTACCCAATTTCCCACAAGTGATGCAAAAGTTTTTGTGCGGATCGAACAGTCGGCAACTGGACATGCATATTTTGAGTTAAGTTTAATGTCTTCACATGGAACAAAAAAGTAGAGTATTTGAGGCAAGCATTTATTTCATCTGCTGGTGTTGATTGAAGAATAACAGGTAACATTTGTCTGAAATCTCCTGCAAGCAATATTACTGCATTCCCAAATGGTCTGACATTGCCACGCAAATCTTGCAAGGATCGACCAAGAGCCTCAAGTGATTTTTTGCGTACCATTGTGCATTCATCCTAAACGATAAGTTTGCATTTCTGCAATATTTTTCCCCATATTGGATGTTTTGGAGATGTCGAACATGAGATTTTTGAAAAATTGAATGTTTTAAAGTAGAATAAATAATTCTTCTACTTGGCAGCAAGGTTGCAGGTATTCCTCATGCAGCAAGGGCTAAGGCTATGTCATTTTGTTACCAAATGACTGCCAAAAGCAATTTGATTAGAAAGGTTTTACCAGTTATTTCTGGTGCTGTTCAAGGTAGCAGTAATCTCCAAATAACTTCTATTCTCACAGTCAGTAAATTAGGTGACTAAAATAGGATTTATCCATGTTTTGACAATGCCTTATTCACTGTAATTAATTTAGGAGATTAAAATAGGATTATGGATTAGAGATGGACAGATAGAGAGGAAGATATATAGATAGGAAAGAGAAAGTGAGAGGAAAATAGAGAAAGAGAAGGAGATAGAGAGATAAAGGGATTGATAGATAAACAGAGAAAGGGGGAGAGTTAGAAACAGAGAGGGATAAGACAGAGGAAAGGAGAGAGATAGAGGGAGTTAGAGAGAGAAAGGGGCTCAAAGAGAGATGGAGAGGGTGATATAGAGAGAAATATAGATTGAGAGAGGGAAAGGGAGAGATGGATAGAGAGAGATATTAAGAGAGGAAGAGAGAGGGGGAGAGAAACAGGTGAACTACACTTCACCGTTTGTTTCTTCGTTCAGTAGAGAAGAAATCTTTCGAGACTGAGGCAATTTTAATGTTTTGTTATTATCCAGAATACCCCTTTTTTGGGGGGGGGGCTAGATTTTCCTCACATTAGAAACCGACCGGGTTATCTGTACTTTCACTTAACAAATTAATAAAAGAAAAACATATTGTAAAATTTGAATTTAACATGAAAATACTATTTTAAAAAATAGCACGATAACATAAGTGCATAAGTGTCACTTTAGGTACTCCTTGGGCGTTGAGTTCCATGGCGACCAGCATAATTATTTAATGGTCGCTCCCTTAGCCCCCCCCCTAGTCAAGGCTAATGCATGCGCACGAAACATTTTTTTTTATTTACTGACGTTGGCTTAGTAACTAAACGATTTATTGATAATTTCGTAACCCTTAAACGCATGCCGGAAGATTTAAATTGGTTCATTATTGTTGTAATGAAAAAAAAAAACGTTTCATTCAACAAAAAACCAAAAACACATATTAATGATAAATGATTTATTGAAATTTACTAATTTTTAAATAAAAAAGTTAAAAAAAAAAGTTAATAAAAAAATAGTTGCTTATGTGCGCATAAAAAATTGTTTTTTTTTTTTGTTTTTTTTTAGATTAGGTCCACCTTGGAACCCCCCCCCCCAACCTCCAAATCTTAAGAACAGCTTCCGGAATAAACACCACTTTTGAAGGGGGGGGCTATTTGCAAAATTTAACTGATATTTGTTGTCAGCATACCCACCCGAAAATACTATTAAAAAAAGGAGGGGTTCAGTGCCCGTGGCAGAGAAGTAGATTTATTTATCAATAAAAGTTGCGGAGAAGTAAATTTATTTTCAATAAAAAGTCGTCATTTAAAAAAAGAAAATTGTGGAGGTGGACCTAAATGTAAATATTTACCCAAAAAATTATCCCGAAGTTTATTGCAAAAACGTTTTGTTTTCGCACTATTCAACCGCGCATGTAAATTAAAAAATATTTGTAAAAGTGAGAAGTTATCAGAAGTTATCAGTAAATGATTTAGTTTTTTTTTAATTTATTTATTTATTTTTTTACATTAGGTCCACCTCCACAAATTTTAAGAACGACTTTCAGAATAAACACCCTCAACCTCTCCATGTTAACAACGGATGTCGGAATAAACACCATTTGGGGGGGGATATTTAAAAATAAAAAATCGATAAAAGTCGTCATTTTTTAAATTTAAAATCAAATGTTTGTAAAAGTGAGAAATTATTAATTTAATAATTATTAATAAATGTTTAGTAACATTTTTCGGTGCTAATGCAGAGAGTGATCCGCGCTATTTTTTAAATCGTGTTTTTTTTTATTCCAACCAATCTTATATCGAAAAACAAAAAAAAACTCAAAGAGCAAGCGACAAACTTTCTTTTTTTTTTTTTGGCCTTAATAATAAAGAAAAAATGTGTAAATTAAAAAAATTGGAAGATAAACAAATGAATTATGTTTTGTCTTTTTTTACTAAACAGAAAATAAAATCTTTCATCAATTCGTGGCTGTGAAATGAATCGAACCGGAAGTTCAGTTTTATCAACAGAACAGATTCGCACCACGGTTAAAAAAAATATATTTATTTTATTTAATATTTTAATAATTCGCGAGGTAAATTTATTTAAATAACATAAAAACATGCCTCGACTCTAAAGATGGGTTATCTGAAAATTTCAAATAAATTGGTAACGTAGAAATATGGTTTTATTCGTTTGGAACGAACCAAATTTACATTTTTATATATATAGATATACGCTACTAATTATATATATATATATATATATATATATATATATATATATATATATATATATATATATATATATATATAGTTGAAGGTAAAAGTTATTCAACTATAACATAAGACTAATAACCTCAGAAGGTTATAAATCCCATTCCCGGATTTAGCATTGATTTAAATTATTTTCTATTGGTCAATTTTAGTAACCAATGCAGTCTATTGCCTATTCCCTTAGTAAACCTTTTTGCGCTTATTTGTGAACTTTCTGAGAAGCATTATAGAAACATTAATTTTGTAATCGTCTCCTCATTGATATGTACATATATGTATGTGCATGGGTATGTGTGTGAAAATTGAATGTTGAATGTGTTAATATCGATGTCTATATTTTTTGTTGTTTTTAATGATTCTGAGTTATTCTCTCGCATGTTATTTTGACTTTACTTTTATTTACGCGTCAGATTATTTTTAGAATAAAATTTATGATTCTACCATGAATGTAATCTATCGATATTCCATTTCTTCATAGAAAACACCATGCGATCAAAGTTTCTGTCAGTTGAAGTTAAAATGAAAAAATTCTGCTCAGATGAAGTAAAGAAAAATGTTTTCGTTATTTTTCATGAGATAAATTCTTCATTATCGCAAGTATTGATCAGTTGCCACTTGACTAAAGAGATGGATGGGAGGCGAGCATACATTGATTCCTCATTGCGTGGAATGATGTTTCGATCTGTTTGGAGAGAGGCAAATCTTTCAAGAAGCATGATTTTAGTTCTGGTGACAAGCAATTCATCAGAAAACACCACACACATTATCGACTGACACAACACATATCTGATGGATTGCTACTATCATTTGTTCCATAAACATAGACAAATATGGTTGCTTAAAAGTAAACATGTACAAATGTTAAAATATACTAATTAAGAATTTAAATAAGTTACAATAAGATTTTTTCAAATGACCAGAAAATCTACGCTTCGCCAAGTTTACATAAATATTCATATTTATATACAACAGCGTCTCAATTGGTAAAGTGAACATGAGAACAAATAAAGAAAGATGTTTTCCCAATAAATTGTAGACAAACAAAACAAAAACAAATCTTAATAATTGGTATGAGTCGATATAGGAAGAAAAAAGGGAACATATAAGCATCTAATTTAAGGCTGGTGTTTATATATACAGACTGTACAAAAGACCCCTTAAACCGAAATTGGAAAAAGAACTTTTATTTCATGATGAACAAAACAAAATGAACTAATTTAGATTTTAATACATGTGAAGTATTATATTATATATTTTTTACATGATATTTTATTACTAAATTTAAAATAATACGTTATAATAAATTATTCAGTCAATAGTTTATATTTTATAAGTTCTATATATGTTGAATTAATTTTAGATTCGGATTATCAGTATTATTGATTTTTTAATGTACTACTGTTAAACATGGTTTAAATCAGATATATCATCAATATAAATATTGTGAGCTTGTTCCTAATTGAGCCCGAAAAATAAATGAGGATTCACTAATTAAAATAATATAAATCAAAATATAAGAAAGTAGTCGTTTTTTTTTTATTTACTCGTTTCAACCATATTCCATCATATATTTTCTTGTTTACAATGAAATCAAATATGTGTGCAATTGGTCTCATCAATAAATAAATATGCTCTAACATATAGATATTGTGTTCCTAATTGAGCCTGAAAAATAAATTTAGTATTCACTAATAAAAATATTATAAACCAAAATATAAGAAAGTAGTCTGAGATTTTAGTTTAAAGTTTTTTTTACTCGTTTCGACTATATTAAATCATATACCTTCTTGTTTATAATAAAATCAAATATTCGTGTAATTGGTCTCATCAATAAATAAATAAATAAATAAATGTTCAAACATCATTTAAAGAAAAAAATACGAGTGAATACTTACGAAAGATTTATTCTTTCTTAAAAACTGCTTCTTTTAAACTCAACAGATTCGGTCGACATTTATCTACAAAACTGTTAGTAAAACATAGAATTACATCAGAATTTTTTTTTAAATATATACTTATTTACACATCGATATAATTTTTTTAAATATATACTTATTTACATATCGATATAAATTTTTTTAAATATATACCTATTTTCATATCAATATAAATTTTTTTTAAATATATACTTATTTACATATCGATATATTTTTTTTAAAATATATACTTATGTTAATATCGATATAATTTTTTTTAAATATATACTTATTTACATATCGATATAATTTATTTTAATATATACTTATATTCATATCGATATAATTTTTTTTTTAAATATATACTTATTTTCATATCGATATAATTTTTTTTTAAAATATATACTTATTTTCATATCGATATAAATTTTTTAAAATATATACTTATTTATATATCGATATAATTTTTTTTAAATATAAACTTATTTACATATCGATATAATTTTTTTTTACCTATATACTTATTTAAATATCGATATAATTTTTTTTTAAATATATACTTCTTTTCATATCGATATAAATTATTTTTAAATATATACTTATTTACATATCGATATAAAAATTTATTTACATATCGATATAAATTTTTTAAAAATATATACTTATTTACATATCGATATAATTTTATTTAAATATATACTTATTTACATATCGATATAAATTTTTTTAAATATATACTTATTTACATATCGATATAAATTTTTTTAAATATATACTTATTTACATATCGATATAATTTTTTTTAAATATATACTTATTTACATATCGATATAATTTTTTTTTAAATATATACTTATTTACATATCGATATAATTTTTTTTAAATATATACTTATTTACATATCGATATAATTTTATTTAAATATATACTTATTTACATATCGATATAATTTTATTTAAATATATACTTATTTACATATCGATATAAATTTTTTTAAATATATACTTATTTACATATCGATATAAATTTTTTTTAGAATATATACTTATTTACATATCGATATAATTTCTTTTTTTAAATATATACTTATTTACATATCGATATAATTTTTTTTAAATATATACTTATTTACATATCGATATAAATTTTTTTTTTAAATATATACTTATTTACATATCGATATAATTTTTTTTAAATATATACTTATTTACATATCGATATAAATTTTTTTTTTAAATATATACTTATTTACATATCGATATAAATTTTTTTTTAAATATATACTTATTTACATATCGATATAATTTTTTTTTTAAATATATACTTATTTACATATCGATATAATTTTTTTTTAAATATATATTTATTTACATATCGATATAAATTTTTTTTTTAAATATATACTTATTTACATATCGATATAAATTTTTTTTTTAAATATATACTTATTTACATATCGATATAATTTTTTTTAAATATATACTTATTTACAACTCGATATAAAAAAGTTTTTTAAATATATACTTATTTTCATATCGATATAATTTTTTTTAAATATATACTTATTTACATATCGATATAATTTTTTTGAAATATATACTTATTTACATATCGATATAAATGTTTTTGAAATATATACTTATTTACATATCGATATAAAAATTTATTTACATATCGATATAAAAAAGTTATTTAAATATATACTTATTTTCATATCGATATAAAAAAAGTTTTTTAAATATATACTTATTTACATAGCGATATAAAAAAATTTTTTAAATATATACTTATTTACATATCGATATAAAAAAGTTTTTTAAATATATACTTATTTTCATATCGATATAATTTTTTTTTAAATATATACTTATTTACATATCGATATAATTTTGTTTTAATATATGCTTATTTACATATCGATATAATTTTTTTTAAATATATACTTATTTACATATCGATATAATTTGATTTTAAATATATACTTATTTACATATCGATATAAATTTTTTAAAATATATATTTATTTACATATCGATATAATTGTTTTTAAAATATAATCTTATTTACATATCGATATAATTTTTTTTTAAATATATACTTATTTACATATCGATATAATTTTTTTAGATATATACTTATTTACATATCGATATAATTTTTTTTAAATATATACTTATTTACATATCGATATAATTTTTTTTTAATATATGCTTATTTACATATCGATATAAAAATTTATTTACATACCGATATAAAAATTTATTTACATATCGATATAAGAATTTATTTACATATCGATATATTTTTTTTAAATATATACTTATTTACATAGCGATATAAAAATTTATTTACATATCGATATAAAAATTTATTTACATATCAATATAAAAATTTATTTACATATCGATATAAAAATTTATTTACATATCGATATAAAAATTTATTTACATATCGATATAAGAATTTATTTGCATATCTACATAAAAATACGAGTTATGTAGGATCTATTTTAGAGGTGGTGTGGTCAAATAATAAATAACACAATTAACCTTCAAATTAAATGTCCCAAGTAAAACTATATAATATAGCTTAGTAAAAATTTGATCATACATATTATACATGAAATAAATGTAATGAGTTGATTTATTGCTCAGGAGAATGAAAGGGAAAAGGCGCTCGCTGGCCTTTAAAATTAAGATATCAATAAATTCAAAGACTATTAGCAAGTTTTTAAATAGATTTTTGAACGTATATAGATATAAGAAGTTAGCCGGCATAACCTGGCGAAAATAGCTTATTCCTATTAAAACTTTTATCTTTACATTTCTATATCTTTCCTCTTTCCTTTACTTTTACCCGTTCTCTTCTCAAACCTTTCTTATTCATGTAGCCAATGTATCTCTAGCTTGACAGACACGCACATACACACAAAAAAGGCTTCTTTTAAATAATACATTCCTCGAATTTTGTCATTTTCTTCCCCATTAGTACATAATAACGTTAAAAAAAACCACCCATCGATGAAAACCGGCCTAAATTATGATGAGAGAATATTGTTTCTCAATTTTAGATTTTATTACCCCGAACAACGGAAATAAGAAATTCAATATAAATTATTGTAAATTAAAATTTACAACAATTTATTATTCGACAAAGAATAAAAATTAAAAACGTAAAATTTTCATTATTCAATGGAATTCAAAGAATAGCTATTATCCTCAGAGAAAAATAGTTAGCAAAATAATATTCATAGGCAAGCTATACTTGAGCTGGTTAGAACATAAATTGAAAACTACAAATTATAAGAGAAGTCATATTTGTATAAATGTTCATAATAATGCAGAGATATATAGGTTAGAAGGATATTCCAAATAAAGTCCAATCACGAAAAAGAAAAAGTAGTAGAAAATCTAAACTCTTCGCTGGTAAAAAAATTTCGATCCAAACTTCCCTTTCTTTAATAATGCCATGAGAAATTCAGTATATACTAAGAAAATAAAATACAACGAATGCAATCCCCTCACTAGCCATTTAAAGTCCATAATTACGCACTATATGACTCGAAGTAAAAAATCATAACAAATTAATCTTCCTCTTCTCTCTCTCTCTCTATTTCTCTCTCTCTCTCTCTCTCTCTCTCTTCATATATAAATACACACATACACACACACACGCACACATTATATATATATATATATATATATATATATATATATATATATATATATATTACCGTCTAAAATTAGAGATTCAGAAAATA
Source organism: Euprymna scolopes (assembly GCF_053919585.1). Classification (NCBI taxonomy): domain Eukaryota; kingdom Metazoa; phylum Mollusca; class Cephalopoda; order Sepiida; family Sepiolidae; genus Euprymna; species Euprymna scolopes. The sequence continues at coordinate 88,790,839 of NC_136485.1, forward strand.
AAATTATAAATATATATATATATATATAATTTTATTTTCTGAATCTCTAATTTTATATACATATATATATATATATATATATATATATATATATATATATATATATATATATATAAGCACGGGATGCCCGGCGTTTCCAGGGTGTTTGGAGGTGTGTGTTGAGCAAAAACAAAAAGTGGTAGTAGGAAGGCAGGCTCGAACCCGTACCGTGAAGGAGAAAGAGAACGGAAAAAACGTGACGTCTTTGCTGTTACGACCACCGTCAAACCGAAAGTGATGTAGGTTTAAATTAAGGCTAGACAATCGAAAAGAGGTGATGACTTTCGAAAAAATTGTCGAAAAAAGTGACCCCTCCCCGTAAAAAGTGCCCAGTTGAGAATGAATAAATTAATGTTTTTAGCACATTTTTTCGGTATTTGTCGTCTGAACGGTCGAGCTTCAAAACGATACTGATCCTGTGAAAATCCGTCGCCTCTGTCGAAAGTAATGCAAACATGCATGCATAATTTATATATTGGTTGCTCACCCAACCAAAACCGATTAAAAAGCTTGCCCTATCTCTGAATACCGTTATGTAAAATTTCAAATGTTTAGACCAGAAATTGTCTAGGTAATTTGGTAGAGACCTCACAGTCAATTTTTTTTAACTTTTACCCCTATTATGACCCCTTTTGGGCTTAAACCAAGTTATTAAGTTAGATCCATGTACAAGGAACCTATATCTAAAATTTCAAGTGTTTAGACCCAAAATTGGCGGAGGAGTTTGGTAGAGTTTTCCAAGGTGAAATCATTGAACTTGACCCCTTTACAGCCAAATTTCTGGCCGCAAACGAATTAAAAAGATGTTCCCAAATCTCAATACACTGTATATCAAATTTTGAGTCTGTAGAGTTAGTGTGTCGGGAAATGTACATACACACACGCACACGCACACAAACACACACACACACAGATACCTTCACTTATATATATATATATATATATATATATATATATATATATACATATATATATATAGTTTACTTGAAGCATTATATGAGATAGGTATATAGAAGAGATTTAGATGGCTATCACAATGCGAGGAATGAGATATAGTCCATGTTGATGAGAAAAGACGAAAACAAGTGACAATTTACAAATAAATAAGTATATACATATATGTATATATACACATATTTATTCAATTGTATGAAGTACAAATGTTTTACTTGGTCTGTGAGAATATCCATTATATGTTTTGGGAAAATATTCCCCCTTTGAATAGATCCGTTACATCCACCATTTGAAACATTTGCACTTCATACAATTGAATAAATATATGTGTATATACTTATTTATTTGTAAATTGTCACTTGTTTTCGTCTTTTCTCATCAACATGGACTATATCTCATTCCATCGCATTGTGATATCCTTCTAAATCTTATATATATATATATATATATATATATATATATATATAAATTGATACCTAATATCAGTTAGACTGTTATTGCCTCGTATACAATCAATGAACTGCAAACCGCCGTGTTTGTATGCTTCCAGAAGCACTAAAATTTTCTTCAACAGCAGAACTAATGTACATTAAATATTGTAAATAAGAACTGCATTAATGTTTTTTCTAGCATTTTATGACCATTTTCAAACGTATGTAAAATGCTCGAATTGAATCTTTGAACATTTGCTTTGAACAAAGATCAAGCGTGCTGTCAGACCCTCTTCATGAACACGTGCGCTCTTTGAAAGAGACACAACCCTCGACTATAAAAATAATATGAACGCTGAACTTAACTAAAAGCATTTGTTTAACTTGATATAATTTTTACTGTTTATATCCATAGTAGCACGTTTTCGCTCCGTATCTCTAAAATGGCGAGACATAAAATAGTGTAATCGAATGTAGTAAATATTTTTTTTAATTTTGTTTTATTCATCGAACATTCAGATTCAATCAATTAACTGGTGTTTCATCAACATCTAGGACAGGAAATTTATTCAATGCTCGTTTCCTTTTGATTCTGAGGATATTTTGGAACAAATTCCGATCACCTTATGAACCTAAAACACTTGTTATTTGCTATATATAATTGCCAAACGGATTTCTCTGTACTTTTAGTACAAAGGTTAATCTGTGTCACTAATCTATTAATGTACAATGCCGGATTATCTCTTTAAACCAGTGTTTAATTTGTTGGAATCACCAAACGCTGAGAGAATATTTTCAGAATTTATCTTATTTATCAATTATTTTATACGAAATGACGTTTTCAAATTGAACATCAAAACGAATAAAAACTTTGACCGAATTTAACTTAGCTAAACCATAGCTGAAAGCGAATGTATAGATTTTTTGATCGAAAGTTGAAATAGGTAGTGAAATATAAACATTAAACTAAGTAGATCTTTAAAGAGGTGCTAGACTATTTTAATGGTCCCCAACTGCTTCCTCTGGATACAATCCTGGTCCGAGGGTTTAGAGAAATGGATCAACCGCTATGTGATCTAATGGACTCAAAACCAATGTTAAGAACGGACTTTTCCAGCAATGTCGAAAAAGAATTATCTAATCAACAGAATTTTATGACCATTTTTTACCATATGTAAAACAGTACAAAAATAGTCATAAATAATTATTGATGCTGTCTATTTGTTATGTAGATTTTGAATTTATTACGTATTATTATTATTATTATTATTATTATTATTATTATTATTATTTATTAGTTAGATATTTAGTCCACATTTTTACGAGCTTCTGAACCTTTCCAAACATTGTTACTTACATAATTATATAGAAAACTGTGACAGATTTTGTTTGTATACTTGTGACGTAAGATTCATTCAAGATTTTCTTTCATAGTCTCATATTTTATTTTCAAATACTGATTAAGTAATACTAACAAATATATACGCATTCCTAGCGCATCTATTTGTTAGTAGAGAAATCTTCATCGGTCTCTACTGTAAGAAAACTCTAAGACGAACGCTCGTCGAATTATTGTTTGTCAATAGACGTTTGTTTTGATGAAAGAGGAAATAATATGACACTTGTTCGTAAATATGACCTTTACTCAAGTGAATTGATTGTGGCAATATTATGGTTTAACTGGCACAAAGAAAGAGAGACCAAAAAAATAAAATGAATATTGAGACAATGTAACAGTCCACAAATATTTAGAAAGGGGAAAAAGGAAAAGATGACTAACTCAGAAAGTGATTGTGCTTAATAGACCACGAGGAAAAAGAGCGGGAAAGGGCAGCAGGAAAAAGGATACACTATAAAAACGTTGATAAAAAACGGAAATATTTGGATATTTCGAAATGAAGAAGAAATTATTTTTAAAAAAACATAAAAACGATATGCTGTTACTTAATACCGAAACACAATACCTGTTGCAAACGTTTAATTTATCAATTAGACGAACCTAAGTCACTATTTTAACGATTGTTAAGGGGATTGTAACTTCATGCCTTTCCCAATAGATCCAATATCAATAAAAGTAATCGATTACATAATTCTAGACGACACCCCAATATCACATAATGCTCAATGCACTTTTGCCAGCCATGAACGATGACTGCGAATGAGAGTCCGGGACGCATTTTTTCATGCGATGATTGTTCCAACAGTAAGGCCTCCTATTTTTTTTTTATTCAAAAAGTTCAAAAGCTACGAAGACATGAATGGTACAAATAAAACGAACGACACTTTTTGCTCCAGAATTTATTTTAACAGTCACCACCATTCTCAATGCTCTTTTGCCAGGAATTCAATGGCACAAATCTGAACCTGTCGCACGTCTGTAGCAGGGACTTCTTTCTTGGCGTCTCGTACCGCTAATATCTACAACAGTGTGATGAAACTTTCTGGTAATGAACGCATAAATCCAGTCATAATAACAATGCGATTCACAATCCCATCTGATCCCCTCGGATGGAGTAAAAATAGGAGACATCGCTTTCGCAACGCCCTTAGTACATTGGAATCTTCAATCACTGTGGTATTATTATTAGATAATCATTTTCTTTTATTATCTATATAGCAATTTGCTTTTTAATGGAGAAATCGCGACACAAAATAAAATCTATCATAAAAAAGCTTTTATATGCCTACGTTGTCAATAACAAAGGCACAACATAAATTCATAACAAAATAGAAATATCGGTTTACATATTAATGTTATTTAATATAGTTAATGGTCCCGTAGTCTTATCTAAATTTAGGGCTGGGTGAAGATGTGGAGTGAGAAATTGTTGATGGATATCAACGGACTCGATCTATCCTGCCGTTTTTTTTGTTGTTTTTTTTTTTTTTTTGTGCGGGTGTTTTCTTGTTGGGTTCTTCATACTCTTGTTTATCTTGTTTTATGCAATGTTATTGTTGTATTTGAAAGAGAATTTTTTATTAATGGACACAGAAGATCAAATCTAAGTTCTTTTGATGGTATTGGAACTTGTATTAAATCTTAATACGTCCGATATAGGTTTGAAAATAAACTGCTGACAAAGTCACCAGAACATCTAAATTATCAATGGATAAAGTCACAATCCTGCAGGTCAGCGCATTTAACTACATACCATATATGATTTCGTTATAAATGACCTAATTAACCATTACAACAGTACGTAAAGAAAAGTTCACCTTCAACCACATGTTACATTAGATAAAAGCCGCACTCGCCGACATCTATATACTATCACTAGTGCTTACTTGTTTCAGATGGACAGAAAACACAGTGGAAACAGTCTATCAAAATAACATGTGAGCAACGTGTGAATTGAAAACAGATCATATTAGAAAAAGCTATAATTTAAGAAAGACAAAACTCACACTTACATATTTTACGAAAATTAAAATAAAGATGTAAAAATGCAAAATAAATTTTATTTAGACTCTTTATTTTATTTTTCATCGATGATTTGGAGTTTGGAAATTGTCTAAAATGTAATGTTTACTTCAGGGGTTTTAAGAAATTGAAATTATTTTAATGTGGTTTAATTGGTGTCTAATGGCTATGGATTAAAGTAAATGCAGATGTGAATTATTTGAATTTTCAAATGGTAGGGTTTTGAGCAGCAAGATGTTGTTTCACGTTGCAATTGAACTTCTGCACGTCAGTATAGTTTAGGAAGCAGGGACCTGGAATTCCAAAGTCTAGCGGTCCTGGGGAAGAAACTACTAAAGTAGAAAGATCTTTTACATCTAGGGATCTCTACAGTGTGAGGGTGGGATTTTGCAGGCTGTCGGGTCTGTCGAGGATGTTCACGTCGTGGGGGCACAAGTGCTTGTAGCTTGTCAGAGCATTCACCATTAAAATACTTGTAGAACAGGCAGAGGGATGCAACGTTTCGTCGATGGGAAAGAGGCTGAAGCTTAGATGCCAGTTCAGGGCCTATCAGATTTGCGACTCTTTTGAATATTGTCAAGGAGCGAGAGACTAGTAACCGATGCACCAGCCCAAATATGACAGCAATACTCCATACATGGGCGAATGGTGGCCTTATAGAGGTACAGGATACTTTCAGGTGTCAGCAGTTTTCTAGCACGGTAGAGAGAGCCCACCTTATTTGCAGCGGCCCTGGCAATGCCCTCGATGTAATTGCTCCAACTCATGTTTCCTGTGAACGTTAGGCCAAGGAGCTTGAAAGATGTACTCTCAGATAAAGAGTCGTTGGCCATTGCTATAGGTGGTAGAGAAGGTTTCTTGTAATTATTGAATGAAACTAGTTTAGTCTTGGCGGCATTGAACGTGACCATTCATTTTTGTCTCCACTTCACTACAGATTGGAGGTCATCCTCTAGTGTTTCTGCCATTTCTTTAGATATGTGTTCATTTGTTTTCCTGACGTGCCTGTTATAGAGTGTGGTGTCATCAGCATATATACCCATCTCAGAGGAAATTTCGTCGGGGAGGTAATTTATGAATATCAGGAACAATAGAGGTCCAAGGATAGACCCCTGGAGCACTTCTACATTTATATCATATTGTTTAGATGTACGACCGTCGAGGACAAAGTGGAGTTTTTCTCTTATCTAAGAAGGATTTAATTATGTTAAGTATTCTACCAGTGATACCGTATGATCTAATCTTCCTGAGGAGACCCTCATGCCATACCCTGTCAAAAGCCTTAGATATATCTAGAGCTACCGCTCTGCCCTCCCCCGCTTTGTCCAGTGAATGGTATATACGTTCAGAGATTGCAGTAAGGATGTCAGCTGTGGAACGGGCTCGTCTAAATCCATATTGTTGGTCAGTCAGAAGCTTAGCATCTGTAAGGTGATTGACTAGAGCATGGTTAATTAAGGTCTCAAATATTTTGGTAAAAAGTGGGAGGAGGCTAATGACGCGATAATTTAATGGGTCAGTTCTTCCGCCAGAATTCTTGAATACTGGTACCACAGAAGCAGTTTTCCAACAGCCCGGAAAGCAAAATTCATTAAGGCATTTGTTGTAGAGTTTGAAGAGAACTAGAGCTACTTCAGCTGAGCACTTTTTTAATAGCACAGTCGGGATGAGATCGGAGCCACATGCTTTTGAAGCGTCAAGGTTTTTTATGATAGCATGCACCTAAGCAGGGGTGATTTTCAGATCGTCTAGCGTGGCGTCTGTCCGCATAGGAAATTCAGGTAGGGGGTGGTTGGAAGGGCCCAGTGTGGAGTTTGAGGCAAACCGACTGGCAAGCATGTTAGCCTTTTCGGTTGCTGAGCAAACAACCTCATGATTGTTGGTTAGTAGGGGAATTGTTGGTTGCCCATTATTTACTACACTGTTGTAGATTTTCCAGAAGTCACGAGTTCCTAGTTCTTGTGCTTCGATGCGTTTTTTTTTTTGTGGTTTCCATAAATTCTCTCTTAGCTGTCGCTATTTCTTAACGTTACTTCTGGCTCCTATGTACTTCTGTCTGTTTGAACTGGACTTATGTCGGTTAAATCTGCGGTATGCATGCTGCCTTTGAGCAATGGCAGTTGCGCTAGTCGAAGTAAACCATTGGGGAGAGTGGGGCTTGCTATAAAATTTCCGCATGGGAACATGCGCTTCGATTGCAGTTTTGAACCATTCAGTGATCTCGTTTGCGCACTGTTCAGCAGGAAGAGAAAAATATTTCTCCATGGGGCATCTCTGATAAGATCTCTGATGGCTTCCCAGTCAGCCTTTTTATAATATCTCGTTTTGAGCACTGGCTCTTCAGTTTTGGCACTAGAGTTTAGGGCGATTTCAACCATTATCACTGCATGATCAGCGTTCCCACGTGGCCTGTCGGCATTCGTTATACAATCATCAGGAACTGTGGCCAAAAACAGATGTAAAAGTGATGTGTGTTGTTCTTGCTGGTCAGGGAAACGGATTTGAAAAGTAACAATTTGTGATAGGGAGTGAGATATAGAGAAGCTATTAGTTGTGCTGCCCGCTGCATCTGTGTAAGTAGAGAATCCAAGCCAGTTCTTGTGATGGATATTAAAGTCACCAAATATAAGTACTTGTGCGCTAGTGTCGAGGGAGAGTGCTGTGTCTATGCTGTCAGAGACTTTGTTTATTATGGTGAAGTCCTGGGTCGAGTGAGATCGGTAGAGAAAGTAAAAGTAGCTAATGCTGTGTTGCATGTTAAGTCTAAAGCACATAAAGGCTTGATCATCCGATTCAAGGTTTGTTGCTCTAGTCAAGGGAAGTGTCTTACGAATGTAAACTCCGTGCATGTGTCTGTCAGAGTCCTTACGGCAGAGTGGGAGATATGCAGGCATGTTAAAGTAGTTAGAGGGGATGGAGGAGTGTAGGTTAGTCTCACTTAGTGCTAAGATATCCGGGGTATTTGTTAGGAGAAATGCTTCAACATCAGCTAAATTGGTTCTAAGCCCACGAATATTTGTGAATGCAAGCCTCAAGGGAGGAGGCAAGTTGGATTTGTTTGACCCTAAGCCTGGTTTAAGCTTATTTTTAGATTGTACTGTCATCATATTATTTTAACGAGTTTCAGTTAGGTAAGGGGGAGATTAACAGGAGGTTATGCAGAGTATCACACATGCATCAACAGTAGACTATCAGCTGACCCTCCTTCAGCTAGGACTGTGGCCTCAGGAAAGCCCACCGGGGATGAGTGCAGGGTCCCTTTCCATGTGCGACATGGCACTACAAACATCCCGATATTATACAACTGTTGATGGAGCAGCCGCTCTAAGCGCTACCAAAGAGTTAAGGCCCCAGTCGGAAACAGCAGCCAGTAACTGTCAATCCGGTACCCTCAACCCATCAGAGGAAGGTCAACCCAATCTAATTGCTCAGGCATATATGGTACTCAAGCACTCTCAAGTGCCCAGTTTTAGGGGTAGGGTGTGTCGGGAGTGGAGAAACAGCGTTCATTGCCCTAGACAAGAAACAAGATCTACCACTGGGTGTTTCTGTCGAATCACTGTGATAGTGTCTCTGCGCCTGACTAATAGGCAAAGAAGGAGTATGGAAGCCGGGCGATAGACAGAACCTATCTACTCCTTAAGCAATTTAGGTTTGCAAACCGGTAATTTGTTTTAGTCACCAGTTCTAGGAAGGTCGTCATCCAAGACTGAAGAGGCCTCCCTCCCCTTTGGTTTAGTTTCAGAGTTTTCCTTCTCCTAGACAGATGATCTGGAAAGATCTACTGGGTCCGTCAGCACTGAGAGGGTTTGCTCCGCGTCTGGGTTCTAATCCAGGTATTTCTGTGACCTCACGTGGCTAGTTAATCTTACTGGGTTAGTTTGTAGAGGTTATATATCTGCTGAATAGTTACACTCCTCAAAGTGAATTAGGGGCATTGCTATTTCATTGTTACTGGATAAAGGGGGGTGAGTAGAGCTTATGCAGTGTAAGCAACTATGATTATAAGAAGGTTTGTTAGAAAGGAGATAATGTGGTTTGAGGCTTTCCCTTTATATATATATTTTTTTTATTTTATTCATTTTAGCTTAGGTCTAGGATAACATTAAAGTGTGAGTAGGTGTTAAGAATTGAACTACGAGTTGTGCCCAAACTATATTTTAGATGTCAGCAGGGCTTGAGATGCGACTGCAATATAGTACGGATAAAACAGTAGGTTTTGAGTCATGTGTAATTAGGTAAATAGATATATGGGCAAGTTTTTAGTAGATGCGAATAAATTTGAAGGTATAAAGTGTGTTTCTATTATTTAGGGAAGATAATTTCAGCTTTCAAGTAAGAGTCATGGACATTTAGCATAACAAGGAGCATTGGTTAAGTTTCGTATTAATCGTTGCAAAGCTATCTAGGAGGAGACAGTTATGTAATGCAGTGCGCTTTCCTTCCGAGTACAGACGTTGGCTGTTAAGTACCTAACTGGAATAGGAATGAACTCCAATGCATGTCTAAGAGGTAGAATTGTATAGATGTTTAGTGATGACTAAGCAGTTAGTATGTGTGGGTTAGGGGCTGGAAATTAAAGATTCCACTACAAACGCTGTGCAATGTAGGAGTTAAGTGACGGTTTGGTGGGAAGGAGCAGATTGTTAGCGTTCAAGAGACAGGGGTTATTAACTTACAAATAACAGATCTCCATTAGGATTTAGGGCTTCATGTAAGGTTTCTTCTGCGCATGCAGGTTAGACAGACGTAGTCGTCTTGGAGGTAAAATGTATATTGGGATTTCGTAGCTAGCCGTTAGGTGTTTTTATTTTCCAGTTACAAGAACTAGTTCATGGCGATTCGGAATTCGTATTCTGTATTTATAGGCAGACATTCAGGTCAGGCACAGAGCATATCATCCACTCAGGAAAAAAAATAGCCCCAGTATCACAGCTAAGATACTGCATATTTCAGTTACGAATATAGTGAAAGTTAAATTGGGGGCACTTATTTTTTTAATTTTCTAATTTTAAAATTTAGAATTTTTTATTTATTTTTTATTTTTTGCATCTTACCGTGGCTGTTAATATTAAGTATCGTACTTAAATAAAGTTCTTCTGTCATCTAAATAAGCTAATAGGGATTTCCCCTCCCCACTACTACCTCTATGTGACATGGTAAAAAGAAAGAAAAAAAATTAGTCAGGAAATTGTTTTAAAATAAGTGAATTAAGAATGGTTAAGATGTGTGAGAAATAATAAAATAGAATGATATGAGCACAAACGAAAAAAGAGGGTTAGATTTGATTGACTTTTTTTTTAAAAAAGAAAAAGTGTACACAGCTAAAGTTACATCTTCGAGGTGTGGATTCTTCGGCCAAATGACGCTAAGGAATTCTACCCTTTCTATCCCAGGTCATTGGAGTGGGGGGGCTTACTTTATATTTGGGGTCGTCCAGACGGAAATAAACCAATATCCTGCTTATATTTTGAATAGATTTTGAACGTCGTCACATTTAGCTTTTACAACATTTACTTAGCCAGGCACGAATTAAATAAAAAACTGAGTAATGGCAATTAGGCTGAAAAGAAATATAGAAACAATACGTAATCTGAAATCGAGACAATTTCATGGCTGAAATATTTACCAGTTAGAAGGTCCGTGCGTCTTTTTCTTTTATCGACTACAAAGCATTTTAAGCGACGCATGGTTAGCAATTCGGGTTTTTATATTTCAAGCGGTCGACTTCATATTTAAAATAATTTATTTCAATGAGAGTAGATATGCATAAATCCAATGCATGGATAGAGAATAGTTAAAATTTCAAAACAATCGAAGGTATCTGAATTATCACGATTAAGTTCGACCCCCATCTTTGCTTTATTGAATAAAACTAAATTAAACACAATATAGTCCAAGTCATCCACCCTTTCACTGTCAACTGTGCTCCAGCATTAATAATAATCGGTTAATTAGTTTATAAATGCGTACTATACGTATAAATATATAAAAACAGCTAATTTTTAAATGATATATATGTATACAAGTGTGGAATAAGGGGCAGAGAAACAGAAAGAGAGAAGATGGAATAGAGAGTTAACGGAGGAGATATAATCAGGGGTTAAAATCCGAACAAGCAAAGATCGATCTTTCATCAGGGCAATGCTGAAGCTATGGATTTTTTCTTGCAAATCTTTTGAAATTCGTGATCTCTTCTCTCCGTCTTCAATAAACGCCCGTGATCGGCCACCAGTGTGGGCGGATTTATTTAATCACTCTGCTTGCATCTCATACGCTTCTCATGGGAAGAGATTAAAGCTAATCTCACAAGGCGATCGATTGTGTAATCTGATGTCCACATAAAGATACTTACAAGTGTTAACAGAAAAGAAAACAAATTAAATATGCGAATAACAAATTTTGCACGATTACTAAATAAGGCTCAGTTGTTGGTACAATAATTGTTCAAAAAACAACCATATTGTTTCTAAAACCTTTAAACATGTTGTGTAGACATAACATTCATTGTCGTTAGATCTATTCATACGAAAAACAGCTTGCTTGACCACATCGGTTGACGAGGTTTGATGATACAGATGTAGATATTGATACCTCTATGTAACTAAGTTTTATTTAAAAATGAAATATATATATATATATATATATATATATATCTGGCATCAATTGAAATGGATGGCTCTCGTCTAAGGGAGGCCCCAGGATTTGATAAGCACCTGGGTTTGACCTTTACACCTGATCTTAAATGGAACACATACATCAAGTCCGTGGCCAAGGTCGCTGGGAAAATGGTGGGATCCTTCTACCGCTCCAGAAGATATCTCACTAATGATGCAATTCTCTATCTATATAAGTGCCAAGTACGTCCAAAGATGGAGTACTGCTGCCACATCTGGGCGGGGGCTGCTAAAAACAGCCTATCCTGCCTTGACAGAGTACAAAATAGACTCCGTGGCTTGGTGGGGGATGCCCTTTTCTCTACCCTATAACCTCTTTCCCACAGAAGAGACGTAGCGAGCCTGTCATTGTTCTATCGTTATTTCCATGGCTGGTGCTCGTCTGAGCTCCATTCTCTGGTCTCCCCTCGCCAATCTTTCTCAAAAAACACCCGACTAGCTGAAACCACTGTCAATATTTTCCCCACTCCCTATCTGTGCCTAAATTAAAACGTAGATACCATGAACAAAGCTTCTTTCTTAGAACTGCACGCCTGTGGAACTCTGTTTCCCTGCCGACTTCAACCTGGATGTCTTCAAGTCCAACACATACAAATTCATGATGAACCGCCCCCCTAAGTAATGACACCTTACCAATTCTCCAATAATATTGCTACACTATCCCTTTGATTACTGTACACACAATAACACTTATCCCTGAGTGGCCATTGGGCCTTGATAAGTGGTGAACTCCATGTAATATATATATATATATATATATATATATATATATGTGTGTGTGTGTGTGTGTGTGAAATTTCATGCTTATATTTTCATAAGTAAAGCAACCAATGAAGCTTTTAGAATGTTAATGCAAGAGTGCTTAATACCGAAATAAGGTAAAATATACTTCATCAGAAATTTTGAAAAACTACTTTTTTCCACAAAATTACTGAAAACCTTAAAAATCGTCCGAAATGTGTTAAATTTATTTCAGTAATTGGAAAAATGAAAATATCAAATAATTAAACAAGTATACAAAAAAGACAAGAGTTGTTGGTGACCACATTCATACATTTTTCTCTCGTTGGAATCTTTGTGCCCCTTTTACACACACACACACGCACACACACACACATACACACACACACACATCTATATATATATATATATATATATATATATATATATATATATATATATATATATATATATATATATATATATACTAGTTGTAACCTGCCACGCGTTGGTGTGGCTCAATCTGACAAAATGAAAAAAATCCAAAATGAGAAAATGCATGTTTTTTGTATGCTTAATCGTACGTGTGGATACATAATTTTTATTGTTGTTCAATTTTATAAGCTGATATAGAGATTTTCTTGTTTGTTGACTCTTGAGCACGCAACATAAATTGTCCAACTGAGAAACAGTCCGTGTGTAGATGAAAACTACACTATCGTAGAAATTATCCCTTAGCTTTGTTGAGGATGATTGCAAACGACAATCGAATTGAGAATTGTAATTTCCTAAAGTGAAATAGCATATCCGGTGGAATAATAGAAATTATTAAAGTTTTGCGAGTTAAAAAAAATATGTATTATTTAAATTTGACAGGTTTTTTTTGTTTTTTTGCATAATTTCAAAAGTTTTCCAAAATTACTTTTATTTTTTGATCATTCAATTTTTCAAGGTTCGTAAAAAAACATGTGGAAGACTCCGTCTTTAAACTTGTGGATAAACAAAAAATCTCTGTTAATAATTAATATTTTTAAAATCGATGCCATTTTTTAATATTAAGTAATTAAAAATATATTTAGAAATCAAACGTTAATAATTAGTTCTACGGGAAACTGATGACGCAGCATTCTGTTTATACTTCGCTGATAAAAATCGAAGCATTACTCGTTTCTTTTTTGTACGAACAAAAATATAATTTCGCAACTAAATAACTGAAACAATTATTATTAAAGAGTTAATTAAATTTTACGTGCACGGAATATTTTAGAATCTGTGAATATTAAATAAAGATGTGAGTTTTAGTTTATAAGTCCATACAAAAATGGTGCATGAAAACCAAGTTTCCGATAAAGTTAACTTAAAGATTTAGTTAAGATTTTAGTATTAGGAAGTAAAAATTTATAGTTCCAAAAATAAAGAGGAATTTAACAAAAACAATTTAAAATTTTTCGAGCTACAAATTACGATACTCAAAATTAATAATAAAAGGGAGTTTTGTCAGTTGACATGTTTCATATTAAACCGGAAGTTAATTGTTTTAGGTGCCTGCTTAAAATATTGAATTTTTCTGGATATCTATATATGCATATTTTCATAATATTTTAAGTAAAAGGTAATACATTACTGCTATAGTTTAGTTGAATAATGATTGAATAAAATCTTTTGAGAAATTGTAATATATATTTGTACTAAGTTTTCTTCTATATTTTTAATGTTGTATAAGACCTGTATTTTGTATCTTTGCAATGCCATTATTGATTTCTCGGGTTTTAAAAAGTTTTTAATTATTTTGTGATGTTCAAATGAATTTTCGTCCCTTTCATTCAGTATAAAATAATGTATGTTTATATGCGAGCTTAACTCTGATCCTTCCTCTTCAACATAGAGTAAAAATGACGATGGATTAATTTCATTTTACTAATCTTTACTTTTTTTGGTATGAGTGTTGACAATTGCCATCATATCCATACAAAGATCAAGTGCGTTAACTGTAATGCCACGATTTCCTAGTTGACTTTACTGTTATTTTCATCGCTTTTGACTTTATGTCGATTTTTTGGTGTTGATATTTAAAAGATAATACGATTATTAGCATCTTCAAACTTTGAGATCTAGGAAATATTTTTCCTTTAAAGATTGCCCATAATTTTTGGACGTAAACAAATAAACAAATATTATATATTTACCTTTAATTTTATTTCAAAAATAGTAATCTACGAACATGTGTTTCGCGTTTCCACCGCTCGTCAGTGTAGCTTAACTTTTCTAGAATTCGAACCTCAGAAAATATGTGCTATGATCGAGTGCGTTAACCGTTACACCACGATGTCCTAGATGACATTAGAGTTATGTGTATCTCTTCTAAACGTAATCTGTTTGTCGATTTTTTAAAACGGCAATATACTAATAACCGTATTATCACCCATATTAAAATAAAATCGAATATGTATTTATATATACATATATATGTGTGTGTGTGCGCGCGCGTGTCTGTGTGAGGGAGAAAGAGAGGGAGAGAGGTTATGTGTATGTGTGGACTGGTTTCTTCTAGAGATAGCAATCAGTTATTAAGTTGCCTGACGGGACTTCTGGTTTTAACCGACCATTAGTCCGAAGCATTAGCATGTCCTGTCATATATATATACTATCTGGGTCCCCCGACTTTGCCCGAGATTGAATGATGATCAACGTTTATTTCACTCTCCTATATTTTTATTATCATCAAAATTCGTGAAATCAACTGGGAAAAAGTTTCACATGCCTCCATGCAGTAAGTTAGTCTTAAATATCTGTTATTCTACATAGCATTCCAGAGAACCTACTGTTTCTTTTATTAAATTACTTTATATAAACTTCTTTCTAGTTTACAAAAGAAAAATTCAGAAATTTACATGCGGGTTTGAACCTACAGACAACGTTACGCAAAGAAAGAAAGAAAAAAAAACACGTTAATTTTCAAGTCATATAAAATTATTTGCAGTTCATGAAAAAAAAGAAATTTACGTTCGTAGTTTTAACCTACAGACCACGTCAAAAAAATGCTATCAACTTACCCTCATTAGAATTTTCACGGCCGTTGTTCTATCATTGTTGCTAAGCTACGACATGGAAAACGTGGCTTTACCAATGATAGATACGTTAAAATAACGATTTTAATTATCGATTATCAGTAATTATGGGGGTATTCTGAGACAAAACTTAACAAAAACAAGAATCCAGTTCTGAGAATTAAGAAAAATCTGTTCAGCTGTTTCGGAATTTAAAAGAAACACACACACACACACACACACACACACACACACACACAGACAAAGTTGCATTTATACAATTGTAGATATATATATATATATATATATATATATATATATATATATATATATATATGTACAAAGGGCAAATGAACTCTTTTTCTGGGTCAACGGCCAACTAGCACCGTGTATATTTGTGTGTGTGTATATGTGTAGTGGGGTGGAGAGGGCTCCCGTAAGCCGTGGTGAAGGCAAACTTTTTAGGAGAATCAAATCGCTGATTTAAAACACCATAAAGCGGAAGACCAGTACCCGCATTAAGCTGGTCTGCAGTTTAATTTGTTGCTGGCTATCTTGCTCTTGCTTGTTGCTGGATCTCAACATTTTGAACCGAGAGAGAGAGACTTAGCTGTCGTACAAAGCTAAGACTCTGTAACATCATCTTTGTATAGATACCCCCTCAGGTATTTGGGCTCAAGGATTTTAAATGTCTGAGGGAGTGGCACTCGTCTGACAAGACGTTGAAATCATCACATACATATATATATATATACTTTTTCATATCTTCTCTCATCCTGTCAATCGTTTTATTCTATTATATATATATATATATATATATTTACGTATCAATCTTTTTATAGATATATATATATATATATCCCTTTTTATATCTCGTCTCATCCTGTCAATTACTTTATTAATATATATATATATATATATATATATATATATATATATATATATATATATACGAGGGGCGTGCAACAAATAATGCCCCAGGCCCACTTTCCATAGAAGTTGAGCAACGAAACTTGGCACAGTTATTAGTCTTTCTCTACATAGGAACCACCCAGAATTATGCATTTCTACCATCGTTTGATGCAGCTCTGGAGAGCGTTTTTTTAGAATACCCCAGGTTGGTCCTCCAACCACGAAGTGACTTCAGAAATCAAGGCTGCATCATCTGGGAAACGCTTTCCTTTAAAAAACAACTTTATGGCTGGGAAGAGGTGAAATTCAGAGGGTGCAAGGTTAGGAGAGTAGAGAGGATGGGGAGGATTTCATAACCACACGCCCGTGATTCTGATCAGGCGACATGCGAGTTGTGGACCGGAGCGTACTCCTGCAGGAGGAGGGTAACTTTTCTGATCTTGCCCCGCCTCTTGATTTTGATAGCTTCCCTTAATTTCCTCCAAAGTGAAGCATAATAGGCTCGTGTAATTGTGGTACACTTTGCCAGCAAATCTGCCATCACTACTCCGTCCTGGTCCCAGAAGACTGTGAGCATGTTCTTGCCAGCGGAGGGCTACACCCTTGCCTTGTTTGGAGATGGTGAGTCCAAGTGCTTCCAATGCATTGACTGGGCTTTGGTGTCTGGATCATAGTGATGGACCCAGGTTTCATCCTGTGTAATCAGTCTTTTGAAAAACTTTGACTCATCTTCTTGGCAAATCTCCAAATTCATCCTCGAGCACTCGACGCGTTCTCGCTTCTGGGATGATGTGAGCAACCTGGGAATCCATCTGGCAGACACCTTATGCATATGCAAATGGTCATGAATGATAGTTTCCACGGACCCTGTACTAATCTTGACATCTTGGGCTATTTGGCGATCTTCAAAAATGGCAGCCTCAACTTGACGGACAGATGCCTCATCAATGGCAGAAGTGGGGGCGACTAGGTGTGGCAGCTGTTTTCACAGACTTCCGGCCATGTTTGAATTCACGATGCCAGCGTTTTACAAGGTCATATGATGGGGCATTATCACCATAAGTTTCTTTCATTTCATCAAATGTCTCCTGTGGTGTGCGTCCTTTCAAATACAAAAACCGGATCACTGGTTGACATTCAACAGGCTCCATTTCACACCTGACTCAGTTCAAACACCTGTAAAATAGAAACTATATTAGTTCACATAATCTCTGGAAGTGGGTCAAAGGCATTACTTATTGCACGCCCCTCGTATATATATATATATATATATATATATATATATATATATATATATATATATATATATTAGCAGGTCAGCCCGGCCTTATCCCCGGCCTTATATACTGTTCATAACTTCATGTGAATATATATATATATATATATATATATATATATATATAAATTAGACTCATGTCAAGGTAACCTACATCTAAAATTACAAATGTTTAGACAAAAATTGCCGGAGGAGTTTGGTAGAGTCTGCAAAGTTCAACTCTTTACATTTTTGACCTCTTGGCAGCCCAAAAAATGATTAAAAAGCATGCTGCATGTCTGAATACGCTTTATGTAAAATGTTTAATGTTTTCACTCAAAATTGGCTGAATAGTTTTCTACAAACCGCAAAGGTCAAATCTTTTGAACTTTGACCCCTTGGCAGTATAAATTTTCGGTCAAAAACTTATTTAAAAGCTAAAACTGCCCTATTTCTAAATACACTTTATGTAAAATTTCAAATGTTTAGACCAAAAATTTCAAATGTTTAGACCAAAATTGGCTGAGTAATTTGGTAGAGACCGCAAAGATCAAATATTTTAAAAACTTTGACTCAAATTTGGACCCGTTAACATTTACTGTTTTGGGCTCAAATCAATTTTTAAAATTTTATCCATGTCCAAGTAACGTACAAGTGTTTAAACCCAAAATTGGCGGAGGAATTTGGTTGCGTTTTCAAATGTCAAATCGTTGGACTTTGACCCCTTGACAGCCAAATTTTTGGTCGAAAACTGATTAAAAAGATTTTGCCAAATCTCATTACCCCTTATGCCAAATCTCGAATATGAAGATTGAAAATTCACAGAGTAATTTTTTAGGGAAATGTACACTCACAGAAACACACACAGACAGACATTTTTTCTTTCATATATATATATATATATATATATGTGTGTGTGTGTGTGTGTGTTTGTGTGTGTGTGTGTGTGTGTGTGTGTGTGTGTGTGTGTGTGTGTGTGTGAAAGAGAGGGAAAGAGAGACTAGCAGATATACCCCGCAGTATCTGATATGAAACGTAACGTTCATTCCTTAAAATAATGAAGTAAAAAAAATGGAAAGATATGTACAGTCAGAAAACAGTTGACAAACAGATAAAAATCTGATTATCTCCAAGTACTAATTTATTAATTTTAATCACTTAGCACTCTTTTCTACCAGCTGAATACAGATTTAAAAGTTTTCCACGAGTATGAATGGCGTATATATCAAATTTCAAGTCCATAGATCCAAAATTCGTTGAGCATATAGGTTGAGAGTAGTTCATACACACCCATTCTCTTTTATAGATATACTAGCAAGCCGCCAGGCTTTGCCCGGTCGTAAAATACGCATAAATATTATATTTTGATTAATACAGAATTCGTATTTATTATAAACAGAAATAACGTAGATATTAAACGTAACGTTCAATTCCTTTAAAGTGCAATTTTTAAAATAACAGAAAGAAACTGACACATGTGCGCGCGAGTAGTATGTTTTGTTTTGTCTAAACAGTGCACTTCTTGTAAGTAAAAAAAAATAATCGAGCTATGATCGAAACTAAAACATAAAGACAATGAGTCAAGAAAGATATCTATTGCACCAGCTTGACACGATTTATAAATAGAGTTTTCTAAACCTGCTTATTCTTAAAAAAGCCGCTATGTTTTCCGGATGCACATGCACATTCGTGAAATAGTTAACAGACAGAAAAAAATTCGACGACCCCCACGTACCAATTTAATAATATGGACCCCTTAGAATCTCTTAAATCGCATAAAGAAAATTTTCCACATGTTTGAATCCCTTGTATACCAAATTTCAAGCTTGTAGATCCAACATTCTTTGAGTATGGAAATTGAGAATTGTCCTCACACACACATATTCTCAGTTTTGTGGATAGACTAGCAGACTGTCCGGCGTTTCCCAGTTGTAAAATACGCATAAATATTTTATTTTAATTAATGCCTCATTCTCATTTATTATAAACAGATATTAAACATAACGTTGAATCATTTTTTACTATGAAATTAAAAAAAAACGAAAATAACTGAGACTTGTACATGGGAGTATTATTTTTTCTTTTTTTCTAAACAATTCACTTCATGTAAGTAACAAAAATAAAAAAATGTTTGAGCTGAGATCGAAACCAAAACCAAAAGACAGTGAGTCAAGTACTATAACTATTTGACTATGGTGATTTTTGGAAAGTGATATGAAACCATACTTATTCTTAACATAAGTTATTTGCAATGTGAATTATTCACGCATGCGCATTCGGAAAACAACTAGCAAACGGATAAAAATTAGATGCCTCCCACGTACCATTTTTTTTTATTTTTCCCTATTTGCAACCCTTTTTCCGAATGCAAACGGAGTAAAAAGTGTTCCACATATCTGAATATCGTATATAACAAATTTCAAGTCTGTAGATGAAAAAACTGTAGAGTATATAAGTTGAGAAGCGCCCTCACACTCACATTCTCACTTTTATAGATATATAAATATATCCCTTTTTCGTGAATCATTCTCTCTCTCTCTCTCTCTCTATATATATATATATATATATATATATATATATATATATATATAATGTGTGTGTGCGCGCTCTTGCGTTGATGTGTATTTCTCGACTAAAAACTAAATTATTTTTCACGTTTATAAAAATAGTTTTATAGAAAACATAAATTGTGTAAATTATACATTAAAGTTCATGATATTTTCTGTTGGCGATGTCACATAGATCTGAGATGAACGCTTTGTTTTGTATTTGTTTGCTAATGTCTTATTGCTTTGTTTTTTACATTTTATCAGGAATGGTACGATACACGATTAACGTGGAGTCCTAATAATTACGGAGAAGTCAAAATGATTCATATTCCATCGGATGACCTTTGGCGACCGGATATTGTTCTCTACAACAAGTAAGCATTTAGACCATCAGATATTAAATTGATTAACTGAAAAAGAAAAGAAAATTGGATTAATTCCTTAAAACATGCTGTTTAAATTTCGACGTTCACATCGCTACTTTTCTTAAAATTGAGAGCATCTTTATTAAATGTTAAAAATTTACAAAGTTTTAATTTGCTTATATTCTGATAGCGATTTCATAACTAATAGTCGATATTCAGAACAACGAAAAAAAAACAACCAAAAATACCGCCAGTTACGTTGAAAATGCTTGATGATGTAATATAGAAAAGAAAATTCTGTAATAAGAATATAGTTAACAGCTAAAAATATAAATAGTTTAGTCAAAGTATAAATACTGATTTGTAAAATTTGAAGCTATTGGTGAAAAAATCGCGAAATAGACTGGCTTTCATTGACGAATTGCCACGACTTTTAGTGCTAACATGTTTACGATTTTGAGTAAGTCGCACTCATCCTTTCCTCTAAAAATTCTAGAAACAATTTTTACTAAGTCCTGAGACCTCTTCTTTGCAAGCAAAAAGAACATCTCTTAGGACTTAATTTGATTTCTATGTAATTTTTCCCCTCTTATTTTTTACTCCCCCGCCATATTCATGACTTTTTAATCGTAATTTTCCTCAATTTAGCTCTGTTGAGCAAGGAACAAAACCTGGTTAGCTAGACATTATTTTAATTTTTTAATTTCATTAATCATCATGTTAATTGGTTATATTAAGCCATAATTAAATTTTGTACCCCGAAAGAATTTTCGTATATACATATATATATACATATATATATATATATATATATATATATATATATATATATATATATATATACATATATATATATAAATGAAATATAAATGAAACATCTGGTTTGTTCAAAATCGATAAAACCATATTTCTACATTACCAATTTAATTGAAATTTTTAGACAGTCTATCTGTAGAGTCGATGAATGTTTTTATGTTATTAAAATAAATAAGCATTGCAAATTAGACAAATATTAAATAAAATAATAATATTTTTCGTAAATGCGAGACTGCCCGCCATTTTATTTCTGGTAGAAATGAGCCATTCAATTAATGCCACGAGTTGACGACTTTCGAATTACAACATTTCATTATCTGTTTAATCGATAAGTACAAAAAAGCATTCCCTATTTCTTAAATTTAAATTGTTTACATTCATTTGTTTATCTTAAGGCTTTTTACCCATCAAACATTACGTTTTAATTGTTTAGTTTTTTTCACGGCATCTAACGACATCTCGAATTCCATTGTTTTGCTTAAAGCTTTCCTTGCCAAGCCTACCTAAAATAAATTTGTCTAATTCTTAATTTCTCATGTTATTGAAAAGAAAGCATCCATTTTGTTCTATCGAATTAATTTGCTTTTTTTATTGCAAACTTATTTTTGTTGTAGATTTCGGTGTGCTAATAACGAATCTACAAACCATTTCTGTCGCAAAAAAATAGTTTTCATGATATCAAGAAATTGCTTTTTCGAAATGTTAACCATTGTGATTCTTTGTAATTGTTTAACTTATTATTGTGTAACAATATAAGTATAAGCTATTTGCTTCATAGTTCATAGTTGGATTTCAGGTAGTTTAAAATGTTAAACACCTTAAGAAATAGTTGCCCTTACAACATCTATTTACTGCAAGAGTGCTCGTGAAGTGTGTACCCGAGTATACAGTAAAGTCCCGGGCGAAGCGAATAATAATATATAAATTACAATGCTATAAACTAATACAAATAACGAAGAGCAAATGGTCTTTATGATGATTGATTAGCCCCTTGTTTTTGCGATCGAAAGCCGTTGGAGCAAAGGTTTTCTACATTAGTCGCCATGTTGACGGCTACCACAACTTGGCTTTGGCAAACAGAACTTTCGATCGGCGGATATAGTTCAGTAATCATTGCATTAATGTTTTTCATACACACACATCCATACATTTGCAGTAATGAGAGCGTTGATCAATAGTTAAAATCCCTGTAAGAAATGCCCTACGTTTTACAAAAACACTAATATTGAAATTGAATAACCGTCCTTATTAGCCGAGTATAATTTAAATAGTGTCCTGTTGAAGGAGAAATGCAGATCTGGGAAGATATCAACAAATACAATATCCATGTGGTTATATTAAGAAGAGATTAATATAATTAGAAACGTATAAACTATAATATTATTTTCATTTCATATGTATTATTTTTTTTTATTTCAATGGGATATATCATATATAATCACCTGCTTTACAAGGTGAGTTAGAAGCAACCAAGCAGGAAATCATTATTACATTAAATATTAAAATGTATAAATATTACCTTAACTTGAAAATATATGCTCTCTCTCTCCGCTCGCATATTTCTACTAGCTTGGGAGAATAACTTCATACCACAAAGCAGATGCAATGCGGATCCTTAAAAAGAGGAGGTAATATCTTTGCGGATGATATGTAAAGAACGAACGTATATTACACAAGCCACATATTACAGTACCTCACCAATTCAAAAATAAATGGCGAGGTAATATATTGGGTATGATACCATGCTAATAGAATAGGTACTGCCACCTATGAATTTAGCATAGAAATGTAGTACATTAATTTTTTAAATATGGTAAACTGAACTTAGTATTAAGATATATTCCAATATTACAGGTAATAGTATTTTTCAGACAAAACGATACAAAATCTTCATTAGTATATAGATACCATTACATTAAGCTAGAAATATTTTTGATACTCAGTTTGTTCAAATTCACTTTTTATGCTTGCATAGAAAATTGTATTCGTGCAGTAGTCATCTCCATTTTAATGAATGCTTCAAAGATAGAGGCCTCGAGAAATAAGTAGGTATTCATTAATGAAAATCCATCAAAAAAGTGGCATTAATTGGGCAAGAGAAAAGTCGTGAGAACTGATTTGGAAATATAATTCGCAGATGAAAAAGAAAATCGAGAAAATATTGACGCCACATGAGATACATCTGTGATGGTACAAAATGTTACAATTGTCTTAACAGGAAATCATAAGAGTTAACAGTTAACATGTACGTATATATAAATGTTATAATACGAATTATGCTGACAGACGATATAATATGAAAATATAAATCTCATTAGATTTTTACTGAAATACTTTTACGAATGATAAGGTTGAAGGATGAGGAATTCTGATTGTGGAGAGGAAGTTAGTTATTGCTACTACTGCGCTGAAATTATTACTCAAGAGAGAATTACATCAAATGCCCTAAACGACCAAGTTCTCTCTGATGCTCTCTTCTTTGATCTTGAGCATGTGGTACAATGGCGAAAAAAAGTGTCTGGTTACCTTTAATGCATCTAAAACCAAGCTTTTATCTTTACATCATTAACGCTCTGATCCCCATCTGGCATTAATGGAAATGAATGGCTCTCGTATTGGGGATGCTTCATGTTTTGACAAGCTAATGGCTTGACCTTTACTCCTGATCTGAAATGGAACACGTACATCAAATCCGTTTCCAAGATCGCTGGAAAAATCGTGGGATCATTCTATTGATCCAGTAAATATCTCATTACTGATGCAATTCTCTACCTATATAAGAGCCATGTAAGTCCAAGGATGGAGTATTGTTGCCACATTTGGGCAGGGGCAACTAGAAAGGCCTTATCCTGTCTTGACAGGGTTCAAAATAAACTTTGTAGTCTAGTAGGGGAAGCCCTTTTCTGTTCCCTGCAAACTATTTCTCACAGAATAGAAGTTGCAAGCCTGTCTTTGCGTTATTGTTATTTTCATGGCATGTGCTCGTCTGGGCTCCAATTTATGGACCCTTCGCCAAACTTTTACAAGAAACACTCCTCTAGATGAAAACATTATCAATAATTCCACCCACTCTTTATCCGGGACTAAACCTAAACATACGAGGGGCGTGCAATAAGTAATGCCTCTGACCCACTTCCAGTTTTCTGATCAAGCTGAAATTTTGCATGTGCAATGATTTATATCTCTACAGGTTATGTGGACAATTACAACTCTGAAATAATTGTGGTTTCTGTTTTACAGGTGTTTGAACTGAGTCAGGTGTGAAATGGAGCCTGTTGAATGTTGACCAGTGATCCGGTTTTTGTATTTGGAAGGACGCCCATCACAGGAGACTTGATGAAATGAAAGAAACTTATGGTGATAATGCCCCATTATATGACCATGTAACACGCTGGCATCGTGAATTCAAACATGGCCGGAAGTCTGTGGAAACAGCTCCCAGGCCTGGTCGTCCCCCCTTTCGCCATTGATGAGGCATCTGTCCGTCAAGTTGAGGCTGCCATTTTGGAAGATCGGCGCATTACTATTCGTCAAATAGACCAAGATGTCAAGAGTAGTACAGGGTCTGTGGAAATTATCATTCATAACCATTTGCATATGCATAAGGTGTCTGCCAGATGGATTCCCAGGTTGCTCACACCATTCCAGAATCGAGAACGCGTCGAGTACTCGAGGATGAATTTGGAGATGTGCCAAGAAGATGAGCCAAAGTGTTTCAAAAGACTGATTACACAGTATGAAACCTGGGTCCATCACTATGATCCAGAGACCAAAGCCCAGCAATGCAGTGGAAGCACTTGGACTCACCACCTCCAAACAAGGCAAGGGTGTAGCCCTCCGCTGGCAAGAACATGCTCACAGTCTTCTGGGACCAGGACGGAGTAGTGATGGCAGATTTGCTGGCAAAGGGTATCACAATTACAGGATCCTATTATGCTTCACTTTAGGATATTAAGGTAAGCTATCAAAATCAAGAGGCGGGGCAAGATCAGCAAAGGTACCCTCCTCCTACAGGAAAACGCTCCGGTCCACAACTCGCATTTCGCCAGATCAAAAGCACGGGCGTGTGGTTATGAAATCCTGCTCCATCCCCCCTTCTCTCCTGACCTTGCACTCTCTGACTTTCACCTCTTCCCAGCTATAAAGTTGTTTTTGAAAGGAAAGTGTTTCCCAGATGATGTAGCCTTGATTTCTGAAGTCACGTCGTGTTTGGAGGACCAACCTGGGGTGTTCCACAAAAACGGCTCCAGAGCTGCATCAAACGATGGGAGAACTGCATAACTCTGGGTGGTGTCTATGTAGAGAAAGACTAATAACTGTGTCAAGTTTCGTTGCTCTACTGCTATGGGAAATGGTTCAGGGGCATTACTTATTGCACGCCTGTCGTAGATTCCATAAAACTTCTTTCTTAAAACCGCACACCCGTGTAACTGTCTCTTGTTTGCCTGCTTTTCAGCTAACTACAATATGGTCGTTTTGAAGTCCAATGTAAATAAGTTCTTGATGAGAAATTTCCCTTAAGTAATCCAATTTACTAAATTTACACTACTAACGATTCCTATGATATTGTCCCATTGACTACTGTACACTCTTTGACCCTTATCCTTGAGTGGTCTCTGAGCCTTGATAAGTGGTGACTCATATGTAAAAAATGGCTGACCAGATAAAATATTAAGATTAATGGATGCAAATTAAAGTTATTTTTCCTGCAGAACTACGTATCTCTTATCATTGAAGGGTTATTGACAACGGCGCTTCATTAATTCTGATTAACAAGGTTTCGATCACTCTCCACATTTTATCACTCTTGCTAACCACTTTGCATTGTGGCAACCATTTGCCAATAAGTTCATGTTGATATTGACTGTTGAGAGCGTGCGGGCGATGAAAACTGTATCTGTAATGTACATGGAAGAATATCCAATCAGCATATAGAAATGTATATATGGAAAATCTGGGTAAACACCAGTACAGAGCATTTGCCAAAAACAGAATTACTATTAGTATTTATTAATGAACCCCATAGTAATTTTACAGATTGATCATTCATTCTATGGACCCACGATTCGAACGTAGACCCAACAAGATTATTGCACTAACTTTATTCCAACTGAAACATACTTATCTACGTACTCTGGTTAATGTGGTTTCACATTATATCCTGTTATTAAAGTCAATCTCTAAACCTTTGCAGGAGTTTGTGAAATATTATCATTCCACGGACATATGGTTGGCGCGTAGACTCTATATTATTATATTATATTTGGATAAAACAGATCCCAAAGTCAGGAAAGTGTATTTTAGTTCGGGTTTCACATTTGACACATCTTTGACGATCAAGCAACCCTATCTTTTAAAAACGGTTAGAGGGTAATAATGTAGGTATGGCCATTGAATTGCGGTAGTATATAATAATATATACAGTATTATTCCATATACAGGTTTTTACACGAATAATAATCAGTGACCATTTACTGGTTAAAGCATGTAATGTTCCATTCAGTCTGGGTGACAACGAGTCTTCGATTACAAATACCCTCCGTTTCTTTTGATCAACTTTTTGTTTTGCAATAGTCGTTTCTTACTGATTGACGTGACAATGAGGCTCCCTCCGATTTTAGTGCTCTTTGTGTCCGTCAAGATGAGATATGCATGGTGCTATCAGAAAAATAAGTGATTGGTGATTCATATGTTTTTACGAATGTTAATTATGAGACAAACTGTTTGTTAATGCCAAACATTATTCTGCTTTTGTTCGTTAATATGAGAAATTGTTTGTATATTCTGGAATTAATAATGAAAATAACGTTTGGTATTTAGATGCTAGTTTTTTTTTTTTTTTTTTTTTTTTTTGTTACGAGAGATGTAAGATTCTAGTTTTCTTAAAAAAGAGGCCTTATTCTAGTATTTTTTTATATCGCAAAGGGTCAGATTGATATTTTTATGAGAGAGAAGAGGTCAGATTCTAGCATTTTTTAGCAGGAAAGATTAGATTCTATTATATTTTGTGGTGAGATAGGTCAAACTAGTATTTTGTGGGGGAGATGTCAGATTCCAATATTTTGGAGAGATGAGTTTAGATTCTCATATATTTTTAACATGACGAGTTACGTTTTAGTGGTAGAGGTAGGGTTCTAATAGTTTTTTTTTTGCGTTAAACAGTCAGATTGTAATACTTTTTGCTGCAATATTTTGGGTTTATGGGGTATGATCCCACACAGTCGGACGATTCTATTTATAAATGATGCTGTTAAGAACTAACGAATCAAATTAATTCACGTTCTGCTACCAACCAATCAGAAACCAGAATTGCTTCATAAATATTAAACCTTTTCTGGGGCAATTTCACATGTTCTTTTCCCGGGGTTTGACACGGTAAGAATATTTTGTTCTGTGGAACTGTCTACTACAAACAAGTCACCTCCCAGGGACTTGTGTGTAACAGCGAACCATCTGAAACTGTTCTGAAACTCAAAATGGCTTACATTCCGGTAAAATTGAGATTGTGTTATTTTTGGTGTGGAAAAGATTAACTTCTAGTATCCGTATTGCATAGAGGTCGGACTCTTCTATTCTTATGGCAAGATCAGTTTAATTCTTATATTTTGTGATAGAACTGGTCAAATTTTAGTATATCTGTGGCTAGAGAAGTCAGATTCTAGTAATTTTGTAGTTACAGAGCTCAGATTCTGGGATTTTATGGCAAGAAAGGTAAGGCTAGAGAAATGTATTAGTAATAAAGATCATATTCTAATATTTTTATTGCAGTTGAAGTCAGATTTTAGTATCTTTGTGGTGGGATAAGTTAGATTCCGTATTTTTCTTATAATACGTGCCAGTCTCTGTCTGATTTAGTCCAATTACATTCCATCTTTATTTGTGTTAATGTGTTGTTATTTTTGTGTTATTTAAACATACCTGTTTTGCATGAGTGCTGCAGTTGGAATAGTTCAATTACTCTTAGTCTTTTGCTTAAGTGCTCCTAATGTTCCTTTTATGCGTTTAAGTTATCTACTTTTGCATTAATCAAATAAAATGAGCTTGTCCAATCAGTAAATACGATGACTAGTGATTCCTTATATTGCTAATGGTTTACAATTTTAACTTTACCTATTTCGAAATTAATTGTTCTCAAATCAGATTGTGCAGTCAACTAAAGCGTTACAATTTTAATAAATGCAGTTTAAAAAGTGAAAATTATTTAATGATTCAAATAATATTTTGCTGACTTTTTTCTTGTAAGGTAGACCAGTTATCGTTTTAAAAATTAAGTTGCTAAAATTTTAAGTAAATAAATAAATTTTTATTCCGTTCATTTATTCAAGAGTAATTATTTATTCTTTACCATAGCAGACATGCATTATTTTTAAAGCAATTTTATTATTAACAGTAAATTGTCAGTAAATCACCGTGGAATTTCTACGGATTACCACTAATTATTATTCATCCCTCTAGTAATTTTCTTTTAGTTTTACTTTGCATTCTGCCTTCTTCAAGCGCTATGAATTATAGGAAATCTATTTGTCGCGCTTTTTGTTTTCCTTTTTGTGAGCTATTTTCATGTGTTTTATTGTTTGGATTAGTTTATTATTATATCCTCAATAATGCTCACACAGGTCACCACCAACAATCACTCACTAGCAATAACCTGTGGCGTTCACTAGAAATTGAGTGACAACAAGCCTCCCGAAATTTCCAGTGCTCCCCAACTCCCTCTATTAACCAGTGCAGTTGACTTTACATTATAACAATAGCAGTATCCTTTTTACTTTTCGATGACAATAGTCAATTGTATTCCCTGGAATTTCAGTGACAAAATACGTCTTAAGGCCCTTTGGTTATTATTTTCCCTCCTAGGTTCTCCGGGCTCAATCACGACTCTTTGGTGTACTGTTATTCCCTGTAGATGCCACTATTATTATTATTATTGGCTCATAATGAGCTTTCGCACAGGTCACAATGAATTCTCCTTGAGATCAACCTGTGGTGTTCTCTGGAAGCTGAGTGACAATAAGTCTCCCCAGATTTGCAGTACTCTCCACCTCTTTCGATAACAGTTGCAAATGAATTTTCATTATTGCAACAGACGCTTACTATTAATTTCTCTCTAACAGCGGCCATTGGTCTCCAGTGGAGTTTGAGTGGCAATAAGCCTTCTCAAGGTACTATTTCTCAGGGTATTTGTCCAGCGGGGTCTGATTAGCGCTCTCTCCTCAGTCTTTTCATCCTCCTTGAGCCTTCTCGACTATTTGGCATAAGTTTTTTTTGTGGAGGGGGGATAATGGGAAAAAGGATTGAGAACTTATAGATATTCAGCTACAATGTTTTTGGTTCCATGTAACGTTTCGTGTTTTGTCTCTGCGGTAGCTTGTCTGCCCCGCGCATGTGGCTCATGTATTCCACATTCTCCGCATTTCAGCTGTTTTCATTATTGTTATTCGATTATTATTATTATTATTATTTTATTATTATTATTATTATTATTACTATTATTATTATTATTATTATTATTATTATTGATGTTGTTTTGGTTGTTTCATTGTTGTTAATTGTAACAGATATTGTCATTGAAATTTACAATTATCCAGTGTCTATTTTATTAACAGAAACTATTCAATTCATTTCCAGTGCGGATGGTGAATTTGTGGTAACACTAATGACGAAGGCAACTGTTTATTTTGATGGTCGCATTGTATGGGAACCCCCCGTTATCTATAAAAGCTACTGCCCAATTGACGTCGAGTTCTTTCCCTTTGATATGCAACAGTGCTTTATGAAGTTCGGCTCTTGGACGTACGATGGCAACCAGGTGGACCTGCAACACTTCTGTATGGAAAAGGGTGTTACGACCCCAACTGGAGAAGTGGTCATTCACGAGGGGATCGATCTGAAAGATTATTATCCAAATGTGGAATGGGATATCATCAACGTAACGGCTCGACGCAAAGAGAAATTCTACAGCTGCTGTATTGAACCTTATCCGGACATTGTGTTCAATGTAACCCTGCGGAGACGTACACTCTTCTATACGCTCAACTTGATCGTCCCTTGTGTTTCCATCTCCTGTTTAACTGTTCTCGTCTTTTACCTTCCGTCTGATAGTGGTGAGAAGATTACCCTCTCCATTTCAATTCTGCTCGCGCTCACCGTCTTTTTTCTGTTACTTTCGGATATCAACCCACCAACCTCACTCGTCGTGCCACTCATAGGTAGGTAAAATATTTTAAGTTAACAATATTTATTAGACATAAAGTTATAAATATTCCTGATATTTAAGTTTTCTTTTCAGCATTTAAAGAGATTTAAAGGGCAAAATATTCCACTTGTAAAATTCAAATGTTTCAGATTTACATTGCATTTGTACACTATTAGACGCTAATCAAGCAAGGTTCTTAACTTTGAGGTTACTTCTTAAGACCCATTAACTAAGCCTGCAATTTTAGTAGTTTTGGAGTCAAATCCATGTAATATACTTTGATCAAAATTGATCGAATAAATAGTATAGACATATCTTATTATTTTAATCTTTGTAAGGTTACATAAAAGTAGCGTAAAAGAGTTCATTTTTCGGTGTAATTTTTCCCATCCTGGCCGAATTATTTTAAAGAAAACGAGATTTGCACAAAATCTATTAATGTATGTGTACGTTTCCACTTCCGGTTATAAACAGATGCGATAGACCGGCTGATGAGAGCTAGATATGGGGACTTAAAACGGTTCCCTATTCTAAGATTTAAAATCGACCGTATCGATGACTTATCTCATCTAAACTTTCTGAAAATAAACATAAAATATTACGCACTTAATTTGAATTTTTCCTCTAATACAATTCTTTTCTGCTGAAATTCTTTTTTCCAAAATATAACCAAGCATATATATATATACATATATATATATATATATATATATATATATATATATATATATAAAAGAGCTATTTTTAAAAAACATGTTAAAAACACTTTAAAAAGAGTTAAAAAGATATTTAATCTGAAAAGGAAACACTTAATAAGTGGATAGTCCTTAATCCGCGGAGTTTCGAAGAAATACTTTCCTTCTCATCAGAGAGTAGGAATTAGCAAAATACGGGATCGGATTTTGCATACAAAAGTATTTGATGAAACTGCAAGTAAGTTAAAGATCTTACTTGATAACAAAAAGTGAAGCAGAGGGAATATCGTGAAGAAAAAGGTGATTTCACGTGAATGGATAGTCTGGTGAAAAGTATCCAATGGCGGTAAAATCCAAAAATGTAAATCCAATAAAGTTAATTAAATTTCCATTCGCACAAGGAAATTGCATAATTGAAAGATGGTCCAAAATAATCCAAAAGGCCGAAATCAGTGGAATAATTCACAAATGTGTACAAGGAAAAGGGGAAACAATTTCAGTAATATTAATAAAAGAAAAATAAGATATGCGTTTAATACGGCTGTCGAGACAAAGTGTAATTAAGAAAAATCAGTGAAGAAGAGAAAAACAAGATAAAATGGTGATAGAACTAAATATAAAATAGAAAAGGAAATGTCAAAATAACCCTAACAAAATGACGTTAAAAGGCGCGAAAAATATTGGGCAAAAAAGAGGTCAACTGAAATGTACAGGTTATAACTTAAGTAATAACCTGTACATGTGAAAATGAGTTATTAAAATACACTAAATGGAAAAAATAAATAAATAAAAATAAAATATAAACTAAAAAAATATAAAAAAAAAATAAGCGGAGAGGATGGTCGGTATCTGAAAATTCCGAATAAAGCAAGTATGTAAGTAAATGCATAGAGTAGAATAGGATATGAATGTGTAGATAGATTGATATATTAGACAGATAGGAATATTTAAAGACTAAAACGAAAATTGCAGATAAAAAACCGGTCAAGCAAAGAAGAAATAAAGAATTAAAAAAAGGAGTATTAAGTTATAAAGTATTAAGAAAGTATGTAGAAAAGACGATAATTTTAAAGAAAATTTTATCTGCACCCTTCTAGTGCAGGTTTGTTGAGTAAGAGTCCATAAAATTTTACATATATAAATTATTTTCACTCTTGTTTTATTTTCATTCAGTCGAATTTCTCAGAAATCAAGGGGTTCACTAATTATGGCTAACACGTAAACTCTATATGAGATATCCGAATGTTCCATTAAAGTTTTTTTTATCTTTCAAACATTCCTTTAGTAAAGAAATTCAGAGCATACTTTTTCTTTTCCGAATAACCATTTTCATATGTTGTAGTATATCTTTCGTTTTGATCTCTTGGTTTAACTGGATTCGAAGACAATTCATCTATTCTTCTGATGTATCCAGCTTCGTGCTTGAGGTAACACCACATGGAGAATGTGCACCATTCCTCGTAAATGCTAATGTGAGTTAACCATAGTGAAGAGATCCTATTTGGGTTCCGAATACGAAATGTGATTTTGAATATTTGGTCAGGGTTTACTTCTAGAGAAAAGTATCCTCATGACAGGTTGTTCTAACAAACCTCTGTACAGAGAAGCCTTAGACACTCGAGTATAGTGTCAGGTAAGCATCCAAGTTTCCAACCTTTGGTAGTCAAATTTTATTCACAAAGTATAGTTTTACCTATAATGTCAGAAATGGTGGGAAAAGGGTTTTTGAAGAAATGGTGTTTTTTTTTGGCTTCGTAAATACTATAAGGCGTCATTATTTCACATCGTGAATATATTTTCTATTTTTGCGTGTCGATATGATATTGTTTGAATTGTCTTCTAGATTGTTTGCTCTACTGTGTTCATATATCTTTTACTTTGGGATTTGTATCGGCAAAATCAATTTTCTCACAGTTATGACATAGTATAGTTTATATAGTTTATATGCAGACATAGTATAGTTTATATTCTCCCGTGTGTGGGTAATGTATATTTTTTATTTTATATACATAAAGTAATGTATATTTTTTATTTTATATAACATAAAGGCAGACCCAGAAAAATTACCTCCACGACCATAAATATAGCTGTAAAAAAAACTGCAAACAAGACAAGCAAAAAAGACATTCAAAACTCTATTACAAAAACTAACAAATTTGAGAATTTAAATATTTTTTCTCTTAAAACAGTTGGAATAAGTGAAACTAAACATCGTCAATTATCATTAAGTTGTTCACTAGTGTGAATAAGCTTTACTTTTGATTTTGTAAAAAAAACACTGCCTCATAAGAAATACTTACAAAAGTTGACGTATTTGAGCATAGTAAATCGTGACAACCGGGAAAATTCTGAGAAACAATTAATAAAGTATGAAAACTTCAGAATACATGAAATGCTCAATTACTAACAACAAATAATGAAGTTGCGTCATTAATTTTTCATTTTCTATTTCACGCCATTATTTATTAAAATCATTAATCAA
Organism: Euprymna scolopes; assembly: GCF_053919585.1. Classification (NCBI taxonomy): domain Eukaryota; kingdom Metazoa; phylum Mollusca; class Cephalopoda; order Sepiida; family Sepiolidae; genus Euprymna; species Euprymna scolopes. Next base: position 88,824,398 of record NC_136485.1, read on the forward strand.
ACATTGAATTTCCACTGATTGAAATCGTTTAATGTGTAAATAACAAATTTTGCTTTTTATAATTTTATTTTTTCAGGAAAATACCTAATGTTTACAATGGTGGTGGTGGCTATGTCAATCTTCATGACAGTGTTTACTTTACACATGAACTATCGCGGCCCGACAACGCACAAAATGCGACCGTGGATGCGGCGAGTATTTACGGAGATTTTACCTCGGATTCTTATGCTAAAACGACCTGAGCCGCGACGCCGGTCTAATGCTACGGTTCGTGCGTGTAACGGAATCGGTTTCCGTGAGACGTACACTGTGGCTCGGGGTTTGGGTCGCTACAGGAATATACCGCCGCCTTCTGCTAGTCGACTGAGCCAACCAACACACCGGTTAATATTCGACGACCAAAATATTAACCGGGTGACTGGGAATCGATATGTCAACGAAATTCAAGATGTAATTGAAGGAGTGAAATATATCGCAAACCGGATGCAGATCCACGACGAACATGCTGAGGTAAGTCAAACAGAACGGTGCATTCGAAAACAAGCAGCTAATTGATTAAACATGTATTTCCAAGATGTCTGCTAAATATGGTTTTCATAATATTGTTAGCGACAAGTGGTGGAAAATATCGCACAGAGCTTTACTATATGATATCTGAAATACTATTATATTAGCAGAACCCTTTGGAAAGTCCTCATAAATGTAAGAGATAAAAATTGTGCGCAACATATTCTATTCTCTCCTCTTTCTAACACATGTTATTTTACCACACCGCTTCCACTGACTGTTTCTACAATATGTCAATTCTAAGACCTATGCACATATGCAGACAACATTGTTGCACCATTTTTATTAAAACTAAAATATACTTATCTATGTACTTTGGTTAATGCACTTTCAAAATGTATACGGTTAAATAGGTCTAGCTTGAAATCTCTCATAGGAACGTGTGACATATTACATGGATGTTTCGCACATACGATAACCCCAAAATATCATTATAGTATATTTGGAAAGAAGAAGTACGACATTGTGATCTTAGTCCAAAAGTCAAGTAATTATCATCGAGTTTCATGTTGATACAACTACAATAAAATGAAACTTAAAAATTACTTTTTTTACACTGCATCTCCGTCGATTAAGGAAACCTATCTTTTTAGTGTCTACAAAGTGAGAAGTTATTTACGAACATTAAATTGTCTTAACGCATTATTATATAGATGAGTAAAATATGATTAAATGAAAAAATAAGAACTTAATTAAAAGCATGTCAAATTGATTGAAACAAGTAGATTATAATACTTTTTTACTCCCATTTTGTCCAGTAATGCGTAAAATGTTTACACAGGTTTTCATGTAGTCTGAAAGTATACAATAAAAACGTTATTTAATTTCACTGATAATATATATTGCAAAAACCAACTTAAAAAAGAGAATTAAAACCGGCCTTGAAAACTGTTACTATTATGGGCATCAAAATCTCAGAAACCGGAAAATTGTGTGGGCTATATATGGGAACACTTATGGTGCAATGTTGCTCTACCTTATTTGGAGAGCAAATGGAATCTTCCAGAAACTACAAATAGTTAGGGCTAAGTGTCGTGGCAGTAATCTGTTCCATTCCTTTGGCATCGGGTCGTGATCATGGTCGCATACTATTCGAGAATCCAATCTTCATAAGCAGTCTGACAGAAAGTGGATTACTTTTGTAGCTTTTATCTGTCGGACTGAGGTGTTAGTTTTATGTTGTCTTATGGAGACCACTTAGGCGAACTGGACTCCAAATAAATGGCACTAATTGCGACATTTTTTTCAGTGCAAGATGTGAAATGAGGTCTGCATAATCTGGGTCATTTCGGTTGCTTTTATCTCTCGGGTTGATTTATTCATCCTGGATAGGATGTACACATTCCAAAGTTTTACTCTTTAGAGTGGAGTTATTTTTTGCTTACTACATGAGGCGTCTCAATCGCTACCCAAGAAATTTTTAATAAGCAAAAATGCTCCTGAATTTACAACGCTGACTTGATTCTCCTCACCTTCCGATCTTGGGTTACATCTTCTGCAATAGTAAAGAAGTAAATACCATAATTGGTTACAATTAATTCCCTTTTTATTTCGGTATATATTCCAGTCTAGATTATGAACTCCACAATAAGTCTGACAGAAACTGATGGCCGTTTTTATGTCGGGCTAAGGTATTAGTCCTGGCTAGTCCTAAAGATTTATCCTTCAGGTCTTGCTTCCTACAATATCAGAGCCAGACTTTCTATAACCTAATATTCTGTACTTCTGTGAATAAACTCTTGTAAATATACCTCTGTTAGATCTTAATTATTATCCGTCCTTCTAGTTCACAGTAAAACAGTCGGTACAGGCAAAATGAATGCCGATGCTCAAAATGTATAAACATTTTGACCCCTCCCTTTACTTAAAAATTCACCAAAATTCAAAAAATTAACCAATTTTAATGAAATTTTCAGTATTTATCAAATAATGATCACGGAATATATTGAACTAATTATTTTTATTTAAATCTAAGTGGAAATGTATTATTTTTTTAAACAAAAAATACCTTTACTAAAGTTATGGTTTTCAGCAATTAATAAAAAAAAACGCAAGAATTTATTTTTGCTTTTTTATATAAATAAAGCATCGTGATTTGTAACAATAAAAACATAAAATAATTTTGACAAGAACATTACGAAAAAAAGCCCCTAAACGCTGTGTTAATGAAATCAATATAAGACGAAGAAAAATGAATTTCTCGAACTACCAATATTACCATTGATTTAAGCATTGTGTATTTAATATTTTCACACAAAAAATTATAATAGCAAAAATAGTTCTACTTTTTTTTAATTAAAGATTTCGTATAATTTTATATGCAAGATTTTAATAATTTCCTTGCTCGCAAGAATGTAAAACATTCGGCATAACATATTTTTTATATAATCTCGAACAATGATTAAAAAAATTAATTTAAAAGCAGGAACATAAAAAATAATTAAAGTAAAAAATGATAAAAATTGATACAAATGTTCAGAATAGAAATGTATGGATGCACGTCTGGGACAAAAAAGAAATCTGAAACCCCTACCTCCTTTTACTATCATGACTTCATTTTGAAACAGCCTTTCGATTGGCTTAACTTTTGGGCCTCCTTATAATCGTGTTTACAAAATTTTAGTTTGTTGCGTTTTTGGCGAACGGTAAATTACTTGCCTTTTGAGGGCTAATTAAGTTATTTTTGCACAAACAAGATATTTTTTATTTAATTCAATATCTTAGGACTTTACTAATTATCTTTGAAATAGACCCAGAATACTAATATTTATCTTTTAAAGGATTTTTACAATAAATTTATTTAACTTCAAAATTTAGCTGAATTGGTTAGCACTCGGTGAAAACATTTTTCATAGCGTTTTTTTCACGTGTACAAATATTTTCTTCCTTTAGGAAATTAACTTTAGTCTCTAATCTTTCAAATACAATCAAAAAGTAGTCGGAAAACTACAAAAAATTATGATAAATCGGCTTTCAAAACAAGGTCCCCTTATTTTTGCCGCCCATTTTTTTCCCGTATCTAAGGAACAGAGACGGTTTACAATGATTATTCGATACATGCTGTTTTTAAGTAATAAAGATTAAAATGAAACTTTTAGAATTTTTTATATAATTTAATCTTTTACAGATGTAATCAGTCTTGATAAATTGTTCGTTGATAATATTGAGCTTCTATCTAGCAATTCTATCGCTTATCTTAATAAAGTACAGCTTTCTTTACCGAGATAGTGATTCATTTCTGGAGAAGAAATGGCAGGAGCATATCAAAAATGTAACTAGTATCAAATGTTAACTGAATTCCTGATTGTGGCATGGAATTGTACGGATAGCATATAAGTTTTCAGATAAAAGTTAATAAGATGTAAACGCTTTGGATGTTATAGTGATGGTTGTTACAAGAGAAGGTAGGAACCACAAAACAAAAGAAAATTAGTAAATATTTTCTGATAGAAGCGTTGTTTAAATTACAGTAGCGTCTTCGTCAGGATCAGTTTGTGCTTGTTTCTTTTCCTTTTTATTTCCTTCCGCGTGTCATTATGTCACAAGAAAAATCAAATCCGTTGGGTGTGATGACGGTGATATTTTCGAATGTCTAAATCAAGAGATGTTGACATCTGTGAAATAAATTAGTGGACATTTTTTCTCCGTGATCGTTTCCATCGTCGAAAATTTTATTTTTTAAACAGATACATTTTGTTTATCTAATAAATTCTGTGTTGTATTGACTTTCTAAAATTCATGTATTTCAATTTAAAGAAAGCTTTTATCACGAAGAAAACAATTTCACGAATTCATTTCGCCAATGTGTATCTCTTGATTTGAACATTTGAAAATACCACTGTTTAAGATCAGATGGATTTTATTATTTTACACCATGCCACGAGGAAGGAAAAAAGAAATAAACATAAACTGATCCTCACAAAGACGCTATGATCGCTGAACATTTGATTTTTAAATAAATAAATATTTGTTTATTTAGACATTTCTGCGCTGTATTGACTTCCTAAAACGTATGTATTTCAAAATAAACGTATGGTTACTGCAATATTCCACGGACACAAAAATAATGAAAGTAATGACACCAGAAATGTCATGCAAATCTTCCAAATTTCATAAATGTGGATACGCTGCAAAAGGGTATTTTAAAAATGTTCCTCTAGTGTTATTGTGTCATTTGTGGGATTGGAACAAAATGACATGAAACATCATGTTAAGATCTAAATATAATATCTATTTAGTCCAAATGTGTCTTCATGTAGATACGTGTAAACAGTATGCATCAATGCTTCAGATGAAAAAAATATTGTTGTTAATAGAAAATAATATTGTTCTTAAAGTATTATTACAAAGCGCTACATTTCCGCGATGAGAAACTGAAAAAGGTAAGTAAAATAATGCGAATTTTCTATTCTTAATAAACCGTGGATTATTATTTATTTACTAATATTACTGCCACAGTTGTTTTAATAACACTTCCATGTAAAATTCAACAATTCGAATCAAACATTTTTTAACAATTTCTTGTCTTTATTTAATTTTGAAACACTCTGTGAAAATTGTTTGAATATAATTGTTTAATTGGACTCAACTGACTAGAGTACGTGAAAATATTAGTGTACGACCTACTCCTTTGAGGTCAATTGGTAAACAATAGATCTGTCACTACGGGAGCTTATAAGTATCAGAAGAAAGGGTTGTTTATATTTCAAAACAAATTATTGTACGAAAATTGAATCAATATCTGACTATAGTGTAGGGTTGTTGGTGTAGCGTGAATAAGATTTATGATATCCAATGAATTCAAATAGAGATGACCCAAATATGGAGGGTAGTATGTTTTGTATAATTACTTAATATCGGCCATACACAGCATTAAGAGTACTTTAAGATTACTACAGTTTATAAGTGGCTTATTTATCTTTTATAATAGATTAATTTATAGTCCTTACGACGAGTGGTTTAGTCCAAGCAGCTTTTATCGTTAACCAAAATAGCTTTGTTACATCATTAATTACATATAGCTAGTTTTTTTATAGATAAAATTGTAGTAAGAGAAAAAATGACTTACTTCATCAACGCCCACATGTCTCCGCCTTTTGTAAAGTTCGGTTACGTAACAATACACAAGCCAAAGAGGAGACGTGAAGCTGGTTTTATCCGCAACGGTCACACAAAATAACTCGAAATCGCACCGTTCTTATGCAAATTAAATGACATTGAGTTACATAAAAGCAGAGCTTTTGAAGAACGTGCAGTTCCTTTGAGAAAAACGAGCCGTGCAGACGTACTCCGTTGATGCGTGTTTGATTATTTACTTGGGAACACGAAGAAGGCAAAAGAGGACGAATATGTAAACTGCATTTTGCATTTTTTCATTGCTGACAAAAAAACACATATTTATTACAATGGCTAAGGTTTACTACGGGAAACTCCTGTGCTATGTTGTGGACCGATCTGGGTATTATAGAATAGACATTGTTTTCTCGTGTTATTTAAGGCAATGGAAGTTAGAAACAAACATTAAAAAACATTTTTATAATGTGAGTGATATGATTGAATTCTTTAAAGTTGCCACTCGACATAATATTTAATCTGTATATATAATTCAATAGGAATATTTTCCCTTTACAAAATGCAAGTATAATTTTACACATAAATTTAATATGGTAACACTGCATCCCAGTAATCGATGCATGATACTCGCCTATTATCATGTGAATTCATTCGCTATAAAAAAAAATTGCTACATTATTTCCGAAGAAAGTAAATATTAAAAACAAGTCATAGCGAACAGTCGTAGGATAATGACTCACCCATTTAGAACTTTTTACTGTGCCTCTCTCAATTTGGGCAGAAGCAATTTTTTCATTACGTGCTTTACCATTAACTTACGACAATACTGAACGGTCCCTGTCCTAATTCACTTGTAATTAAAACGACAATTTCATTAGCTGGTTGAATATAAACCTTTATTCCAGAATTTGCTTTCCACGAACACAACAGAATAGGTTCATCCACACTAAATATGGCCGCCAGTGATCCATTAGTCATTTGTTTCGATCTATTACCAACAACATACAACGCCGAAGTCATCAGCATTTACATAGAATCTTCACTTAATTTGTTTACTCTTACATTGTCTTTCGCTTAAGTCAGTTAACATGTAGAAGCTTTTAATTTTCACATATTGCTTCTTTTTTTTCTAAAAACATGTCCAACTTTTTTAGTAAAAAACAAAGTTTCAAAGTTCGTTATTATAAAAAAAAAACATTCACATAAATTAAATGGTTTATTTATATCAGAAAATGTGTCACATATCTTTTTTTGTTGCTGTTGCTATTGCTACTACTGCTATTATTACTATTACTAACTGCTATAATCACAATCATCAACATCATCAGCAGCAGTTTTTCCATCTCGACATAGATACCAACACAGATTTAGCTGAATCTACGAAAATGCGCTAGTTTAATCTGTTTTAGGAAAGTCTTTTAAGAATCTGTTCTGAGTTTATACCATCGTTCCAGCGGACAACGCCGGTATACGGGTCCTGCTAATTGTCATATAGAAATAGGAAACTAATACTAAAAATGATAACACTATGAACGGGTTTTATAAAGAATTTGTAACAAAACCTATGAAAAGAACACAGAATCAATATTCTCTTGTTTCATTTTACTTCAATCAAAGTTATCAGAAATCAAGGGCTTCCTGGGGCTAACAGTTGATCTCTATACGAGATGCATAGATATTCCAATATTTCGTTGAATTTCTCCTTTACTTCTCAAACACCTACTGAGTACCGAAATTTTAAATACAACGTTATTTGTTTCTCCCTAATTCACCATTTAAATATGTTATAGTATATATTTCTTTTGGTTTCTTGGACCCCAGGACAAGTATTCACCTAGTCTGGTGGAGCATCCAATTTCATGTTCAAATTACTTAAGGTAATATCATTTGAAGAAGGTACACCGATCGTCGTGTTGGGTTAGCCATTTAAAGGATATCTTATTTAGACCGCGAATACTACGTTATTTGGAATATTTAGTCATGGTTACTTGTAGGGGAACGTATCGTCATGCCAGGTTGTATTGACAAACCCCTCTACAGAGAGGCCGCAGATACTCGAGGATAGTGCTTAATAGACATTCCAGTTCTCCCCATTATTCTAGAATACTAATTTATGTGATTTCAGAAATTGATTACTCAACGCTGTAAATTGTGTTTTGGTATTTTTATAGTGATTTTCGTTTGCATGTAACTGATTAGACACAATATTCAGAGCAAAATGTTTTTTGTTAGCGCGATTTTCTTTTTTCTTTCCTTCCTTATTTGTTAGTATTTTTTGTTATTTTTGTTCTTTGTTTTATTTTATTTTTCTTTATTTCCCGCCAATGAATGACCGAAGCTGAACAGAATTCATTTGGTTAAACATCACATCAAAGAAAATCTTTCGAAAAGTCGATGATTATAATCAATAATATCGATAGAAACCAGCACCCGGGCTGTCTTGATCGCGCATTGATCGTTACTTAAACTACTCATTAATTATAAACAAGTGCTGCAGACACGTGCATCATGTGTGCGGGAGGGGCTCACCTTTTCGAAGGCCAGTAAAAACGATGACCAGTAAAATCGATCAGACCAGCTTGCGAGGGGAGCATTTTGCGTCGAAACGTTATCAGATACAACGCAAACAAAAAAACGAAAAAAAAAATGAAAATAATAAAAAATATTTCTAATTCTGATCTGAACGCAAGCAAATATCTAATCTATTATTTGAAAGATTATTTTTTTTTAAACCTTCGTCTCGTTTCTTATATTTTTTAATTGATCTTCTCTCATAATGTTCTTCTCCTTCGTCTCCTCTTCTTCCTCTTAGATATTACCAATATTCCTACTTCGTTAGAATCAAAGAATAAATCCTACTGATTTGTCACAGTTAAGGTTTGAACATCTCTCTCGCTAATTTTCGTCAAAAGATGTTTTTTTATCATTTACCTCAGAGCCTTTATTGTTGTTTCCATTGAACTTAGCATTTAATTTTGTCTTACAAATTGACGTCTGACAATGATTTCCCGCCTGATGGGCTTAATAGAATTTATTTCTCATCACTTTGTATAGCTATTCAAGTGAGCCGTAGTGGCATCGGGATTTGAGGGTAAAGATTACTCTGTTGCGAGATTCAAATCGCACGAGGTCATCTCGTCACCATCAGACAAGGCCAGACTATTTGCCAAGAACTTTGCAGCTAATTTTACCCTATGCGACAATGACCATCAACTCCCTATATTTCATCCTATAACAGACAACACGCTATGCAACATACAAATATCTGTGCGTAAGGTCGCCAAGCTAATCAAGAACCTTGATTCCAGTAAAGCAACTGGCCCTGATGGCATTCCAGTTATGGTACTGAAAAAGCTCCAACCAGAACTTGCCCCCATACTTACAAAACTGTTTAAGCTTTGCCTTAAGGAAAAGTGCTTTCCAACACCCTGGAAAACCTCATCAGTATGCCCTGTATTTAAGAATTCAGGTGAAAAGTCATCGCCCTCTCAGTACAGACCAATAAGTCTCCTGTGTGTCATGAGCAAGTTGTTGGAATCCATATTAAATAAAGAAGTAGTCAACCACCTCAACAGAAACAACCTTCTTAGTGACATGCAATATGGTTTCCGCTCTGCAATATCTACAGCAGATGTGCTAACGGTTATATCACATAGAATTAGTGAATCTCTTGACAAAGGTTTCCTTTCCAGGGCAATTTCTCTTGACATATCAAAGGCCTTCGATAAGGTTTGGCATAAGGGCCTACTTCACAAGATTTCCAGCTACGGTATTACTGAAAATGTTTTGTCAATCATTAAATAATTTCTCTCTGATAGGTTCATAAGAGTAGTGGTTGATGGGCAGAAATCAGAGGCCCACAGTTTTAATGCTGGAGTCCCCCAGAGGTCCATCCTGGGCCCAACTCTCTTCCTGATCTACATCAATGATCTCTCAAAACACATACTTAAATCATTCGTTGACATCTATGCTGATGACACGACTATCTATGGCAACACAGATAGCCGTAAATGACAAAGTTCTCTCTAATTCTCTCTCCTCTGATCTTGAACACGCGGTACAATGGGGAAGAGGTGGCTGGTCACTTTTAATGCATCCAAAACCAAGCTTCTATCTTTACATCATCAACGCTCTGATCCCCATCTGGCATCAATTGAAATGGATGGCTCTCGTCTTGGAAAGGCTCCATGTTTTGACAAGCTTCTTGGTATGACCTTTGCTCCTGATCTGAAATGGAACACGTACATCAAATCTGTTGCCAGGGACGCTGGAAAAATGGTGGGATCCTTCTACCGCTCCAGAAGATATCTCACTACTGATGAAATTCTCTATCTGTATGAAAGCCAAGTACGTCCAAAGATGGAGTACTGCTGCCACATCTGGGCAGGAGCTGCTAAAAATAGCCTATCCTGCCTTGACAGAGTACAAAATAGACTTCGTGGTTTAGTGGGGGATGCCCTTTTCCCTTCCCTGCAACCTCTCTCCCACAGAAGAGACGTTGCGAGCCTGTCTTTGTTTTATCGTTATTTCCATGACAGGTGCTCGTCTGGGCCCCAATCCCTCGTCCCCCCTTGCCAATCTTTCACGAGAAACACCTGTCTGGCTGAAACTACTGTCAATAATTTTCCCCACTCTTTATCTGTGCCTAAATCCAAACGTAGATTCCATGAGCAAAGGTTCTTTCTTAGAACTGCACGCCAGTGGAACTCTCTGCCGCTTGCCTGTTTCCCACCTGACTACAACTTGGACGTCTTCAAGTCCAGCATAAACAAACTCCTGACGAACCGCCCCCTTAAGTAAGACACTCTATCAAAACCCCCAATACTAATGATTACTACAACACTACTTCATTGATTACTTTACACACAATAACCCTTATCCCTGAGTGGCCTTCGGGCCTTGATAAGTTGTGACGCCCATGTAAAAAAAAAAGAAAAAATAGTTATATCGACACTGATGATTCTGCAAGGATGAAACGTATACGACTGTAGATAATTAATTATTCATTATTAAAGTAATTATATTATATATTAATATATACATATATATATATTAATATATATAACTAAGTATATATATATATATATATATATATATATATATATACATACATACATACATATGCTTATATTTTTTGAAAAAATATGGATTTCCGCAGAATGCTGTATCATAAGGAAAAATTCTTAAATCAGAGCGTATTATTATATTTTCTTTTTACATAAAATTTAGATGAGATAAGTTAACGGTACCCTCGGTTTCAAACCTGATAATGAGGGATCGTTTTAGATACCCATATCAAGCTCTCTTCAGCCGATACTCATCTGTTTTATAAGCAGAATTGGAATCATATAGATACCTTACGCGATCACATTCAAATTTTGTTTATCTTAACAATCTAAAATTCAAATAAAATTTTTAAAAATGGCCGTTTAATGTTTTGGACGCCAAAGAAAACAAAAGAAAAACACGAAAAAGAAAGGGGAAAAGAAAAGGAAGAGAAAAGAAGTATTTTATATGCTTAAAAATGTTCTGTTATATATAATATTTATATATTTGAATTGTTTATCGCGTCATTTATGAAAAATATGTTTTGTTATTCTATCAATATTAAACTCTTTTCGGTCTCGAACAGAACCTTTTTCTAAATCAACCAGTCCAAGGGAGATAATCTTGCAAGTTCTGAAAGCCATTTCAAAATTTATAATTATCATTTTATTACATATTTATATTAATTTATTCCTCTTATATATATATATATATATATATATATATATATATATATATCGTATACCATGCTTATATTCTTTCACCTGCCCCATTTAATATGAGTAAAATGTGAATTTCTTCTAAATAATCGGAAGAAATCTATTATATATAAATTTTATTCTAAAATCCTATTTTATCAGATAAAACAATTTTTTTTTATTTAGTTGTTTTCCTTGATTTTTTAGTTCTAAGGAACAACATTACACAATCGAAAAAGTTGTTAATTTTGTTACGAATTTTATTTATCTCAACCCCACTGCTTGGAATCAGTCTTTTAGAAATAATTTTTTTCAAGCGAACGAAGCTGAAAATGAAGTGCATAAACTTTCTATTTGAATGTTTTATAAACTGGATATTTGTAAACATTTTAAAAATTATTTTTCATCCCAAATAAGGCATATTGCCACTGGGGATATAAGACATGACTATTTGGGATTATGTTTTACAAGGGGGTGTGGGGGTTGAGCAGCGATATGTCTCAGGGAAGCAGGAAACATGATTAAAATTCCAAAGTTTCAAATCCAGGGGAAGACACTAGTAGAATAGAAAGCTTTCCGACATTTATTGACCTCTGTAGCGAATGGCTTCTCTTGTTTGTCGGCTTAATCGAGCTTGGGACAAGTGCTATGAGTAAATCAGAACACATTCCATTGAAATCCTTGTAAAACAGAAACAAGGATGCAACATTGCGGTTATGGAACAGAGGTTGACGTTTAACCGATGGATTTGAGTCTCTTTTGCAGTCTTTCTCTAAAAGTGAGGAAATAGTGACAGATGCAGCAGCCTAGATGTGATAACAATACTCCATGCATTTGCAAATTGTTGCTTTCTAAAGATATAGGGTACTCTCTTGTGTCAGTAATCTTCTAGCACGGAGAGAGAGTCCGCCTTCTTTGCAGCATAGATAGCCAAAATCAAACCGACATATTTTACCTGGAGCAGAATTCGTTTTTAGATGTTTTTGATAAATGTGAATTATTGCATGAAAATTACATTATAAAAATGTTAAGATATTTCTGCCATCAATAATTCAAATAATTTTATTGAGGGAAATATTAATAAATGTAAAACCAACACGTATATATAATAACACTGCCTAACAAGTCTAATCATTCACGTTCAAACAAACTTATAGTTTATTTCTTTGAATGTGTAATAAGTCATAACAATTGTATTCTATTGATGCAATGAACAAACAAAATTAATTTTAATAAAACTTCACAAAAACAGATTAAAAGAAAGAACCATCATTCAACCGCCGTTAAAAATTGACTTATACTCCTACTATGCGTCTATTTCATCGCTAAAAAAGAAAACAAGATTCGAAACTGTTCACGGGATTTCTTTGCTAAGGACCTCCTATCGAATTTATTGCAAACAACTCGCTTAATGGTATATCTGACTATCCTATCCATCTGTATATTATTAAAAAGATGCGATGATTTGATAATTTTTCTGTTCGTCCACAAACAGAAATATGTACTTATGTAACAAAATCACACATTACAAAGGTAATAGGTTTTACGATGTCAATAATATAGTTCGAATTTCACATAAATAAAAAGTATATTTTTAACTGCACATACATTTAATGCACAAAATTAATATAAAAAATAACATTTTATAAAGAAATCAACGTAACATAATAATTTTATAAAGAAATTAAAATAACATCATAATTTATATAGAAATTAGCATAAACTAATAACATTTTAGAAAGAAATTACCACAACATAATAACATTTTATAAAAAAATTACATAACAACAAAATTTTATAAAAAAAATTAAAATAACATAATTATAATTTATAGAAAACTGAAGATAATATGATAATAATTTACAAAGAAATTAATATAAAATAATCCACATTTTATAAAGAAATTAACATAACACAATAACATTTTATGAATAAATACACATAACTTTTTATAAAGCAATTAACATAACATTACAAAATTAAATACCATTAACAATACATAATAACATTTTATGAAGCAATTGACAATAATGACATTTTATAAACAAGAATTTATATAACATAATAATAATTTATAAAATATTGACCATGACATAATAATTTATGAAGAAATTAACATAACATAATAATAATATTTTAAAAAGAAATTAACATTATATAACAATTTATAACCAATTTACTTGAAATTATATCCTTTTATGAAAAAACTTACATGAGAACATTTTATAAGGAAATTATGATAACATAATAGCATTCCATAACGCAATTAACATAACATAAAAACATTTTATAAAAAGTTACTATAATATAAGAACATTTTATAAAGAAATAAATATAGCATAATAACATTTTATAAAGGCATTAACATAAATAATAATTTATAAAGAAATTAACATAACATTTTACATTGACATAGCATTTTATAAAGTAACTAATGCGACATAATAACATTTAATAAAGCAGATTACATGATGTAATAACATTTTATAAAGTCATTAAAATAAAGTAATAGTAATTTATAAAGAAATTAACATAACATAATAACATTTTATAAAGAAACTAACACAATAATGGAACAAAATATAGTTTAACGACAAAAATCTACATTTAATCAGTAATTATTCAAAGCAAATTATCTTTTCACCTTACACATAATACATTGAAAAATTTGTTTCTCTAGTTTCCATTCGACGAGATTTGTTTTTAAATGTGTTCAAGGTAACACTAGAAATGCACACAATAAAACAGAAACGAAAACGTGTCGAGAGGTAAAGTTCTACGCGGCAGCAGCTTTTATTTCTTACAACGCTATGTTATAGGCAATAATATTTAGTCGAATTGGAACAGTAGAAGTATCAGTAATAAGAATGTGATAGTGGCAGTGTAAATAATATTATGTCTCCTACTGAAATGAAATCATCAAGGCAGAAAGCAATTCCACAATTCTAGTGATGTAGGTAGACGTCACGAAAGAGATACGGACGAATACCATGAAGGTTGGCAATGCAGTGTGCGATTTTTTTTTTAATATGAAGTTTAAAATAAGTTGGATATGACTATGCCGCTTAGCTGCTAAGCGCAAACGAGAGAAGAACATGGGGAGAGATCATCGAGGAATCTGGGGTATTTGGTTTTATGTTGTAGAAAATTAGTTTATAGCATTAAAAATTATCAAAGACTGGCAGAAGGGAGCGCGCACGTGTGTAGGAGAGAGAGAGGGTGTGCGTGTGCGCGCGCTTTTACTAGTCTTATTAAAGTTAGCATTCGAGGAAATAGACATCTTTTGTTTTTTTTAATATTCCAGTTTCAAAATGTTTACTTTCAGAGTTTATTTTATTTATCTTTTTCTGTCTTTTCTTGTGCCATTTTGTAACGCCTGTCACTAATCGGTAGATCTACATGACCCATTTCGCAAAAAAAGATTTTATGATCCAAGTCTAAAGTTCATTGCTTAGAAATTTTGTCCTCTTTGATTTCTCAAAGTCTTACACACGTACACACATGGTTTTCGTCGTTTTCTTCAATAAAATTGCAAATTTAGGTAGATAGATACACAGCGGTATGCATCTGCATACTTATTTACTTGTATCGTTAAACAAAGAATTCACACCAAATATATTTTCAGATTTTGATGTACATATATATATATATATATATATATATATATATATATATATATATATATATATATATATATATATATACTGGCTGTATCGATTGGTTTCTTAGATGTAAATCCAATGAAACGCGCGTGATTATTAATGAATGCTCATATATATATATATATATATATATATATATATTTATATATATATACATATATATATATGCACATATATATGTATATATATGTATGTATATATATATATATACAAACACATAAAAAGAGGGAGAGAGAAATATACGCTTGTATCTGCATGTCTATATACATGCACCATATATACACGCACACACGGGCGTGTTTGTATGCATGGGTGCGCGCGTATTTCGTCGAATAGACGTGTGGATATTGTATGGTTTGTATGTGAATGTATGGAATATTAATATGTAAGACTGATTATACTGTGAAACCTAAGTGAACATTATCATCCGCATAATAATTCAACACTCACGCACATACATATATAGAGACAGAGGAACGGAGAGATGTGTGCGCGTGTTCGTCTATGTGTGGGTGTATATATATTAAAAATATGTTTGCGTGTGTTTTATACAGCAGTGAATATAATATTGCTTCGGGCAATAATTTTTTTGTGTGGGGGGGGGAGAAAACTTTCAAAATACAAGATTACTAAAGTTATGGATGTGTGTACGTTTATATAAATTTATGTATAAGGCCCTTTGCTATTTACCAATAATTACAAACTTTGGAATATAGCGTGTCGGCGTAAGGGTGGGTAATGTGCATATATTTAGTTAATTTAGCTTTATATAAAAAGAGTAAAATAAAATTAACGTATCTCCAATTTCTTAAATTTTAATAATAGGTACTAAGCATCAATCTATATACATAAAGTAGTAGCGTTCGTGTGTGTGTGTGTGCGTGTGTGTGTGTATGTGTGTGTACGTGTCTGTTTGTACAACTCTCCTACAGCTCACACCATTGGTCCGATCATGGCCAAATCTGGCACGCTCATGGTCCCTCGCCTAGGGATGATGCACACCATTTTTCAAGGTTACGGTCAATGGTCAATGGTTATAGCCTATATATATATATATATATATATATATATATATATATATATATATATATATATATATATATATTTGTAATCATCGACATACAGTCTTGTTTCGTTGTATCACAACTCATTCTCCTACAGCGCACACCACTGGACCGATCATGACCAAAATCTGGCATGATCATGGTCTCCGACCTAGGGATGTTGCACACTTTTTTTTAAGATAAAATCAAATGTTAATGTCAGGACTTTGCTAGTTAATAAATATTCTCATATATCAGTTTCCTTGTGTTATTTTTTTAAATTTTATAGACCACTCTTTCCCATGCAAAAGCCCAAATATTTTCGATTTACAATTAATGTTCCATAATCTTTATATATACATATATATATATGTGTATGTGTGTATGCATGCATATATGTATAGTAAGAGAATGGCCGTCCCAAGACGGTTATCATTAATTTCCAAACAGAATAGTTTGGCACCAATATCACATCGCCTTACAAAGATAAACCTGAAGGTATACTGATATACGATTTATGCCTAAACTTCGTGTACTAATTTTCATACAAATCCATTATGTGATTTTGCATTCGAGAAAATATTTAAGTTTAAGGATTATCATACTAAAATTAGAGAATCTTGCTTAATTTGTTTTAATCATTATAAATCAAATTAGTCGCTTATTAACACAAAGAATGCAGTACTTGAGTGCTTGTCGTATTTCAATGTAACCGACGGTTCGAGTTTTGAATTACGGCGTGGATATCCTATCTACCTTTTGTCACATTTATGGATTGTAGACGTCAGAACAGATTTAGGTGTGTGTGTGCGTGTGTGTATGTTTTCTGAAAGTATCGAACACTATTATTAGGAGAAAACCTGTCTTTGTATATATATATATATATATATATATATATATATATATATATATATATATATATATATATATATATATATATATATATATAGGGAGAGCCGATTTTGCTCGGGATTAAATGATGATCAGCGAATGTATGGCACCCACATATTTTCATTGTCATCAAATTCGGTGAAATCGCCCATTTTTAAAGCATGCAAGAGGTTTAGGGTTATTTAGCTGGATGGATGACCGCGTCCCTTGTCGAGGCGAAGTAGGATCAGTCCAAAGTCGGATTTGCTTGATCTGTGTTAGTTGATAGAATTTCTTGTGTGCGGTGCGTTTGCTCAGTTGACAGAGTTCTTTCATCGCATGCAAGAGACTCGGGTTTCAGATCCCGGGTTCGAATATGTCTAACCAAATGAGGGTGAATGTCGAGTCTTGGCCTTCCAAATTGTTGACTGTCATGTCTCACGTGGGCTGCGACGTTGTGAGCGGTGGAAATAATTATATATATATATATGTGTATATATATATATATTATTATTATTATTATTTTATAAAATATAAAGCTGAATGTCTCTGTGTGTATGTGTGTGTGTCTAGTCACGAATAGGCTCCTATATGGTTGACTATTTTAAAAAACTGATTACATATAATGATAGATGTATCGAGACAAAGGAATGGGTATGTTTGATCTGGCAGAACAGTGGTTCATCAAAATTGTGGGGTCTGCGTTCGTGCCTGGTCCACAAAGTATGGAAATAAAAAAAATTAAAAATTAAAAATTAAAAAAAAACGTTTACAAGTATTTTTGATATATATGTGCATAAGAATACTTTGATACGTAATATTTGAACTTAAATAGGGATGGTATAACAAAATTGTGGGGTCTGCGTTCGCGTCTGGCCTCAATAGAATGGAAATAGGCACAAACTTTAATAAAGACTTTTCATATCTATCTGCGTAAGTATACTTTGATAATTATGGTTCAGTTTGAAGAAATATGGTATAATAAAATTATTGGATGTTCGTTCGCGCTTGACCTCCATAGAATGTAAATATATCAGAAAGTTTAACAAGGTTTTTTAAAAGGAGTGAGGGTCCACATTATTGTGGACCCTCACTCCTTAACTTTAATCTTAATTCACGTTAGCTCTTATTTATTTTTTGGAGTGTAATCATATTATATCGGATAAATTCACCTAATAAATTCACGTTCTTATTAAGTGAAGGCCCCCCCCAAAAAAGTCTATTTTTTGCTTCTCCACATGAACGTGGCACTCTTTCGAAAATAGATAAATAATAAAAATACTTGTTATCGTGTCAAAAGAAGGAAAAAACTCCTGTTCTCGTTATTACGTGTCTTTTTAAAAACATTTACATAACTTTTTTATTTTATTTATATATCTGTTTAAGCTTTTTTTGCCAGTGTACTAGAAGGAATTCACTTGATTACAACCCTTTCTGCGTGTTCGTTACATTACAATAGTACAACCCTGAATCCGACGGCGCAATACTACACCGTTCATTACTGTAAAACTGAAACGAAGCTGTTCTGTTTGAAAAGGGCGCCATTTTCTTCTTATTCATATTTATATCGATTGTTTGCTTTAAAAAACTAAAGTAATTACGTGTTTACTTTTTTAATATCCCATTTTGCTGTTTCGAATTAATTTACTAAAGTAAGTAAAGATTCATTATTTTTCAAAACTGTTTTTGTTTCTTTGTTTTTCGATATTTCGTCGATATTATTTAGTAAGAGTGTTTAGCAGAAAATCCAACAAACAATTACCCGAAAAATAAATATATTAGAAATAAATGTTACCAGAGTCAATAAAAGTTCAGTTCATGCTTTTTTGTTTTGAAATAGTTTTAATGCTCTTTACTTGAAATAATTTCAGCGAACCGAAATTAAAACGAAATTTGAGGCGATAACTACTTAAATGAATGACACATGCCATAATCGATTATTCCTCAAGCACAAAATAGCGGAAAACATTAAAATATGTTTATAAATATTCCTTACGTTGACGGAACTCCCTTAAATTGTTAACACAATGCTCAGGTGCCCCTCCTTCAAATTGAAAACAGGTCTCTCCATTTCAAAGTCGCTGCCATTTTGATTTTTTTAAACGGGTTCGTGAATTAAAAAAAAATTTACAAACTACTTGAAAATACAAACCAATGAACTTTTCTACCATAAAAGTAACTTTTATTGACTATGGTAATTTATTTATTTCTTGTATATTTATATTATTATATATAACATTTTCTCTTTGTAATGAAACATCATTTTGTTGATCACTCTTGGCTACGAATGGAAACAAAGTTGATATAAAAAAATATATTTTCGCGAAAATTATCTTTACTTTCATCATATTTTACTTAAGGTAAAATTTTTGAGTATCAAAACCTATCTCTTTCCAACCCCTCCTTTACATAACCTATCATATTTTCATCAATGACAGTCCATATTCTGTAGGCGGTTTTTGAACCCAGTCAACGACGGGTACTTCTGCTAGTATATATGCATATATATATATATATATATACATATATATATATATGCGTGTGTATGTGACTGTGTAATAAAGTTCAAATAAATTATCTTAGCTAATTAAACATCATCTTTTGAAGGAGATCAAATAGTCTAAACGAGTATGTTTAAGATAAATTAAGATTTTCGTTTTTGTATTCAAGTCTTTGATACTCTACCTTAAAAAATGTGCATACACGTGTCACCATTTATCATGTTTACGCATCTATAACAAATTAAGTAAAAGTATTTTTTTTAAATTAACGAAAAAAGACGTTAAGCTTAAAAAAAAGATTGGGTTGTGCCTATCATCGAAATGTTCAATTAAAATTCAGTCTCTGAAATCTTAGATTAAAGGTATGATGAACTAGTGGCAATATATTGAAGGTCCTTAAGTAACAAAACAGACAAGAATACCAATATTGAACTTTCGTTTTCTCTTCATTTATTTCGACTTTATTAATATCCATTTTCTTTTTTCATATCTGCTTGCGTTCACTTACTTCCAAATCTTCTTATCGAATTTCTGAGCGTTAAACTCATACACTCACGACGTTTAAATTAAAAGAGGATAAGGTGTATTAATGTGTCGCTTCTTATTTCGCGCCTGTCTTGCTCTAGTGCTTCTTTGCAACAACAAAATAAACACATACGAACACATAAACATCACACACACACACGCACACACACACACACACAGACACATGTATATATATATTAGGACCCAGCAGTGCCCAGTGGAGAGATAATATAAATCCAGAAGAGATTCGTTAAAAGCTTCCTCCTCAAAAACATTAAATTATGGTTATATAGCGCATTATCATAGAGCTAAATTTGTTTTTTTTATGAAAAGGTCGGTAATTGAAGAATTGAGGTCCCCACCAATAATAAGAAATATTGAAATGTACGTAAGTTTAATAAATTTGTATAACGGTAAAAATATTTATAATCCCTCAATAAACGGAATAAATGAATAAAAGATGTTTTTGAAGAAATATTTTAATCAATCCTGAAAGCATTGTAATTAAATAGTGTATTAGCTAGACTAAGGTATTCTGTCTTTTTTCGTTTTTAGGAAGCAGTCGTAAAGTTTTGAAGTTAGATCAATGTTAATAAGTAAATAATTATAATATTTAAATGAAAATGGGCTTTCCTTTAAAAAAAAAACCATGAAAATGCTGTTGTGAAATTACTCAGAATCGAAACTCGAAAAGCTGTGTTGGTACGACATGTCAGGATAAAAAATGATAATTATGCTAATAGTAGCAATAGCAATAGTAGTAATAGAAGTGTCAGCAGTAGCAGTAGTAGCAGTAGTAACAGAAACACTAATGACACTTGACACAAGTTCCGATATAAATAAACCATTTAATTGTGTGAATGTGTTATCATTTAATGATGAAATTTGAAACTTGTAAAACATGCTTATTCAATTTAACTGTTGTGTTACTAAAACCTAGTAGACAATTTCTTTTTTATAATAAAAAAGCTATATCTGAAAAAATTTAAACATTCTACATTTTAACGTTTAAAGATGTATAAACGTTTAAAAAAAACAAATTTACGTAAAAATGTAATACGAAGGCAAAGTTTAAGATTAACGTGTTTAAAAAAAATCTAAGCTAAATTTCATACCAATCTTACAGGCGACGGGGAATTACTTGTGAATTTAATATTCCATTATGATAATGATGATGATGATGATGATGATGATGATGATGATGATGACGATGACGATGATGATGATGATGTAGCAGTTGTAATAGCAGTAGCAACAGCAACATTAAAGACACTTGAAACAATTTCCAACATAAATAGACCACTTAATTTTTTAGTTTTTTTAAATAACAAACTGTGAAACTTGTAAAAAAATATTCGTATTCAAATGTCCTTTACTAAGAAAAAATTTGAACAATTTGTTTTGTAATAAAATATGTGCAGTATGTGAAAACTGAAACATTCAACGTTTTGACTTTTAGAGATTTATAAGCATTTTTACAAAATAAAATTTATTAAAAAAAAATATAAAATGTGGATGCAAAGTTCAACACAAACTTTTGTTATTGTTGAAAATACACAGTTAAATCACATGCAAATTGTTATTGTTGAAAATACTCAGTTAAATCACATGCAAATTGTTATTGTTGAAAATACTCAGTTAAATCACATGCAAATTGTTATTGTTGAAAATACTAAGTTAAATCACATGCAAATTGTTATTGTTGAAAATACACAGTTATATCACATGCAAATTGTTATTGTTAGAAATTACTAAGTTAAATCACATGCAAATTGTTATTGTTGAAAATACACAGTTAAATCACATGAAAATTATTATTGTTAAAAATACTCAGTTAAATCACATGCAAATTGTTATTTTTGAAAATACTAAGTTAAATCACATGCAAATTGTTCTTGTTGAAAATACTAAGTTAAATCACATGCAAATTGTTATTGTTGAAAATACTCAGTTAAATCACATGCAAATTGTTATTGTTGAAAATTCTCAGTTAAATCACATGCAAATTGTTATTGTTTAAAATACTCAGTTAAATCACATGCAAATTGTTATTGTTGAAAATACTCAGTTAAATCACATGCAAATTGTTATTGTTGAAAATACTAAGTTAAATCACATGCAAATTGTTATTGTTGAAAATACTCAGTTAAATCACATGCAAATTGTTATTGTTGAAAATACTAAGTTAAATTACATGCAAATTGTTATTGTTGAAAATACACAGTTAAATCACATGCAAATTGTTATTGTTGAAAATACTCAGTTAAATCACATGCAAATTGTTATTGTTGAAAATACTCAGTTAAATCACATGCAAATTGTTATTGTTGAAAATACTAAGTTAAATTACATGCAAATTGTTATTGTTGAAAATACACAGTTAAATCACATGCAAATTGTTATTGTTGAAAATACTAAGTTAAATCACATGCAAATTGTTATTGTTGAAAATACACAGTTAAATCACATGCAAATTGTTATTGTTAGAAATTACTAAGTTAAATCACATGCAAATTGTTATTGTTTAAAATACTCAGTTAAATCACATGAAAATTATTATTGTTAAAAATACTCAGTTAAATCACATGCAAATTGTTATTGTTGAAAATACTCAGTTAAATCACATGCAAATTTTTATTGTTAAAAATACTCAGTAAAAATTGCATGCAAACTTTAGAGGCGATTGGGGACCGCCTGTGAATTTAATATTGTCTCGATTCTTCCTCCGTCGCAGGAAACCACTTCAACCGACTTCGGATGAATGTCATATAACAAACTATTTTAGAATTCAGATTAAGGGATCAGATTCATATATAAGTTTAATGTAAAATAATAACTCAATTTCTTGCCAGATAGCGTTTGAATGACATGTAGTCATTGTAGTTAAATCTGAAAAGTAAAGTATTCGTAATTTTATTTTTTGTCTTGGTGCATATGAAATTAAGGTTATTGATAGGATTTAGGGAGACATTAAGAGTACTGTTACTACCTAGACTAAGGATTTGTGGTTGGTTTTATAGTTTATTTTTCAATTGCCCCAAAAAGCACAGAATTTATCTTCTCAGCTTAAAATATATGGTTATATATTCTATGAATGCATATAATTTATTATTTAATGTATAAATTGCACAAGTTTTTGTTGCGTAACGAATACATTACTAGATATAGTAAGTGACATTGTTCTTGAAGTTGAATTCGATCCTCAGATTGGGCAATACTAAGAATGTCATGGCTGACAGAACGAGAACATGGCACTCCCGTGAATTAAATACAGGGTCATGTAACGTAAACAAGTTCTTGACGAGCCGTTCCACTTAAGTTAACAAATTTACCGTTTCCATTACTAACAATTACTATATTGTCCAATTGACTACTATATACTCTTTAATCCTTATCCTCGAGTAGCCCCTGGGTTTTGATTAGTGGTGATGCCTATGTAAACAAAATGTTAGAAATGTCATGTAGCTTTCCGAGTTTGACAGAAAGATTTTCAAGTTGGATAAGATGCATTTGAAGAAGGTCGGAAGATACATGTGCTGACACATTATAGGAATAAAATACAAGATGAGAACAGTAGTTATGGTAATATAAATAATAGGAATATTATTAAGTCTCATCTCAGAACTGAGAAATATGTTTTGTATGTGTAAAGATAAGTCGAATAAAGAAATAAATGTATATTCATAAATCTGCATTGTGTTTACTATAATGGCATCGACAAACTTAGTATTTTAGACTTATCTGATTCATTTAGATGACTTGATCACGAATGATTTCTAATGTCAAAGTCTGGAGCTGGGGTTTCTTCTCCCGTCAAATATCGTCACTAGTCCAAACAACTCCGCCAACAACGACAATATCGGTTAAGCAATTTCAAAAGTAGATTCACGGTATACCGTGAATCTACTTTAGCAAATATAATGTAGAAAAAAATCTCATTTGGGCAGATACCAAAGAGCCATATATTCTGATTTATAAATCAGAATATACGGCTCTATGGTATCTGCCCAAATGAGACTTTTTTCTACATTATATTTGCAAACAAGGTGAAATAATTAGAAAAGTCAGTGCAACTTTAGAAGTAAATTTGTTGTTCTTTTTTTTTTTTGTGTGTTTTTTCGTTTTTTGGTGTGATTTCTTCTACTAGCAGTACGCATATGAGAATATATCATGTGATATAGTGCTGTATTTAGGGTTTCGTTTTCACCCACAAATCTATGATATTAGGTGTCGATTTTAACACATAAGTGTATTAAATGAGATAATTATTCAGTTTAAACGCCATAATTTATTTATTTAATAATTTATTGATGTATCTTTATTATACTTGTTATAGCTCTCTCTCTCTCTCTCTCTCTCTCTCTCTCTATATATATATATATATATATATATATATATATATATATATATATATATGTATATATATATATCCCTTTCTTTCTCTCTTTCTCTCTGTCTCTCTGTCTCTCAGGATGCAATCGAAAACAAAGACCTATACAAAGATAAACACACACAACTTTTCACGAGATAATTTAATGAGTATTGCAATGTGTGCGTGTGTGTTTATGTTTTTATGTGTGCGTGTGTGTTTACAATAATATTATTCAATACGACATAATCACATTGACGCATCAGCCCTCATTAGATTAGGTTAAGTTTTGATGAGTTTGTCCGGAGGGTGAGATAGCACCGTGGTTAATAGTAACACTGGTTGTTAATTAGATTATGTTAGAAGACGTCTCACTATTTTAACTTTAAAAGAGCCATCTTGTAGTCAGCTGAGATGCAGCCATCTGGTGTTTTGTCCCACAAACGTTTGTTCAAGGAAATAAACTCTTTTTATAGAAGTTTCCTTTAGTTTTAAGAGCATAGTTCACAAACTCTGAAATTCAGATTTTTTGTGTTCAAGATATTCTGCTCAATATTTATCGTTAAAATTTGTTGTAAATATTGAAATAGTAATGTTATTTTTGCGATTCAGCAATTCGTTCATATTGTTTCTGATATTTGTTTCATTTACTCGATTAAAATATTTATAATACTGACTTTCCTTAAGAGCCGATCGCCTTCTACAAAATAGAGATTTTAAATACTGGGCGAGTGTGCATCAACTTCTTACAAATATTTGTAATTTTAACTCAAAATGCTAACAATGTTTTACTCTTTCTTTTATTTTCAGGAAGTCAGAGACTGGAAATTTGTCGCCATGGTGATGGACCGCTTTTTCTTGTACATTTTTACAAGCACCTGTCTAGCTGGCACGCTCAGCATATTTTTGTATGCGCCTTCACTCTACGACCACCGAGTTCCAATGGAAGGAAGTTACATCATCGACAACACATCTTGTATCTACTAAATAATCGTTTTTTTTGTTTTTTTTTTGTTATCGAAGCATATTGTCGATTACAACAATATTTTTCATAAAATACGCGTAATTATATTTTAAGCCAGATGTGTTATACACGTTAATATAACTAGAAAAGGAGACTTGTATACAAAGCACAAAACAATACCAATCTCTAAATTGGAATATGCGTTTTTTTTGCTTTGTTTTTTTTTTGTTTTTTTTTTCAAATCAAAGTTTTTTGCTGACTTCGTTTATTGTTGGTCAAGGAGAAAAGTTTAGAATCTTTTCAGATACTAAACTACATCTGTTATGTTCTGGGCTAGTGAAGGGAAAATTCTTCTAGACTGACGCAATTTGTAAATCTTGTCTCGATCAAGAGTGGTCGATATTCGTTTTAACGCCAATTTCAAACAAAATGAGAGAAAAGGTCAGAACCGGTAGGAATATGTATTGTGCGCAAAGGATTACACCGTCGCAAAAACTGGATTACGTATACGACCCCAAGGAAAATAAGAGGAAGCAGCCTAAACAAAAATGTAAGTCGGACGGATTAAATCCTGACGATTTAGTAAAGGAAAAAATCCAGTGCAAAACCGCCTTACGGAAAATAATACACAGGAAAATGCTGACCAGTACATTATGTCTATAGAAAAATATATCTAACACTGGTTATAAAATTTGATCAGCGCTACATAATCTACAAGCAATCAGTACTTATATTCGACGTCAATGTACGCATTTGTTTACGATTAAAATTTAAATGATAGCGAGTAGAAATATCACTTTAAATCTTACAATCTATTTTGAACAATGTGATGACTTAGCCTTTAAGTTAGGAGAAAAGTGAAGTGTCTGTTTTGATACTGCATTTTTATGCCCTCTGTCAACGCAAGAGAAATCCTTCTAGAATGAGTCAAATTTTATATTTTGTCTCTATTTAAAGTGCCCGTTCTTGAAGAGTTTGACTATCCTCACGCTGAAACGACATCTGCACTCGTGTTGAACAGTTTTAAAATTAGAAGCTAGTTGATTTGTCACGAAAACGGAATTTTAGAAAGTTACAAACTTCTATCGTTATACGATAACTTCAACATAGTATAGTATATGAGAAAGGGTATGAGTTACAAGAGTTCACTTTATTTGCATTGTGTACATCCTGTTCTTGCTTGTCGTACAACGAAAAAAAGGTTGAGCTACTTTAGTGGTTACGAAATTAATCGTCAGTTCATTTATCGCAAACATATGTATTGCTTATTGTTTGTACTTTTAATAGCAAACAAGTCAAATGATCTTATTATATTCTAAATTGTATCATTGAAAGAATGTTTTCGTCGGGGATTGACATAAAAATGTGGGAGAAACAGAACATGAATTGTAGGTGTGCAACGAACTTGGATCAAATCAGAATTTGAACATAGATTTATTTGACAACGCGCCCTTCATCCACACAAGTATTTGTCATAAACTTTTCACACTTTTGTTTTTCTTGTATAAAAGAATATTAAATGTTCTTAAAAACGCACGAGGAGTAAAGCTTACTCCTATACTTATGAAGTAGATGTTTTTCATGAGACCAAATTCAGATTTGATTTGTCTTATATTTTAATAGAATCTCTCTGGTTTTAACGATGACTAATATTTTCTTTGATTAGTCCCAATTTTGAATAAAGTAACGAATATTTCTATTCATATGAAGCTGATTATATATTTGTATGTACAGGATTAAATCCTAAACTAATTAACCGATCATTATTAATTTTAGAACACGAGTGGTCGTAATAAAATCTATAATTTCGTTTACTTTTGTTTTATGTGAACAATGTAAGGAGTTTATAGTTCAAATACGTCAGAGTTTTGCAAAGAATTAATATTTTACATAAACTAATAAATATTCATTAATTTTTAATTTTTTTTAGTATTAACAACAGTTTTAAAAGGGTATAATATGGGTACATTCTTATATGAAAATTAAAACATTTCAGATTTGCATTATATATGCTCCCTAATTATTAAACGTCAATTAGGCAAAAATCCTTGTATTTCAATTCCTTGCAAAGATCCCTTAACCTTAAGAATTAAATTTTAGATATTTTCTTAAATTAAAATTATATAATAGATGTTTATCAAAATTAGAATAAGGATTCCAGACATAAGGCGATATAAAACTGGTGCACACCTGTTCTACTCGGGTAATTAATTTTATGCATCCTGGGACGGATTTTTGTTTTAATTTAAAATACTGTCTTAAAAGACACCCCACCATTGGTAACATTAGGTCGTTTGTTCTTGTAATCGTTTATTAAAATGTTTGCCATTTTAATAAATGAAGATTTCTAAAGAGCAGAAAACAAATCATTTGGTGATCGCTTTTTTTTAACTTAACTCGATTATTGAAGAGTTCATGTATTAAAATTCATATATACAATAACTACACCTTCATATTTAATACCTGTGTTAAGATTGGGATAATTCACAATTGAATTACTAAAATAACCATTGACCAATATTCTTCTAACTCTCATTTGTGCCTTTTCATATCAGGATAACCGGCTGGACAAATGTCTTTTTCTTATTAATATTATTGTTTTCACTCAATGTATATGTGTAGGTATCTTTACATTTTGGTTCAAATCGATATAATATATTCCTTGTATACTATCACTTATGTGCATATTTGTCCATTGAGAAAATCTGATGCTAATATTTGTAAAATACCGCATGAAAAACGTAGTTAAATATCATTGTATAAAAACGTATCAAATACTTACCCATTTACCATTATAATTACCTATTGACTATTATTAATTCTGCATTAATGGATGAGTGCTAATCTATTTCGTAGGTTTGATCAGAAACCACTTGCGAGACGTTCATAGAACCACATAGACAATGAATTTCAACGAAATCAGGGGATCAGAGAAGCGGTGACCAGAATAATAGCAGAATCTAGTTCAAAACCAATTACTTTTGCAGATAATTTTGATAATCGAACGGTATCTATAGTTGTATTATTCAGACCATTGTTACCATCTTGGGTGTCATTCACCAGAGAATAGCATCCAAGAAAGGGACAGTAGTACAAATTTAATAAATAATACAAATTATCAATTCTTATGTAAAAATTTCGAAAAATTTTTTATACATATGATGTGTAGTATCAGTTCCAAGATAATTATAGTTATCAAGTAGATTCAACAAATAAGAAAAGAAAATTGTTCTAAAAATCAGTAAAATTTCCAATATCCCAGCCTTTGAGTTATGATCAAAGAATATGTTTTATCTTTTGATAAAGGGTAAGAAATGAAGCAATTTTTGTTCGATCCAGAAGAAATCCCTTGTACTTTGTGTTGTGGAAAACTAATATACACTACGTTTACTATATTACTACAGTTTGGAAGCTAATGTAACTTTTTAGGACAACATTATCATAAATAAATACTACATTTGTCAATTTTTATTGCTTTTTAATTGTCAAGTGAAGCGTTTTTGTCTGCTATCTAAAATAGTGTTTCGTTGTAGTTACAAATTAAACATTTTTTAAAGATTTTTATCTGTCATGCATGTAAATATTTACTTTACAATCACATGTTATAACGATAATAGAGGGTTATATATTTCGTAATAATAATAATAATAATAATAATAATAATAATAATAATAATAATAATAATACGATTCGGAATTTGTACAGTACTAAAATAGGTGAACGTTTTAGAATATCAGATGCTCTATGTAAGGATTATTTACTATCTCGACATTTTTTATTCGCCTTGAAGTTCTATGAATTAGAATTATGGTGTGCTAATTCATAGGAAATGTAGTTGTAGATTTCGCGGCTCTTGCTTCACAATTATTTTCTCGTGAGATTATTCTCAGGGATTATCCACTATTTTTCGAGACTAAATGGAAGCTTGAAAATAAGGTTATTTTTATTACTCTATCAAATAATGAAAAATAAAGTGACAAAATACCGCTAAGAAGAATTTGAGAAACTTCATTACTGTTGCGTATGTAAATTGTATTTTTCGTAAAGGTCTTACCAATAATAAACTGAATATATTTTTTGCCTGTTAACATAGTTTCAAGCACTTAAAAACATTCTGATTTTATTGTCGTGAATATTTCTCTTCTAATTCCCTTTCTATTTTCTGCGTTTTCATTTCTTTTTCTTTCAATTGAAATCAGGAACACGCATTATTTTCGCTGTAGTTACAAACCTCACAGATGAACAGTAAAATATTATCGTCCCTCGTTATTTTCATCACGTTCGTTCGCGTTGTAAATTTACATTATCAATTTCAAAAGGTCCTCATAATTTATAATAACTGAAAAACATTATACAATTTGAGTCCAAAATGCAATTCGCCTGACTCGGCGTTGCTTGAGTTCGATTGTCTTTTGTTTTTTTTAGATATTCACAAAAGGGTCGCATAAAGTTTGCTAGCATCTGTGAAGAAAGTGGTACTATGAACCACACACGACTGGAATACAGACTGGAAGTCGCCAGTTCTTGCCGGTGTACATATCACATCTTTTAACTGGAGCTTTTTAAATATGATCAATCTCTGTCTATAATATTATTCATTTATTGTGCTGCTTTCCACCGACAAAAGTCCGAATAGGTTTATGTCAGTTATTCTATACGCTAGAATCTATTTTGTGCTTTATGCACTACTAGCTGGATGCCTTACGTTGCCCAATCGTACAATACGCTTAAAACCTGATATTTAATTTATGCAGATTGCGTATGTATGTAGAATCAATCCTCTGTTGAATATGATATATGACGATGAATAATTTTCCCGGTGGATTAATTCTCAAATAAATAAATAATAAAATAAATTATAATAATAATATATCTAATCAAATTCCGTCTGTGTTTGTTTACAATATCACGTCAACTGATATTTGAGCTTCACGATGAACGTCCTGGAAACACACTTCTTTAATGTTTAGTTTTAAGATATGCAAATAAAGAAATGACTTGCGGTGATTTTAAATGGTACCTCCTATTTATCGCAAATTGAACTCCTTATAAAGAAAGGATTAAAATAAAAGGCTGAGGTACATCTGGGCTTGAACACGGGATCATCTGATCTGTAGTCAAATGCGTTATGTTAGTAGTATTGATTTCTTCTAAGATGAAATTATTTGTTGAGATTTTATTATCTCCTTTGACAGTGTAATCTAAAATATTTCCCTGTCAAAATTCTTTTTATCTATGAGATAGAAAAACTATCTTTATCTATGAGATAGAAATACTATCTTTATATATGAGATAGAAATACTATCTTTATATATGAGATAGAAATACTATCTTTATATATGAGATAGAAATACTATCTTTATATATGAGATAGAAATACTATCTTTATATATGAGATAGAAATACTATCTTTATATATGAGATAGAAATACTATCTTTATATATGAGATAGAAATACTATCTTTATATATGAGATAGAAAAACTATCTTTATATATGAGATAGAAATACTATCTTTATATATGAGATAGAAATACTATCTTTATATATGAGATAGAAAAACTATCTTTATATATGAGATAGAAAAACTATCTTTATATATGAGATAGAAAAACTATTTTTAAGGTCGGATTTTTTTCGATTTTCAATATCTATCGGATGAAGTTCTGTATAAAACATATCTAAGAGCACTGCCAGACATATAAATTACCTTTGTGTGAAATATACAAAAGACAGACTTTGTCGTTTCACACACACACGCACGAAATGCCTTTTATATAATGGTAGAGATAGAGATCCCACTGATCAAACTTAAATCCATGTCTTACATGATATCGGTTCTCTTTTCAGTGGACTTGCATCATGAAATTACAATGTGATTCATTGGTGCATACACTTGTCAACAGTTACCAGTGATTAATATTTATAATTGCACATCTAGCATTTGAGAGCCTACATTCTGTCCTATGTGAGTTATTCAAATGATGTTAAACGTATGTGCACTTCAAATAACGTCAAGTAAATTTAAATTTCATACCAGTTTATGAGAATACTAAATGAAGCAATCGAAGTGGATTCTTTTGATTTTAAATGCTAGATCGTTCTACTCATCCACCAGAAATCACAATATTTTGATCTACTAGTATATTTATATCAGTTCGTGTATTTTCCTGTGTCCTTTCTGTATTGAAGTAATGTCGAATTTGTGTTTGTTTTTTTTATTATTATATTATAATTTATATTATTTGTCGATTTCATTTTACTGACAAATTGTATGAGCAAAATCAGTTTGAGGCAATATATAGAAGCAATTAAAAATATGAGACAGTTTTGTTATATGTTGTATTTTATAATATTAGCGTTAATTATTAATTGATTGATTATGATGAATGCATTATACATACGTGCATTGAATTCTGATATTTTGAAACTCTGCATAAGTAATGAGAAAAGAGAAGAGAGAGAAAAGAGGGTAACTATCGATAAGAAGTCAACATAATGACAATTGCAAATATACACTCGCGTATATTTGCAATTGTCATTGAGGCTTTCGTATTATTAAACTGTTCAGGGGAGATGAAGAAACATACTAGATAATAGATTGTGCACATCATCGATCTTGATTAAATAGAGAAGAAATATAAATCCCTAGTTAAAATGTTCTAGCATTTAAGAGATAATGAAAATGGAATTTACCGAGAATAGATTTGAGAATTTAATTTACATGTAATTTATGCTACAGTTCTAAGAGATATCTATCTTATTCTTCGTTTGGTCGAAGACGAACAATATACACACAAATATATTCATATTTGTGTTTATATATATATATATATATATATATATATATATATATATATATATATATATATATATATATATACAGTCATGATCATATTTATTGGCATGGCCCAATAAAAACTTCATTTTGTCTGAGAAATCCTTTAGAAAAGGTTGAATCAAAGGAAATCACAAAGTATAATATATATTTTGAACTGCTCTTTCCAACTCTACAATCAAATTTACAAATAAAATGAAGAATAAAGAAATTACAAACGATATTTCAAATTCCCTTGTTCAAATTTATTTGCACCGTAATTCTAATGATCGGTTGTATAGCCTTTAGCCTTAATTACTTTCTGTAGTCGTTTATTATAGTTTTCCACTAACTTGTAGCATTGTTTAGCAGTAAATTTAGCCCATTACTCCTGACAATAATCCTAACTGAGCGAGATTGTTAGGCTTCCTCTCCATTACCCTCAATTTTAAAATCCTCCACAAATGTTCAATGGGATTGAGTCTGGGCTCTGGGATGGCCACTCCAAAACATTGATTTTGTTGTCCTCAAGCCATTTCTTAGTCAGATTAGCCGAATGCTTTGGGTCATTATCTTGCATGAAGCACTGACGTCGACTAAGCGACAGCTCTCTAGCAAAGTCCTTCAGGCTTTCATTAACGATTTTAACATAATCCTTTTTTTTTTCATGATGCCTGTAACTTTAACAAGTAGTCTCGGTGCAGTGGCAGCAAAGCATCCCCAAAACATCAAACTGTCTTCGCCGTGCTTCACAGTTGGTATTGTGTTCTTAGGCAAGAAGGCTTCGCCAGATTTCCTGTAAACAGAAGAAACAATATTATGGCTGATTAACTCAAATTTCGTTTCGTTGAACCATATAACATAATAAAGGCAGCATCTTTATCAATATGGCGCTTTGCGAACTCTAGCCTTGCTTCGAGATGCACAGGTTTCAATAAGTGAGTCTTCCTCGGGCGAAATGCTTTCAAACCAGCTCTCTTCAAAACTCTACAAACCGTGTGTCGAGACACGTTAACTCCAGAGCTTCTCTGTTCCTCTACAATCTCCCCAGCGGTGATCCTTGGGTTTTGGTTGACACGTCGAACTATTTTCGCTTTGTTCTCGCGGACAGCAGCCTTTTTCTCCCCCGACCCTCCAAATTCATAACGTGACTTTGTGATTTGAACTTCTTTACGATGGCTCGAACGGTAGATTTGGGAAGGTTTAGCTTCTTAGAAATCTTATTATATCCCTCCCCTTTGGAATGACACGCTATCACACGCTTCCTGAGGTATCCATTGTGTTCCTTAGTCTTAAAAATAACGAGGATTCCTTGATTTAAATTAATTCAAACAAACGCTGTCTAAAAATTATCTGAAAGGAATTCTTTTTTTTTAAATTAACATTAAATAAGCATAATAAGTCTACAAAAAGATTCCGAAACCATGTTACACACGAAATTGGTTGTAATTATACTGTAATAGATAAAAATAATAAGCGTGCCAATAATTTTGAACATGGTAATTAAGAAATTTCGTTTGTAATTTCTTTAGTATTCAAGTTTTTTGAAATCAAATATTTGCATCGGAAAGAGCAGTTCAAAATACGTATGATACTAAATAATAACCTTCGATTCTGGCCATTTTTATGAGATTTTATCAACAAAATATTATTTTTATTGGACCGTGCAAATAAATATGAGCATGACTGTATATATATATATATATATATATATATATATATATATATATATATATATATATATATATATATATATATGGGGGGTGTATACATATATATACAAGAAAGAGAGTAGAAAATCCTTATGGTTATTCATAGTATTGTCTGATGTACTGATGTATTGAGTTTTGTTTTCTCTTTGTACGTTGGATCAGTACTTTTTTACTAATTGAAACGATTAATTGAACACAAGTTGATCAGTTACACATACGTTACTTGCGGGGTAATAATGTATATTTAAATGCATTTGAGAATAACTGAACACTTTAGGTTCGATGATATTTGAAACCGGTATAGCCGATTTCAAAGGTCGCGACTGTATCCATTAGGACAACCAGGTACCTATTTAATTTACGAAAATAGATTTAACGTACTGCAATTCTTCTTACCTAGCCTTGTAACAATCATAGACTAGTATTATTGAAGTTGTTTGCTTTTTGACGAGGGTATAAGTGTGATGAGCGGATGGCAATACATTCTAGGACTTTTCGTTAGAAGCAATATGTGTTATCATTTAAGCTTAGAAGAGTTCATTAAGTATTGGCAGTTTCGATGTAAGCAGATTATTATTATTATTATTATTATTATTATTAATTTATTAATATTATTATTATTGTTGTTGTTGTTATTATTATTATTATTATCATTATTATTATCATTATTATTATTATTATTATTATTATTATTATTATTATTATTATTATTATTAATTTAGGACTCACTAAAACTTCTCACCAACCATTACCAGTGATCGCTTATTAGAAGATTGAGTTCTTGGCATCACGGCGTCTCTTAAGATTCTAGTACTCTTTGGTTCTTCCCCTTTTCGGTCTTTATATCCTCTCAGCCCTTTTCCGTAGCATCAACTTATACTGGTGCAACCGCACGTTTGGTGGTGAGGCTGGTGGGCTTAGGAGAGGATGTCATATTTCACAAGATTGAGCACTTTAGAATCTATGCTATTTATCCAATCTGCGACAAACTAAAAAATATTACAGCATACTTTATTATATGTAGATATGTAGATTCCATGCCTACATATTCATACATATAGGAAATACAAATGGTTGTGTGTATTTGGGTTTTCAACATTTTTAGATGTCTCCGTTATTTTGGTTGCCTACCTGATCATAAATAATAAATAATTAAACTATTTTGCTTTATAATAAATGAATTTATTAAACATTATATTCCATTTTTTATTCACAATAATTTGTACGCTCTACCTATTATATGCCCTGTCACAGAAAAAAATATATATTCAGAAGCAGCAATGATTTATATTCTTTAAAACAAAATGTCTGAAATCAGTTATTAATGAACAAATATGCCTTATAAAAATGGTGTTAAATAAAATGAACAAATAATTGATTCGCAATCATTTTTTATAATCTCTGCGGTTTTAATGATGATGAACACAAAGAAGTCTGGTCTCGTGTATTTTTCACAGAAAAAATATCTGAAAGAATCTTCTTCTGCATTCATATTTTTTATGTTTCATTTAAAAGAGATCAACGTGTGTGAATTGATATCCAATCAGCCGTAATATTGTGAAACCAATACCGAGATCGCTTCCGAACTCCTGCATTTTTATTGACATCGTATAGATATGTTGAGGATACTTATTCCAAAATGCGATGAGATTCAGATCACGGGACTCTTGAGGAGTAAACCATTCGTTTATTCAGCCAGGTGATCACTCATATAAAAACAAAACAAAAACAAAAAAAGACAACTTCTCCTATTGACATTCAGAAAAATAGTAACTTTTATATGGGAGACCACTTGGTTAAGCCAATCACGTGATCTGGAAGTCATACATTATGAAAACAGCAACTCCAACAGACATATAAGAAATGTTACTATCTAACTTTATTTTACAATGATTACATATCTTTATATTTATTCCAATCTGTATAAAAGTGTACATTTATTTATCTTTATGTATCTATATGTGTTTATATATGGGTATATATATATATATATATATATATATATATATATATATATATATATATATATATAGTAAACTGGCAACTTCAGTTGTGTGTACGCATGAATAAACCTGTTTTCATGTAAATTGAAAAGAACGAAGGGTCACAAATTTGTCTTTAAATCAAAAACAATAATTTTGCTGATTCTTTTTTCAGTATTTTCTACTAAAGGAATATGTAAATATTTATTTACTTTGTGATACATAACAAAACAATGACTCTTTTATTGTGCAATAATAACTATATATCATTCTGAGTTATCAAGTCTTCTTTTTGATTTTGATTTTTTTGATGTTCACTGTATGTTTTATAGAATGTTTGATATGACGTAAGCGCGTGAGAAAAGCAATGTTTCCCTTTTTGTTTACGAATTTCAAATCAGCCCTAATATTTTATTTTCCGTTTAAATTTGCATTCAAGTAAGAAATTACTTTTTAATTTAATTGCATACTCTCTCCGAATGAGAAAAAAATTCCGCTTACGTAGCGTTTGTTTAGTTGTGTCATCACATGCGTGGATCAACAAGTGATACTGGAAACTTTTCATGATTTCATTTTTGACATCCTTTCACATACAATACTTAATTTTCTTAACTGATTACCCACTTTATCATGACCATGCCTAACGTGACTTAACTTTAGTTAATTGACAAGAAGCAGTGTGTAAACTTTATTATATGATGGCTCTCTAGCTTGACTAGCGTTTTGCAATTTACAATTAATTTTGAATACTAAGCAATGTATGGTCACAATAATGATTTAAATACAAGACTATTGTTTATATTATACTAGCGGGGGTTCCCGGTGTTGCCCGGGTGTGGAGAGGTGGTGTAGTAAGGAACCCCGGTAGACAGCCCGAGAGATGTTAAAAAAAAGGAACCCCGGTAGGTAGCCCAGGTGGAGAGAGGTGTTAAAAAAGATGGTAGTAGCGGGGGTGTCCATGGTTACTCGGGTGTTTTGAGGTGGTGTAGTAAGGAACCTCGTGGCGGGGGAATCAACACAACAGTAGCGGGGGTGCCCGGCGTTTCCCGGCTGTGTGTAGGTGGTGTAGTAAGAAATCCCAGGGGCGGGTGTAAAAAAAGTGGTAGTAGCGGAGGAGGATCAAAACAATGGTAGAAAGTCCGGGTGAAAAGAGGTGTTGTTAAAAAAAAGTGGTAGAATATAGGCAGGCAGGCTTGAACCCGTAACAAGAAGGTGAAAAAAGATTATAAAAACCTGACGTCTTAGTCGATGTCTCCATTGCGCGACCGGAAATCCAAAAATTGAAATTAAGCGTAGTCAATCCAACCAAGACGATGACTTTGCTGCGCAAAAACCGGCCCCTCTTTGTAGAAAACTGCCCAGTTATGGGTGTGTTGCATATTGGTTATATTAGAAGGGATCTGTTAGAAGTACATTGATTAGTGTGTGTCTTTGCGTATTATGCCTAAAGGTCCTTATATATATATATATATATATATATATATATATATATATATATATATATATATACGTGTGTGTGTGTGTTCTTATCAATGTTCTTTTTATGTGGGTGGGTGTGATTCTTCTAATGTATTTTTGCCTTGCCTAGGGATGTTTCCGATGACGTGTATGCGCCAACAAATGCAATGCGAACATACCTGAATTTTCCTTGGCCAGCGATGATATTCTCTCCTTCGCTGGTTCTCCATCTTGCTGGGGGTCGGGTCACTGCAGACAGATTCATTGATGAACAAACAAGATGGACTTGAAATTTCAATCTTTATTCAAGGCAAATTCTACATCTCAGATCCTGGTTGTTTTCGGGAGGCACCCAAATTCCCGTCCGCTTAATCTGCCGCCTAGACCCTCTCTCAACCGTCTCGTCATCACCGGAAGTTACCCAGAATTCAGTGTCACCTTCCAATTTCCGGTGCACTCTATCTGGGCCACTCAAGGTGACTGAGTTTGACAGCTGTCAAAACTAACCCTGCTAAACTATTTAATGAGAAAATAAACGTTCTTATTTTCTTTATTTCTAAGCTAATGAGAAAATAAACATTCTCATTTTCTTTATTTCTAAAAACTACCTAGATAGCATTTAAGTTGGGACTCCTAATACAACAGGTGAATGAATTCATTTTGGGGGCCAATTTTTCGATATTTGTCGTCCAAAACAGCGAGGTTTAAAACGATACCTGTTTCATCTGACGCGTCACAAGTTTTAGCGAGACATACATACATACATTCAAACAGAAAAGCTCATATCTTACTTTATTTAAATTTAAAAAAAAACAAACGTTTTTATAAAGACAGTATGATGGTAACGCATCATCAACAATCTAACAATGCTATCTATTAACTGACGGCATCATCTAAATGTATATAAAACGCTTCAACTTATATAACATAATGTCTTCTTCTATGAGTTTACATGACTAATTCATATCCTAGTAACGTCACGTATTCACAACTACTAGTCATATGAGTCATAGCTGGTCGACTAACTACATACATGGCAGAAGGTTTTACAAATCTTCACTTAAAACGTCATGCAATTTAATTAAGTTACAAGGATAAACGTTTGCAAACAGTAATTCGCATAAATTACTTTTTCGCATCAGCCAAAAAAGTACAACCCTTATTCATGCACACAAACTCCTGTTTTTACGATGCTATAAACACGAAAACAAACAGTTCAATGATTACAAATCGTCAGTTTCCTTTAACTGACAAAATATCCAAACTGCATAGCTAGTAAACTTATTTCTTCTCATTTCAAATGTGTTCGTCACAGCCCGAGTGTACAATCACTGTAATTGTATAATACATTAAAAAGGACCTGCGTGCACTAATAGGTATTTTCTTGTCTGTCTTTGCAAATTCTGTAAACTTTATTTCAGATGATTTATTTTAAAATTGTTAATCATTACAATAGTATCAGTGCAAAAATAATGTCGATTTTGACGTTCAACTATATATAAATAGATTACATTTATATTTGCACCAACCTAATATCTCATATTATTTATGTAGTTAAGCTTCGCGGGGATTTCAATTTAAATATACACTCCAATAATGGTTTATAGTGCGACATGACTTTTATACATATTGATTATTTAAAACACATTTCAATTACTTAATCAGCAGTAGTAATGATCTATTATCATTTGCTGTTTATAGTTATTTTTTTTTATTTTTAAATATTTATGTGATTCTGTATTATATATATATATATATATATATATATATATATATATATATAAGTGAACGTGTCTGTGTGTCTGCACATTTTCCAACGCAATAACTCTGTCAATTTTTCGTCTACAGGTTTGAAATTTGATATACAGGATAATGAGATTTGGGGAAAATCTTTGTAATCCTTTTCGGCTAGAAATTTGGCTGTTAAGAGGTCAAGGTTCAACGATTTGACCTTTGAGAACTCTACCAAACTCTTGGACATGAATCTAACTTAATAACCTGATTTGAGCCCATACCAATAAATGTTAAGGGGTCATAATAGGTGTCAAAGTTAAAACAATTGAATGCTTTTTTTGGCTCAACATACACCTCCAAACACCCGGGCAACGCCGGGCTGAAATGCTAGTATATCTATAAAAGTGAATATGTCTGTGTATCTGTGTGTCCGCGTACATTTCCCTGCGCAATAACTCTGTCAATTTTTAATCTACATACTCGAAATTTGATATACAGGGTCCTGGGAGTTGGGAAAATCTTTGTAATCTGTTTTCAGCTAGAAATTTGGCTGTTAAGGGGTCAAAGTTCAACGATTCGATTTTTGTAAACTCTACCAAACTCCTCCGCTAATTTTGGGTCTAAACAATTGAAATTTTAGATATAGATTCCTTGGACATGGATCTAACTTAATAACTTGACTTGAGCCCAAAATAATAAATATTAAGGGGTCATAATAAGGATCAAAGTTTTTAAAAAATTGACCTCTGCGGTCTCTACCAAATTACTCAGACAATTTCTGGTCTAAACATTTGAAATTTTACGTAAAGGGTATTCAGAGATAGAGTACGCTTTTTAATCGATTTTTAGTCGACGATTTGACCTTTGAGAACTCTACCTAACTCCTCCGACAATTTTAGGTCTAAACACTTGAAATTTTAGATAGAGGCTCCTTGGACATGGATCTTAAAAATATGATTCGAGCCCAAAACAATAAATGTCAAGGGGTCATAATTGGGGTCAAAGTTTGAAAAAATTGACCGCCTTTTCTTTTTTTTTTTTTTTTTTTTTGCTCAACATACACCTCTAAACACCCGGGCAACGCTGGGCTGAAATGCTAGTATATATATAATAGTAAAAATGGCTGTATGTGTCTGTGTCTCTGTATGTACCAAACCAAACTACTCTGTCAATTTTCCATCTACAGAATCGAGATTTGACATAAGGGGTATTGAGATTAAGAGAAAATCCTTTTAATCGGTTTTCAACCAAGGGGTCAAAATTCAACGAATTGAGCTTTGAAAACTCTACAAAACTCATCCGCCAATTTTGGGTCTGAACACTTGAAATTTTAGATATAGGTTACTGGAACATTGATCAAAATTTTAATTTTATTTGAGCCCAAATTTGGGGCCAAAGTTTTAAAAAAATTGTGGCCAAATTTTAAAAAATATTGATCTCTGCGGTCTCTACTAAATTACTCAGCCAATGTTTGGTCTAAACCTTTGAAATTTTACATAAAGTGTATTCAGACATAGAGCAAGTTTTTAATCGGTTTTTAGCCGAAAATTTATCTACCAAGGGGTCAAAGTTAAAAAAAGATTTTACCTTTGCGGTTTCTAGCAAACTATTCAGCCAATTTTGGATCTAAACACTTTAAATTTTACACAAAGAGTATTCAGAGATGCAGCAAGCTTTTTAATAAGTTTTGGGGTGAAAATTTGGCTTCCAAGAAATCAGGGTTGTATGAGTTGACCTTTGTAGACTCTACCACATTCCTCCGTCAATTTTGGGGGTAAACACTTGAAATTTTAGATGTAGGTTGCTTGGACATGTGCCAAACTTTTTAATATATATATACATATGCATATAAAGTTATGAACAGGACATAGGGCTCGAGCAAAACCGGGTGTAACTGCTAGTATATATATATATATATATATATATATATATATATATATATATATATATATATATATATATATAAGTAACACGCAGACGGGGCTCTGATGAACGGCGAGTATCCTGCGCTGTTTAACTGGACCTCCACTGTCTTGTGGGCCAAGGTTCTTTTAACCAAAGGCTAAAGGTGAGGTAACCCTGATAGAAACCTCCAGAGGAGTTTAGGCCCTGTCAGCTGCGGCATACATGACCCACCGGCGTGTGGAGTGTGCTCTGGTGCCCAGCAACCTAAGTCCCAGCCATTTGATCAAATAGCATGATGGGTGGAGAGGGCTCCCGTAAGCCCTGGTGAAGACAACCTCTCTAGAAGGAAAACCCTGATTTAAAACCTGCAGCGACTGCTGTTTCCAATGATGGTGACTTGCTCTTCTTTTTGGTTCAATGTGGCAGTTTTTTATAGAGACATTACTTGATATGCAATGGAATACACACTTTGCAATCAGTGTGTATCTCGATAACAAAAAGGCTGGCAAATGGACATTCAATGAGGACTGATGCAGATATGGGCGTAAATGACAATAAAGGCTCTGGAACTTCCAGGATCTGGCCCGGTAGGTTTTCAGGGAACCACAGCTTGGACCCGGTTATCAGTGGATGTGCTGGACTATAGAAGGTTCATAGAGGTGACCGTCTGGCGCGTGCTGCTAGTTGCGCTCATGTTTGCGCCATTTGAGCCAGAGATATATTAAGTAATGGCAATACTCGAGAACGAATTGCTGCCATCATAAGTAACAAAAGGAATCCTGGTTTTAAAATAAATGTTTTTTTTTTTTTGTTTTTTGTTTTTTAGATAATTTCTTTATAATCCAACATTTTTAGTAGACTTTTTTGGCATGTTTGTTCTTTTTTCATTTGGTGTCTGCAAATATGTTCTATGTGAAGGGACGTACAATTTATCCACAACTAACATTCCTCTATTCTTCTACATGGAATAGAATTGTCGAATAGAATTCCAGTCTTCAAGAAATATCAATTTTGATGCACTGCAAATCACAAATGCTTCTATTTTAATAAATAACTTCATGGAACCTTGGAAAAATTGGGTCTGTATTTTACTTATAAATTCATCAGGACTGCAATGTGATCATTCAAAACGTTCTCTCAAATTCACAATGTTGATGCGCACAATTATTATTTATAAGATGAAATGAATCTCAACCAAAATTTGTAAATGCTTTTATGTTTATATCAGTGCATTTCTTATTGTTCTATTCAATCAGAAATTGTAATTTTTTACTTGTTCATATGTTATTGTGATTGTCTTATTTGAATAAACAATAATAAATTATTTAATTCAGAAGCTATTCCGAAATTGTACACAAGTGTCATATATATTCCAATGGATATCGTCTGACTTGAAGATTTTTTTATTAGTTTTCATTTAGATGAAAACGACAGTTTTAACTGAAAGCATATTACATTTACATATCTAATTTATATTTATTTGGACTACTGCTTAAAATATTCGCTAATGAACCGGTATTATACAATGTTAATCAAAGGTAAGTTGAGTAATCCAGAGATAAGGAGTAGAGATCTCTCTTACATTTTGGTGCAGTAGTCAATCGAAAGGAAACCTACGAGTCGCCCTTGACTACTGTCTACATACTTATCTAGTGGATATATGTATTGCTTGAAATTATCAATGACTTATCAAGAATTAAACGCCCATATTTAGTGCGTACTTTAACCTGGAATATACTCTCTCGTGAAAATATCGAAACCGGTTTTACATAGGGTCAATAATTGCCGAGATGTCAATTTAACGGTATTATCGATATATACGCTTTTCTACTTGCTGGCAGATTTATAAAGAAAAACAACAAATTTCACTTTAAATTAGTGGCATTACAGGATATTGATTTCGTTAATTGCAAGTAATTTCTGAACTGTATATTTTAGAGCAATCATCTAAATACTTATATATACCAGGACTTTACATTGCAGATAACAATTCAGCAACTGAAATCTAACTTCAAATACATTCAATGTCACATGATTATACCAACCAATCAACCGTCCATTTTTCATACAGAGCCACAACTTAACCACATTTTATATGCCGCACCTGGAAAATAAGATTAAAATCATAAAACTGCTTAATTATATTTAATAAAACAATAAGTACGATGAGTTTATAAAATACAATTCCTAATAATAACACTATAATAATGTGTAAGTCATTTAAAGTTTGCATCGATCCTGTAACTTTCCTTACACAAATTTCTTACATCATTATTTGGAACAATATATTAGTCAATCAAATAAAATGACTGGAATAGAGATAACTTTCAAGTGCAAGAGTAGGTGGCAATATACTTGTACAAAATTCAAGAATAGTAACCTTCCAATATTATATTGCTTATATTATCTAAGTCATTAATCATGAAAATGTTTAAAAATATCCGCAATGAAAAATGTCCGCGCACTAAATGTACTTAAATATACGTATATAATCTCGAAAATATTAGCGATATTAATAATTGTGCAAAGCAATGTGAGAAAACCAATGTATTTTCTGTAGATATCTTAAATAATAGGGCAGGATACAGTCACATGTATTTAGTTGACCTCACACCACAAAAATAACAGAGCAGCGGCTTAGTTCACACCAGTTTAAACAAATAACAAACAGAGTCCTAAAAAGAATCGTGTGCTCTATCCCAACCATCATCAATAGACTTGAGGTAATCTCGCCAGCATCAGACAAAGCCAAACACTTTGCCAAGAATTTTGCAGCTTCCTCTACTCTATGCGACAAAGGCTTTCAACCCACCGTATTTCCTCCTTCAGAAAACACACTAAGCGACATACATACTGGCCCTGGCGGCATTCCAATTATAGTGCTGAAAATGCTTCAACCAGAACTAGCTCCCATACTTACAAAGCTGTTTAAGCGTTGTCAAGGAGAGCTGCTTCCCAACGCCCTAGAAAACCCCATCAGTATGCCCTTTATCTAAGAATTCAGGTAATCGGCTATCTTCCTCTGAGTACAGACCAATAGGTCTCATGTGCGTTTTAAGAAGGTAGCTGAGATCCGTGTTAAATAGAGAAATAGTCAATCACATCAGTAAAAATAAATTTCTAAGTGACATGCAATTCCCGTTCTGCTAGATCTACAGCAGATGTGTCAACGGTTATATCTTATAAGATTAGCGAATCTCTTGACGATGGATTACTTTCTAAAGTATTTCCCTTTACATATCAAAAGCCTTTGATAAGGTATGGCATAAAAATTTACTTCACAAGATCTCCAGCTACAATATAGCTGGAAATGTCTTCTCAATTATTAAATCATTTCTCAATTATTAAATCATTTATCTCTTATAGGTTCATAAGAGTAGTGATTGATGGGCAAAAATCGGAAGCGCAAAGTATTAATGCTGGGGTCCATCGTAGGCTCAACTTTCTTCCTAATCTAGAACAATGATCTTCCAAATCACATCCTAAAATCATTCGTAGACATTTATTCTGACGACACTGCCATCTGTTTGTCAAAGGCCG
Organism: Euprymna scolopes; assembly: GCF_053919585.1. Classification (NCBI taxonomy): domain Eukaryota; kingdom Metazoa; phylum Mollusca; class Cephalopoda; order Sepiida; family Sepiolidae; genus Euprymna; species Euprymna scolopes. The sequence goes on from NC_136485.1 coordinate 88,868,863, forward strand.
TAAATGACCAAGTTTTATCTGATTCTTTCTCCTCTGATCTTGAGCACGTGATGCAATGAGGAAAAGGTGGCTGGTTAATTTTAATGCATCTAAAACAAGTTTCTATATTTACATCATCAACGAACTGATCCCCATCTTGCATTAATTGAAATGAATGACTTGGGGAGGCTCCATGTTTTGACAAGCTTAACCTTTACTCCTAATCTCAAATGGAACATGTCCATCAAATCCGTTGCCATGGTCGCTCGACAAATGATGGGATCCTTCAACCACTTCAGTAGATATCTCACTATTGGTGCAATTCTCTACGTATATAAAAGCCAAGTACGCACAAGGATGAAGTACTGTTATCACATCTGGGCAGGAGCTGCTAGAAAGATTTTATCCTGCCTTGATAGAGTTTAAAATAGACTTTGTAGCCTAGTGGAGGATGCTCTTTTCTCTTCCCTGTAACCTCTTTCCTGCAGAAGAGACGTTGTGAGTCTGTCTCTGCTTTATCGTTATTCTATGGCAAGTACTCGACTGGGCTTCAATCTATGGTCCCCTTCTCCCAAAACTTTCACAAAAAATACTCATCTAACTGAAACCACTATTAATAATTTCCCCTATTCTTTACCTGTGCCTCAATCTAAACGTAAATTCCATTAACAAAGCTTCTTTCTTAGAACTGCACTCATGTATAAGTCTGTTCCATTAGCCTGGTTTCCAGCTGACTACAATTTGGCTGTCTTCAAGTGAAACATAACATTCTTGTTGAATAGTCCACTTAACTAATCGATTTACCAAATTTCCACTACTAACGATATTATCCCATTGTCTCCTGTACACTCATTAACCCTTATGCTTGAATGGCCTCCGGATCTTGATAAGTGATGACTTCTATGTAAAAAAAAAGGAATCTCAGTAGGATAATGCAAATTCATTCAACAGAAAATGATGTGACGCGCCTGAAGTATATACAAAATACACCAGAAAAAAAAGCACAATTTAGATCTCCAATGAAAGATACGGAGAGTACTGTAATACTGAGAATAATTTCTACAGCGAAATCCACTAGCAATTCTCAGCAAATATTCAATAAATAAAAAAGCTATTGGTAATGGTGATCGCATGAAGGGGTAAATAATGGATAGCTGAGGATCTTGTTATCATTTAGACCACTGTTTCTGTCAGTGATCATTCATTGATAATGAATCGAATGAGAACTAAGTAATAAAAATACTCGAGAAATATTAATGTTAAAGTGTTCAACAGCATTCATAAACTGGACAAAAAGAGAACTCATAAGTATGGACGAAGAACCAGGAAATTTATACACAAAGCACTCCACCCAAAGGATGACGTTAACGGCTCTAATTAAGTAAATAGATAGGAGGACACGGAAAAATATATAGATATATATATAGAGAGAGTATTGATAGATTGGAGAAAACAAGCATACAAAGCACGAGCAAAAAAAAAAATAAAGTTATTCTAGGCTTATTTTCAAAACTGAAAAAAAGTCCAAATTTAACCAATTAAATGTGTTTAAATTGAATTTCACATTCTTAAAGAGATGTAAATGTTAATTTACTGCAAATCAAAAACTCTCATATTTCAAGGAAGATATTCGTGTTTTTGAAAATGCTCGAAATCAACAGAAATCAGTTCTGATTTTCTTATTGAGCAGAAAAATTTGGAAAATATGTTCCTAACTCGTTCAGACGATTATAAAGGTGTAATTTGCTGAAAACAGATTTAAACGTTTAATGTTTTAGTTGATCAACAGAATGAAGTGATCAGTGTTGATGGATCGACAAGATGTATCAGTTTGTTTGAGAGATTGGAGTACAGCTTAGATGACCAATAACGGTATTTTCTTTTCTTCGATTGTTTTCGTAAAAGGCTCCATGAAATTTTCTGCAGTTAACATTGAATGTAAATAGATCACAATACATAGCGGTTAAATATGGCTTACATATTTTTCTTCTTTTGCTGCGTTACGATTATCACATCATGTATAAATAGTTATTTTGAGTATATATAAGAAAGACAGATTTTTTTTATATTTGTGAACCCTTCTTTTTATTTATTATTTTACTTATTTCCTAAATGCAAATGGTTTCACTTAAAACGACCGGTTTTATTTACTCAAATGAGATTAAAAACATACGGAAATAAAAAAAAAATGAGTGGAAATAAAGAAAAAAAATGATTTTTTTTTACGTCAAGGAAGTGCAATGAAACTATGTTGGTTTTGTTGGTGTTGTAAACTATTTCTTAATGTTTAAATGCTTTAGTAATTATATGTTATTTTTATAAAATGTGTTTGGTGACTTCTATTCTATTTATAAAATTTACAAAAACGTCATGAAAGATGGGGAAAATAGTAGAAAGAAGACAGATGAAATGAAAAAAGGAAGTTATAAACACAAACGATCTAATCACAGAAAATAACAAGCGATGAAAAGAAACGACTAAAAAATGGGTAGATAATAGACTTAAAAGTTGGGGAAATTTATTTGCCGACGGCACATAGTTTTTTAATAAGATCTCATTAACGATGTTTTAGTGTTTGCTGAAACGAAGCATTTAAATGAGACCAATTATATTTTTATTTTAATTTTAATTTAGTCAGCAAAAATGCATGCAAATAAATTCTGAATAATAAACAATAATTACCATAGCTATTTAGGGGTGCATGCACATCTCTCTCTCCCTCCCTCCCTCCCTCTCTCTCGCATGTTCTTATAGACACACACATACACAGATAACACACACACACACATATGTGTGTGTGTGTGTGTGTGTGTGTGTGTGTGTGTGTGTGTGTGTGTGTGTGTGTGTGTGTGTGTGTGTGTGTGTGTAAATAAATACGGGATAAGTTCCAAAATTAATGTCGCCTATATATTTATTCATCCCAAATGGATCGAAGGGGATTGCAAATTCCATTGTCATGATTACTAAACTGATGCATTCATGACTTGAAAGGTTCTCGTCTCTCTACGAAGTGAGACTCTAAGTAGCATCCTCTTTCATAGGCATGCGTGAAAAGAAGAGACTCTCATGGAATTTCAGGTATTCAGAATCGTGGTAAGTATGTAGAAAATAAATTCTGGAGCTCAAAGGGTCGCTTGTTTTTATAGAACACCTCCCGTCTTCATATTTGTTCCACTTTTAGTTAAAAATAGGAGTTTTTGGTTTTGGAACGGCCCTCATATGTTGCATGTAACAGAGATATCGTTGATCTAACGCGATAAATGTGCTTATTTAAATAAAGTGAAACATAAATATTATAAACATTTTTACTTATACTGCTCATATTGCTGCTTAGATGTGATACGTGTTTCGTGTACTTTTTAACCCTGGTCAGTGTGTGGTTCTTGTTACTAATGCTTGTAAATTAATTAAGGTCATTATTTTCCAAGTAAAGTGACGATAATTCCCTTGGTGTGAACTGTTCAATCCCTGTTTATATCTGTATCCCTTTCTCTCTCTTTGTCTTCTTTTGTCTCTATGTTTCTCTCTTTCTCGTCTCTGTGAATTGTAAATTAGTAGTTTTTCTGACTTTTCCGAGACTAATTGAAAAATGACTGTAAACTTCAAACTTTTCAAATTTTACCACACAAATACACAAACACTCTCCTAAGAAAAACAAAAAAAAATTATATATTATTATATTAGTTTTGTAAAATTGTTACTTATAACCAAAGACTCTCTAAAAACACGTATACTGCAGGCAAACAAACAAGTCAGTGCGCACCACGTACATTAATTTCATTACGAAATTAAATTCCACCATAATGCATTTTGTTTCATTTGTAAACAAGCCAGTGATGTTATTCTTTTATTAAATTTTAAAATAAAACTAAGCAATCAAAAAATGTTACACACACTGTGATCAAGCAAACGGGATAGTGGGTTACCTTCCACAAAATATTAAAGCAAATCATGTTTAAAAACATAATGTAATTATCTTTATTTATAAATTTAAGACATTAATAACTACTACAAAATCACTGCTAATCAATGTAATGGTTTACTAAGCCACGATATAGGCCAAAATTCGAATAACAAAAAGTACTAACTGAGTTTAATCTCCCTTGATTTTAAAAGTAGATATATTCATAAAAGCAAATTCAGTTGCCAAAATATCACTAGTAAAATATCAATAAAATCTCAGAAAAAACGGACGCTCGTCTGTAATTAACTGAAAAATCATACGACGGATTTATACAAGTATATATTTAGTTGATTATGTGATTATGTTGTAACGAGGAGACTCATTTTCTTTTAATTTAAAATCCCCTAAAACTTAATTTAAAATCCGCCAAAACTTAATTTGAATCCCTCAAATCTGTTCATACTATTGGTTGATATGGCAAAAATATTACAGACAGATTAAACTTTACGTTAAAATAAATATATTCGTAAGAAATAGACGAAAATATACTTATTCAACATGTAAATGAGAAATTAGAAAATAAATGAAAAGGAAATTATTCCAATTATGCATGTGCTAAAATACGTTGATCTGTTAATTAAACACATTCACAAAACGAATGATCCATACCCAAAGAAACGAAACAAAAATCTTAGCCGGACCTTTGATTGAGAAAAGCTATACCATTGACTAATAACTCGTGGGAGAGGAATAATAAGGAATCTGATTTATTAGTGAGCTAGACTACGTAGATATAAAGAAAACAAAATCCGTGCAATTGGATTGATGATTTTCTGTTGGGATTAAATGCAGACGACTATGTGTTGCTTGATTGCGATAACTATATATTTTATATTTGAAACCGATGGTATCGACGCTTTTCTTAACTTTTGTAATATATATAAGTGAAAATGTATGTGTATGCGTCTGTCTGTGTGTGTACACTTCCCTACCAAACTACTCTGTTAATTTTCGGTCTACAGACTCGAGATTTGACATAAGGAGTATTCAGATTTGGGAAAATCTTTGTAATCGGTTTTCGGCTAGAAATTTGGCGGTCAAGGCGACAAAGTTCCAAGCTTTGAATTTTGAGAACTCTACCAAACTCCTCCGCCAATTTTGGGTCTAAACACTTGAAATTTTTAATAGAGGTTACTTGGACATGGATCTAATTTAAAATTAGATTTGAAAGGTATTAGCAAAACAATAAATGTTACTTTGACGTCTGTGGTATCTACCAAGTTTTCTCTATAATAGTTCAGGAAGCCTATTATATAGAAATGCATTATCGTACATATTCACACTTTTTAATATATACATATGCACATAAAGTTATGAACAGTACATAGGGCCTGGGAAACGCCGGGCGAAACTGCTAGTATATATATATATATATATATATATATATATATATATATATATATATATATATATATATGTATAAGGAATGAAAAAATGTACCAGCGGTGGTTGACGTTATGTTTAAAGAAAAAATAGAAAAAAACGAATGAAATTATTAAAAAATCAACGTTTCGTCCTTGTCTCAGAGGACATCTTCAGGATAATTGAAATAAAAATGTGATAAAAGAAAAAGTCATAGATCGTGCGAAAAAAGACAGTTTTTTAAAATCCAACCCATGTCGGGAAAGGACGAATATGTGTGCAAATATATACATATTCGTCCTTTCCCGACATGGGTTGGATTTTAAAAAACTGTCTTTTTTCGCACGATCTATGACTTTTTCTTTTATCACATTTTTATTTCAATTATCCTGAAGATGTCCTCTGAGACAAGGACGAAACGTTGATTTTTTAATAATTTCATTCGGTTTTTTTCTATTTTTTCTTTAAACATATATATATATATATATATATATATATATATATATATATATATATATATAAAGAAATAAAAATTACGTTTATAAGCCAAAAACTCCTGTAAATTTAAAGCTAATAAAAATAGTAATATTTATCGTAAGCGCAATCAAACAAGTTAAAAAAAGGCTTAGTACTACCAAGGTAGGAAATATAGCTTTATATAGAAGAATACAATTTAAGGCCGCAAATTATACTTTACATGAATTGGTGATTGCTCGACAGGATACTCAAACAAGAAATATAAAATTTCCTTAATGCGCGGAATTTAAAGAAATTTGTTCTTCACATCAGAAGAAAGGTATTAGCAAATTAATATTGTAACGAAGTTACTAATTTGCTAGTAGTAATTTGGAATATCATTATATCAAAATAAGCCATGAATTAAAAATATTAGTGCAAAAAGATCATGAAATGAGAAAAAGAAATGAAAACTAAACAGTGCATTAAAGATTAAAGATGAAAAATACAGATGAAAGGATATGGAGTGGTTCAGTAGTTTCAAAAGAAAAGTCAATCATAAGAAGAAGTCAGATTTATAATCTTGACGAATAGATTCAAATAAAATATCCACATTATAAATCGAACTTCTTATGGGAACATTGACTCTTATGATCAGTTCGCCTTGGTATATACGTTCGGAGATTAGAGGTACGATATCTGCCGAAGAACGGGATTGCCTACATCCATACTGTTGGTCAGAAAGAAATTTATCATCTATAAGGTGGCGAACCAGTGTTTTTTTTTTATTCAATTTTCACTCCAAACAAAACACAATGCCACTTTGAAGTAGAGGGCTACTGTTATGGACATAAATTGCAGGGGCATTATAAATTATAATATAATTATAAAGGGAGACAAGTAACAAGATGTTTATTCACATTACACTTGGACTTCTGCATGTCAGTACAGTTGGAAAGGCAGAATAGTGGAAGGGAGTTCCAAAGTCTAGCAGTTCTGGGGAAGAAACTATTGGAGTAAAAGGCTTTCTTATACCTAGGGATCTCTACTGTGAAGAGATGGGATTTAGCTGCTTGTCGGGTTTGTCAGGGGTAGTCACTTTGAGGGGATACAACTGCTTGTAGTTCGTCAGAGCATTCACCATTCAAGTACTTGTAGAAAAGGCAGTGGGATGCAATATTTTGTCGGTGGGACAGAGGCTGAAGCTTAGATGGCAGTTCAGGGCCTATCAGGGTGGCGACTCTCTTTTGAATCCTGTCCAGGAGTGAGAGACAAGCAGCAGATGCACCAACCCAAATGTGACAATATCACTCCATACATTGGCGAATGGTGGCCTTATAGAGGTACAGGATACTTTCAGGCGTAAGTAGTTTTCTAGCACGGTAGAGAGAGCCCACCTTCTTTGCAGCAGCCTTGGCAATGCTCTCAATGTACAGTGACTCAAAGATTTTGGCGAAGAGGAGGATGAGGCTAATGGGGCGATAATGGTGTGAGCCAGTTCTCTCGCCAGAAGTTTTGAAAACTGGTACAACAGAAGCAATTTTCCAGCAGTTAGGAAAGCAAGATTCAGTCACACATTTGTTGTAGAGTTTGGAGAGAACCGGGGAAATCACATTGGAGCATTTTTTTAATAATATGGCAAGGATAAGATCCAGTTTGCATGCCCTCGAAGTATCCAGTTTTTTATGTCACCACAAACAAGGGAATGGGTTATTTTGAGATCATCGAGTGTGGCTTTAGTCTGCAATGTGAAATTTCGAAGGGGGTCGTTTTGGGGGTCTAAAGTATAGTTGGTAGCAAACCGTCGGGCAAGCAGATTTCCCTTTTCGGTCACTGTGTATACAATCCCCAGGTCGTTGGATTGGCCATTATTTATAATGGTCAATCTGTTATAAATTTTCCAGGAATAGCGAGTCCCCAGTTTCTGCGACACAGTGCGTTTTCTATACCTTCTCTTGGCTGCGAGTACTTCTCTCTTAGTTCTTATTTCTATTTTTTCTGATATAATTTCTCTTTCTATTCTTAGATGAAACAAACTTTGGCTATAAACTCACACTCATAGCCTATGGACTCGAAAACTGTTTGGCCGATTTTTATGAAGCCATGTGCTTCGTTGGAATATTTTCTGCTGTAACGAAGAAAGAAAGAAAAAAGAATTGCATCAATCGCAAAGTTTAAAGCAATAGATTAATGATGGGGTGGAGGCACTGAAGCGTAAAGATAGAAAATTAATGAATAATACTTAGGGAGGACGGTGATCAGGTCACTTTCTTACAATGGTGTTATAAATCTCAATATATTTCGGACTTATTAGTCCTTTTTCAAAAGAAGACAGCGGAAGAGTGTTCTTCATGAATGCAAACTCTGTCTGGCCACCATTGGATACAACAGAAAAAAAACTACTGTTGTTTAGAGTTGAAATAATCTTACTCTATATAAAAAAAAAAATCTCGCATTGTTCTTGGCTTTAATTTCACCTTATAATTTTCTTCAACAATGCTTCAAGCAAACGACAACCTACTTATATCAATCAGTCTCGGCCAGACAGAGTTTGCATTCATGAAGAACACTCTTCCGCTGTCTTCTCTTGAAAAAGGACTAATAAGTCCGAAATATATTGAAATTTATAACACCATTGGATACAACAGAAAAAAAAAACTACTGTTGTTTAGAGTTGAAATAATCTTACTCTATATAAAAAAAAAAAATCTCGCATTGTTCTTGGCTTTAATTTCACCTTATAATATATATATATATATATATATATATATATATATATATATATATATATATATATATATATATATACTAGACTCTTTACATAAAATACTGAAATGCTTATAGCCCCTTGACTAGGAAAGAATAATTTATATCAAATCCATGGTTTAATATTGTTAAACTTGGGCTAATCTTTTATATAAAATACTAATCCCTATTAATACCTAACTGTGCATACAACGAATATCACAATACTTAATTCGCTGCAACTTTAAGATGGAAAGGACAAACAGACAGACAGTATAACACACACACACACAGACAAACACACACACACACACACACACACATATATATATATATATATATATATATATATATATATATATATATATATATATTAGTGTTGGGACGATTAATCGGAATCGGAATCGGAAATCGAAAAAATCGGAATTTTTTGGAGTATCGGTATCGGAAAATTTGTGCCTATTTTTCGATGCCAAAAACAATTCTTTTATTTTGGTTTTTACTTGATTTTCCTTTCTACTGCTGATAGTAATACTAAAATAATAAATATCTATTGATTTTAAACAATTGGTTAAACTAAAATTGATAGATCATTCAGCATAAGTATATATTTATGTTTGAGAATATATATGCACATTTAACGTGTTTTTATGGTACTCATGAAAAATAACAACTTTATAGTTAACTATTTAGATATTTATAAAGAATATGAATCGGAATCGGTAATTGTATCGGAATCAGAAAAAATATTGGAATCGTCCCGTCCCTAATATGTATATATATGCATATATATATATATGTATATATATATATATATATATATATATATATATATATATATATATATATATAACTCTGATTAGTAAATTTAATAAAAATTGAAAGCCACATATAATAGAAATATACAGAGTCATGAGAAATATAGTATACATGCAAGCGCGAACGCGAACCCCCACACTATTATTGGCATGAATTATTTAAAAGTAATATTTTTCGTGTTAAAATCTTTACATTGCCTAACTATATGTTTACAGATTTTGTGTATTTCATTTAAAACTGTCTAGTCACGGAAAAAACTAATCATATTATATAGCTCCGTGACCTTTTGGATATGATCAAAGTTTGTTTGTTGCCGGAAGTTTTTATGTAATTATCTCCCCTAAAAATAAAATACTAAAATGTTTTTAAAGCACTATGCTTTTCTTTTTATTAAAATCACCTTATTAGGAACTTTTTTTTTTTTTTTTTTTTTTATTCAATTTTCACCCCAAACAAGGCACAGTGCCACTTTGAAGCAGGGGGCTACTATTAGGGAATTATTTAGCGGGGTCATTATGAAGGGAGAAGAGTAGAAAGATGTTTGTTAACATTACACTTGAACTTCTGCATATCATTGCAGTTGGGAAAGCAGAATCCCGGAAGGGAGTTCCAAAGACCCGCAGTTCTGGGGAAGAAACTATTGGAGTAAAAGGCTTTCTTGCACCTAGGGATCTCCACTGTAAAGGGATGAGACTTAGTAGCTTGTCGGGTTTGTCGGGGGTAGTTACGTCGGGGAGGTACAAGTGTTTGCAGTTCGTCAGAGCATTCACCATTAAAGTATTTGTAGAACAGGCAGAGGGGTGCAACATCTCGTCGATGGGACAGAGGTTGAAGCCCAGATGACAGTTCAGGACCTATCAGGTTTGCGACTCTTTTTTGAACCCTGTCCAGGAGCGAGAGACAAGCAGCAGATGCACCAGCCCAGATGTGACAACAGTACTCCATACATGGGCGAATGGTTGCCTTATAGAGGTATAGGATACTGGCAGGCGTAAGTAGTTTTCTAGCACGGTAGAGGGAGCCAACCTTCCTTGCAGCAGCCTTGGCAATGCTCTCAATGTATCTATTCCAGTTCATATTCCCTGTAAACGTTAGGCCGAGGAGTTTAAAAGAAGTACTTTCAGGCAATGTGTTCTTGGCCATTGCTATTGGTGGTAGAGAAGGTTTCTTGTAGTTATTGAAGGAAACAAGCTTAGTCTTAGCAGCATTGAATGAGACCAACCATTTTTGTCCCCATTCCACTACGGATTGGAGGTCATCCTCTAGTGTTTCTGCCATTTTCTTGGATATGTGTTCATTTGTTTTCCCCTCATATCTGTTATAGAGAGTGGTGTCATCGGCAAATATACCCATCTCCGAAACAATATTATCAGGGAGGTCGTTTATGAATATCAGGAACAATAGAGGTCCAAGGATAGACCCCTGAGGCACTCCCGCATTTATGTCATATTGTTTGGATGTACGTCCCTCGAGGACAACTTTGATTTTTCTATTACTTAAGAAGGATTTAATTACGTTATGAATTCTTCCAGTGATTCCATATGATCTAATTTTCCTTAGAAGACCATCGTGCCATACCCTGTCAAAAGCCTCAATTTAATAAAAGTACTATAGATTAAATTACTGTGTATATACAATAGTATTTGTTAATACTAATTATGACTGTATATTATATACTATTAATTTATTAAAAACTTTTTAAGGTGCATATGCAAATGAATCATATCGGGTGTTGTTTGAGAAAGTTTTAGAATAAGTATATATATGGTTTATTACAATATTTTCATTTGTAAAAGATAAAATATACATAGTACCATACAAATATAGAAGCCTACAAACGCGTAAGAAATATGATATAGGGTTTTAGCTTTTGAATGCGGTGCTACTTACAAGCCAAGGAATTTATGGCCTTTAATTGCAAAGCCTTTTGACCTTTCTACCCTTCAGTAAATAACCTCTCTAAACGTTTTAAACTTTTTTTCCTCATAAATTTTACGTAATTAAAGAAACCATACCTACGAAAATGTGACCTTTTTACCAGTGTAGGCAGATAAAAACGTACGCCCAGTATAATATATTGCTTTTATACGCCTATAAATCACACAAAAATAACAAGTATATCTTCTAAATAAACTGTCTTATCCGATCTTTAGCCTCGAACTTCCACTTATAAAATATATCTTCTTTTACACTCTTATTAAAAGCGAGATTGAATTTTGTTTTTCCCTACTATTACTTCTCGATTCAATAACATGCTCAATCAACAGTTCCTTTCTGTCAATCACAGACGCGACGATATTTACTCTGAATTCCAGCCAGTGCTACAAAAATTAAATTTTCTTACCATTTTTTGGTATTTTCTTTTATATCCAACGCGGGTGAGTATGTCCCGCAAAGCCAAATTCAACTGCTCTCCAAAAGTCACAACAAGAAACACGCATGAAAAAACGCATGAAACTATTTTATTTATTAACTTAGCTACATCATTTACCCATTGACAAACAAATTTATCTACACAGTTTATAACACAATTTTCATCATAAAGCATATCTACACATATCTATCTCATTCATGCGCTTGTAAACACTCACAGCGCCAACCAAAATCAACATGTTAACTCAATTTCACTTGGAACGATCCCGTGACATGTCATACGGATACTGCGATTCCATTTCGTTTTACTGTAAGAAAAAGATGGTATGCAAGAAACCATGGACATTCCCATGACATTTTGTAGTGTGTATATTAATTATATTAACTACAACTGACTCAAAGAAAGATATGTTCTATTTATCCGTTGTCCATTCATTATTCAATCTTTTACTTTTTACCAATGCAGAATTTTCATGGAAATTATTCAGTGCACGATTGAGTGGAAATAAAAAAGGTGTTTCTTTTATTTTTCGAAACGCGTTTATACATCAACATTTTGTACTCCGATATGATCTTTGCAGAAAATAAAAGGTTAAATATTGGGTTCGTAAACATAAAGTTGAATAACGAAAATTCAGAGTTAGGTTAGTTTAAGCAAAAAGTTTGAATTTTCTAATAGTGGTCAGGTGATACGGTTGACTGACGTGTGTAGAGGTTTAGGTTATTGAAAGTAAATGTGTTACAGAAGAACAAAATTAATTTCACTCTTTTATGTATGGCATCAAAGTGGCCAGGCATCTTATGCGTGTTGGTCGGGAAATTAATGCTTATCGGCATCTACATTTTTGTAATTGTGAGAAAAATAAAATCTAAACCCCAGAAATAAAAAAAATTGCATATATTTTGGTTCTTTTTAAATACATCCGTCATTCCAGATACAAAGAAAAAAGTCACCGCGATATCGGAGAGAGGGACAACCCCGGACAGTTGTTCAAAATATAGATCGTAAAACACATCACGTAGTGTTCCAAAGTCAACTTGCGGCTCATTAAAAGTTAGGGTTGCGATGAATAATAAACATGTGTATGAATAACATTTTAATAAATAGTTCCCTTTGTTTTTGTCGAATTACACGTGGATGTTTATTTTTCTGAAAGGGTTGTACAATTGGATTGAAATGTGGCAACGCATAACTCACGTGACACTAATAATGTACACATTGAAAAGCTTCATATCTATAATTAATATTATAATACAACTTTATGTATGTTTGTTTATTTCGCCTTCGTGCGACTTCGATAATTACACATTGAATTATTATTTTCTTTATTTACGATTAATCAAATGTTTATTGCATTTTAATGCAATAAACATTTGTTTAATAAACGGTAAATGTTGATTTGCCATTTTTGGCTGTTATTTTCTTAATTATTAATTACTCGAAAGTAATTCTTTCATTTAAAAAGAAACGTTTTATTTTAATGTTTCTCCTTCTTTTATCTAAATGTAAACGTCGGTGCTATTTTTCGCCTAATTTCAAATGAATTCTATTTAAAGTAAGTAAACCATCATATTAAGTTAGTAAACCATCATATTAAGTAAGTAAACCATCATATTAAGTAAGTAAACCATCTTGTCTATCTATTGCTTATGTTTGACATAATGGTTAAAGTGTTCGCTAATGGACTGGTTGACTCATACCAAAGACCTGAAAATGTTACTTTATGTTCCCTTGCTAAATACTAGGCATTGTAAGGAGAGGATCAATATTAGGTTGGGTAACCTTGGAATTGGAGTAGCGCCTTTCCCTACAACTTGGTCTATCAGCTAATTAAAAGATACCTTTCGAGTTGCGCTCGACTATAGTCGAACAATTAGCTTAGCTGGTGTATATGCGATATCTGTGCAACCTTAACTAATTTTCACATTAGAAAAAGGAAGTTCCTCAATTAACTATTATTTGTTATTGTTTTATTTTAATTCGTTTATTGTTTTAATTTTAATATAAAAAGACTTCTGTTCCGTAATATTATTTTATTTTCTGGAAAAATATTGAGAATTTCTGTTAAAATGTTTATTTCTTAGTTTTCAAGAAGTTGCGATCGATTTCTAAATTAAAATTATTTTCTTTCATACTTTTCCTTTCTTTACGGTCACATTTAAAATATTTCTATCAAAGTGACCACAATGTTTATTTCTATAAATAAATAACAACGGTAAAGTAAACTCGTAGAAACATAAACGAGAACGTAACATCATTGGTTCCTTAATCCTATTCGCATGTCTACATTTCTGTACATTGTCTCCCTTTCTTCTTCTCTCTAACAACTGATATTTTATTTAAATACTAAAATGGTACATAGAAATGACAGTGTCATTAGAGCAGTAAATATCAGGCTTACATATAAAATATAATGATTATTATTATTATTATTATTATTATTATTATTATTATTATATTTTAATGTGTAGGAATTTTCACACGAGTGATGATCAGTGATTGCTCATTAACAATTTTAAGTGCCATCATTTTGGAGTTTAATTGACAAGTCTCTGCAAGTTCCTAGTCCTCTCCACCTCTTTTTGATAACAGTTACTAATCATTTTGAGTTATGGTGACAGCCGTTTTCCATTAATTTCTCTTTGTAACGACCAAAGAGCTTTTCTGGAATTTGAGTGCCAATAAGCTCCATGAAGCCCTAGTACTCCCATACATTTCCAGTGGAGATTTTGCTAGTGCTTTCTCTCTTCGATCTTTCAATCCGCCTGACCCTTCGTTACCATTTTGCGTGATACCTACAGAGGCTGCTGACACCATAGGTTTTGAGGGGAATTATTGTAATTTTATTTTCTTCTTTTTGTTCTTGTTCTTGTGTTACTTTATATTTTTTCTTCTTCTTATATAAGTATTAGTTGTATTCATTTTATCAGCTATTCTGTACGCTTCAGTAAGAACATCTCTCTGTGATGTAGTCAGGATTTAATCTGGTTAAACACAACGACACACATCAACTAAAGTCAATGGGGAGCGAATCGTTTTTTTTATGTCACTCGACACCTAGGGAGGAACGGGTCGGGTGGTGTGCAATTGAAGAAACGCCAAATGCCAAATAGCTTTCGTATGATCCGTCTTATCTCATGTAGAAATTCGCTCAACATAAAATCCTTATCTTTCATTCGCTATGTTTTCTCAACATTATAAGTAAACTACGCTTGATAACATGACAAGAAAAAGAAACAGAATTTGAATCAACAAACAGTTCTCTCTTCAAGTATTGACATGGATCACTTAAGAACAACAGATCGTGCAAATATCACTTGCAAACTTACCGCCGTTTCCAAGCCACTGACTTGACTGACTTTTTAACTTCCGGTGAAAGTTGAGTTTTCGGTAGAATTTGCTTGTGTACAACCCAGTGTAAACGTCGATTGACCTAGCATGATCGAACTCGGTCAAAATATCGGCCTGAAACTCATTTAATTTGGAGATATCAAGGTCAGTATGACAGAAAGGTTCACATTCTGGGTGATAGTTTGATTCTGTTCATCATATACTCCATCTTTCCAAATTTCATGCATGGATTTGATCCTCTTTGATATCATAAACCGTTATGCAAGTTTCAGCCTGATTAAATAAATAGCTATTTTAATCATAGTTAATTATCATTTACAACTTTACAACTTTCCCAGCGATATTAATGTGTAAATAATACGTCAAGATTTTCATCGGTATAAAGGTCGATTCACTATTGCACGGCTTTAAAATATGCCGTGCGTTCCAAATGTAATAGGATCTTGGATATCATTAAGAGAATGGGAACTGAATTATAGTAAACGATAGGTTTAACTCGTCTCACAATGAAATAAACTATGGCAAATGCGTATTAAAAAGTAGTTTTTTCACATTTTTCTTTGCGTTGGCCGAAAGCGAAGCATGTAATTCGAACGTGTTCGAGCCAAATCGGAATATGATGCGTGGATATCGTTCTATTTGTCTTTCCCTCTCTTGTTTGTTCTTCAGTCACCAATAATTTTTCTCTTTTCTTTGTCCTGATTTTCTTAGATTAATCCTACTTTAATGTTCACGCATCACTCTTACATCTGCGACTATTTAAAAACACTCCATCCAAAAGTAATGTGTTCTCACTAAGTTAAGCAAGGATGTCCAATTACATCCAAGAATAAAGGACGAAACACTGAGCCTACTTTGCGGTATTCGTAATCTAGTGAGAGCTAGGCACTTCACTTCACGCAGAATAGATTTTGCTAGGATCTCTGTATTTTATAATTAATTATGTTTGTGGCAGTCCCTGCTCATCCTCTGTGATAATAAGTATTAGTTGTATTCATTTTAGCAGCTTTTCTGTACGCTTCAGTAAGAAAAAATAACTCGCCTAGCTACCACTACTGAAAATAATTTCTTTCTTTTTTTCAGTACCAAAATCTAAACGACACATCCATGAACAAAATTCTCTTCCACATCGTATCTATGCAACAAAATACCATGAGGCTACTTCACAATTGACTACAACATGATTGTTTTTCAATCTAAAAAATGTAAATAAGTAATCCTCTTCGTCCTTCTATCATTTGTTTCCAATTATCTCGTTATATTAGTTCAATGTTCAACGTGATATGGGTTCAGTGTTCAACGTGATATGGGTTCAGTGTTCAACGTGATATAGGTTCAGTGTTCAACGTGATATGGGTTCAGTGTACAACGTGATATGGGTTCAGTGTTCAACGTGATATGGGTTCAGTGTTCAACGTGATATGGATTCAGTATTTAAATGTTTCATACTCGATGATACTTGATAAATGCTGACTCGTTACTAAATAATAATATGTACATGTATATATATATATATATATATATATTATTTACTTATTATATTCAAAACCTTTTAATAAGCATGTAATCATTTAGAAAATGAGTGACTTTCTCTTTTTCTCCGTTGTATATTAAACATATAAACACGTATTACATAGAAAAATGATTGAAAATGTAATAATGATAAAGTAATAAGACTTATTATTTTAGTTATGCAAGAATATGTACTTAATATCACAGTATAGGAATGTTCAAATTAAATTAAAGTGGAACAAATAATAGTAGTGTTTGTAAAACAACAGGACATTTGTCACGCGTCACGGACATATATATATATATATATATATATATATATATATATATATATACATATATATATATATATATATATATATATATATATAGAGAGAGAGAGAGAGAGAGAGGGGGGGAAGAGAGCGAGAGAAAAAGAAGTGGGGATAAAGACAGACAAACAGAAAAAATTTAGAATATTTTGAATTGTTCCAACTCCTTGTTAAAGTCTGATTGACAACTCAGGAGATTGGAAAAGCAGCTGTTGCAATGAACCCCCGCCTTTTTTTTCCTGGAGTCAAGATAATTCAAGTTACCTCCGTTTCGTTTATTGTTTCTGTTCGCCTGTTATTATGTTAACCCAGAAATTTTCACAAAGAGAAAGAAACGGGAAAGGGAGAGAGTAAGAGAAAGCAATGTTCTTAGGGGGAAAAACATATAGATAAATATAACAAGAAAAAACGAGGTACTTGAAGTTTAAAATCACGTGATTGTTAGCATACAAGAGTATCTCAACATCGTTCCTCGGTGAATAGATGAAGTTAGAATGTAACCTGAGAATGCTTTTGTCCTAGAGTAAAAATTCCTGTTTGTACTAAGATTTATGAATTAAAAGACACGTGATATGCATTATATACGCCTAAAAATACTTTTCTGAAAAGCTGATTTGTAAAAAATATTTTAATTTTCTTTAACTCAGGCATGACAGATTTCCACAGTAGCGTTATGAACTACTCTGAGGGAACCAGCTTTGTAAAGAGAACAATTTACTGAGAAATTGAGTAGCAAAACGTTTATTCCCATTACATTTAAATTCATAAAGAAAGAAGGGGTGGCATTATAAATGCTAACAGTTTAATAAAATAAGATATTAAAGAAGAAAATGTTCCGCTATCTAACGACGTCTAAAACAAGGGGGATTTAATTCCACTGTAAGTCAGGATATTTACTTGGTCTGCATATTGGATTATATGTAGTTTGTTTCGCTCGCAATGTTTTTTTTTTTTCCGCCACTGCTCGGAGAATTAGTTTTTGTGTAATGCTTGAATTAACAGGTTCTACTTAATTTCGGTTACAAATAATGCGCTTATTTTTTACTTGTATGTCGGACTTATATGCGTGTGTGATAATAGTGAAGTCATGTTTTAAGGGTTGAAGTGACCAATAATAGCACATAATATTTCTTCAACGGGGATAACGCATCCTCAAGTATTTTTAATAGTCCGATACATATTTGTATGTTTCAGCATTTTCAATAATATATATAAATAAAAAACTTTTGATGAAAACGTAAATTATATTACATATTATCATATTAAAATTTGATTTTTACCTGCTCAGTAGCGATATGTATATTTGTAAAATTTATGGGAAATTAGGGTATCACTAGACACACGGCTGAAAGATACAGTAACTCCTAGGTGATCTTCCCCCAAATGCAACCCTCCAATGGAATCACATCCACAACACTTTCTTCAATTCAACCATAGTTGGTTTCCATAAACTTCAGATTACAGTAACTCCTGGATGCATCCCTCCAAAATGCAACGCTCTAGTGGAATCTTTAATCATATTCATAACACTTTCTTCAATTCAATCATATTTGGTATTTATAAACGTCAGACTATGCCTGAATTGTCTACCAGGTCTCACTTCTAAATTCCACAGTTTTAATTTTATCGCCGTTCAATGATATTGCTCCAAATGTGCATTTTGAGTGTTGCTAACTATGAATGATTTTAGCTGTGATGGCTCTCTACAGTGTAGCAATAATTTAGAATTTGTTCCTGTGCGTATTATTTGAAATAACCTAATAGATGCAAAGTTGTGATTTTGTGAGTGTAACCCTCATTCAGGGCCACACACCCTAGTAATATGACGATCACCGTTAGACTTCCACAGAGTATCGCTCATACATATCGTTGAACAGTGATTAAACAAATCTGGTGGACATTCAGAAAGGGAACTTGGTGGCCAAGTAAGGCATGGAGTAAAGTTTATTTGTACCAAATGTGTTTTTTATTACAGAATGCTTTGTGAATTTTATCAACGATTCCTTGAGTGTATTTTGAGAAATGGTGTAGGGAAACCCTATGCTTTCGCCCGGATTGTTGGAGATCAGTAACCAATAAAACAAATTGTTCGAACATTTCTTAATATTACCCGTTTTTAAAAATATTTTCACACTTTTATTGAAGAATTCCAAAGTATTTAAATATTGAATGTAAATAATCGCGAGACATTATCAGAAGATATCGGATGAGGTCTCAGGTTAGAGTTTTGTGTTCTAAGTTCCAGTGAATGCTCTTCTTAAAACATTGAAAAATACAATTATTGTGTCTAGATATTTGGTTCAACTAGTGCTTCGCAAGATGAGTTCCTTTAATACCAGTTACATTCAGTCAAAAGTGCAAACGACAAAGTCCAGAAAGGGAAAGAAAATGAAGAGAAGGAACTTGTAAAAATTTCTAACAAGCAAGCAAAGGGATTTTTAACAATCAAGAAAAGGGGTGAAACGTGAAAATACCAGAAATAAATGCGGAGAGAGCAATAAAAAAAACGAAATAATTGTTTCGCTCCACAACTTTTTACTGTTAGTTCCCAAAGGGGCGCCAAAAAGCTTGGCAAA
The DNA here is from genome assembly GCF_053919585.1 of Euprymna scolopes. Classification (NCBI taxonomy): domain Eukaryota; kingdom Metazoa; phylum Mollusca; class Cephalopoda; order Sepiida; family Sepiolidae; genus Euprymna; species Euprymna scolopes. The sequence continues at coordinate 88,888,312 of NC_136485.1, forward strand.
AACAAGCTATGAAGAATGTCAGCAATCTCTTCTAAAAATACTGAAAACGAAATTCTTGAAAGGCGCGAGTTCTAAGATTAGTCGAATAATTTGTCGACCTGACATGGTGTTTTGTAGTTCGCCATTGTTTTCCATTCTTAGAAAATATATCGTGAAAACGAATTTGGTCGATAATGCTGAGTTTCTTTTCAGGATAACAATGACGAACTCTATATGGTCTATCTAGCTATAAAAGTGAAATTGTATATGTGTCTGTGTCTGTACCAAATTACTTTACCAAACTACTTTGTCAATTTTCAGTCTACAGACTCGAGATTTGACATAATGGCTATTGAAATATGGGAAAAAATTTTTAATTGGTTTCCGCTAGTGATTTGGCTGTCAAGGGGTCAAAGTTCAACAATTTGACCTTTGAGAACTCTACCAAACTCCTCTGCCAATTTTGGGTCTAAACACTTGAAATTTTAGATGTAAGTTACTTGAATATGGATCAAACTTTTTATTTGATTTGAGCCCAACACAATAAATGTTAAGGGGTCAAAACTGGGGTTAAAGTTTTTAAATAATTGTCTTTTGCAGTCTCTTCCAAATTACTCAGCCAATTTTTGGTCTAAACATTAGAAATTATACATAAAGTGTATTCAGACACAGGGCAAGCGTTTAAAATCGGTTTTTGGCTGAAACTATGGCTGACAAGGGGTTAAAAAGATTTTACCTTTGCGGTTTCTAGCAAACTATTCAGCCAATTTTTGCTCTAAGCATTTGAAATTTTACATAATAGGTTATTCAGATATGCAGCAAGCTTTTTAATCCGTTTTGGGGCGAAAATTTGGCTGCCAAGAGGCCAAGGTTGAATGAGTTGACCTTTGAAAACTCTACCAAACTCCTCCGCCAATTTTGGGTCTAAACATTTGAAATTTTAGATGTAGGTTACATAAACATTAGTAAAACTTTATAATATATATATACATATCACATAAATTTATGAACAGTACATAAGGCCCGAGCAAAGCCGGGCTGAACTGCTAGTATTATTTTAGACTAAAAGTGATAACAATGATTTCGTTGGAGTTTTTCACAATATTTTATTTTATTTCTTTTATGAAAATGTGCAAATATTGTATGTAACCTTTCTGCATTATTCCATTTGTATATTAAAAAGAATGGTTAGCTGACAATGCGAAGGCGATAATTTTTCAACAGAAATATCATTATTAACTGTAATTTATAAAGATTCATGCAGAAAGCACCGAGTTATTTTCACGAATTCTCGGTAATGCCTACTAATACATTAATACCCTATGTTTATCTATTATTGTATGTCCCATTATATAAATGGAACTAATAATAAACAGTTCAACATGTTTTTAATATTTTATTACAGTAACGTATTGCGTTATAATATGATTAACAATATGAGCGTTATAATTTGAATATTCTCCAGTGAAACTCCCTCCTCCAAAGCTGACGATTGACAGCGATCTTGTTGTGCTTCACGCAGATTTCGCCTCAAAACCGACAATTGCTTTGAATGACTTGACTATAACAACACCGAAATTTACGAACCCAAGAAACCCATTGTTTTTATCTTCTTGCACGAAAGAAGACGCAAACGATGGCATCGCAAACTCCACTGAGTATGCTACCAATTATGGGGGCTGATCCACATGACTAAGAACAAATGGGGTCCTGGATATGACATTAAACTATATCCAGTGGTGATGCCCCAGCTTGCAGGCTTTGGGGAGTGTGGATCCGCCCTTTAATTGCCATTGCTCCCAGGTCCACTCTGACCCGGAGTGGTAGTACCTGTTAGGGTCCCAACTATAGTTTAAATAGAAACCGACTTGAAAACAACAAATATATTCTATTAAAAAGTTTTTCTTTTGAATCTTTGCGTTCGGTATTAAATAACCTGAAAATGGTTGATATGCCGTAAAACAAAAACAATCAACCAACCAACTAAGAACAAATGGCGACTTGCGAGACGTAAAGTTTTGATACCAGTGTGTCACCATGTAGGACTCCGTGAGCCAAATTCTCTATTTAAGAGGCAATCCCGTCCTCCCAATTTATGTTAAACGAGCCAAAACGACCAGGCCGAGCAAAGTACGTGTCAATAAGGTTTGATGACGACATCAGGACGATTCGAAGCCTACAGGACTTCTAACACGGCATCCTTTTCCAATGATTATAGTACATTTGAAGACAGTTCAAACATACTGCAAGCATCATTATGAATATCTACCGTATTCCCGGTTTTTCGTTTGTGTCTCCCGTACCTCATACTCGCAGAAATCACTTTCTATCAATCTCTAATCATGTCCCTCCTGACAGTTCCGTTTCCACACACAAATACTTGAGGAAAAATAGAAGAGTGCCATGATTAATGGATTTCCAAATATTTGAATCTTTTCAAAGTCTTTTTCATGGTCAGCAGACAATAAACGTTTGCGCAACAAATGGAATTCATTCCTTTTGTAGTGCAAGGAATTTTTTGTTCTTAAAAAATGTTCAGGAACAGATTATTCTTTCAGAAATTATCCATCTGTGAATACATTTCCACAATATTGCTTGCTGGAAGCTACATTGTAATTTTCCAATCTATTCTAAGTAAAATATTGATCCGTATAAAACATTAACACTTATGATCGAGTAGAGAATAGACTTTCTAAATGGTTATTTATCAGTAATATAAAATGAATACATAAAATTTATCCACAAACAGATTCTTTGCCGTGCTATAATTGTCTATAAACAGACGGGTACTTAAAACCGTAATTCGAACTCAAAATGCTTCTTCAGCAGTCAAGCACCGTAACAACTAAACCAACCGTTACATGCAAATAAAATATATAAGTATTTATGCATATATATATATATATATATGTGTGTATGTGTGATGTGTGTTTGAGCGTGTGTGTATGTTTATTCGTAATTGTCGATTTTATAAACAAATGTGTACTGAAACTAAATAGAAGACAGAAGCTAAATAGAAGACTGCTACTCGGTTTTACCAATATATTTGACACTATTGTTATTCATACTGAAACAAGAATATGCACATAGATACAAATATATTGACAATATTACTGCTTGTGTATAAAAGGCGTTTTGTGTGCGTTAGCATGTATGTGTCTGTTTATGTGTCTGTGTGCATCTGGACTCGTTCCCTATTGGCTCGGAAACGGGGAAGCCGATTCTTGGAAAATTTCACACAAATGTACTTTACATGTCGGCTTTCTATCGGAATGCCTCAGTAAATATCGAAAATCGATAATCAAAAAATATGATTAAAGAAAGAAACAGTCCGATTTTTACCAAAATTAACACCCTTATGCAGCTAAATATCACAAATGAATTTAAGATATTTTATCCCTGTACAAGCAAGGTCGTGTTCGAAATGAAAGTTTCTGTTTAAAACACAATTAAACCATGATATTTGACGTTTGATTTATAAACTTTTATTCTTCAAGTTATTATATAAAATGATTTCATGAAAACAAAAAAATTGTTCTCTACAGTGTAATGTGGACTATAATGTATTGTGAAGTGATTCACTGTAAGGAGGCATGTTAAGCTTCCTCCCAGTAGATCGCGGTGGGTTCTCGACTAGAGCAGGCGATCAATCGATTTGATTAAATAATGGGTTATTTCGCTGATTTCTATGACAGTAAAAGCATTGGAAGTGTAAAACATTTGTTAATCCTTATTTAACCTATGTAAACGTCGGGTCTCCCTGCTAGTATATATATATATATGTGTATGTATATATATACAGTGATGATCATATTTATTGGCACGGTAAAATAAAAGTTAAATTTTGTCTAATAAATTCTAAAAAAGGGATTAAATTAAAGAAAATAACAAAGTATATTATGTATTTTTAACTGGCCTTTCCGATGCAGCAATCGGATTTTAGAAAAAATAAATAACAAAGGAACAACAAACATAATTGCAAAAAACCCTTGTTCAAAATTATTGGCACGATTTATTTAATAATCAATTGTATAGTCTTTGGCCTTGATTACCTTCCTCAGTCGCTTTTCATAGTTTACAACCAAGTTGTTGCACTCTTCAGTAGTAATTTTAGCCCACTCTTCCTGACAATAATCCTCCAATTGAATAAGATTCTTAGGCTTCCTTTGCATTACCCTCAATTTTAATGTTCTCCATAAATTTTCAATTGGATTAAGGTCTGGGCTTTGTGATGGCCACTCCAAAACATTAATATGATTGTCCTCAAGCCATTTCTTAGTCAGTTTAGCCGAATGCTTTGGGTCATTATCTTGCATGAACCACCAACGACGACCAAGTGAGAGCTCTTTTGCAGAGTCTTTCAGGTTTTCATCCAATATTTTAACATAATCTTCCTTTTTTATGCTACCTGTGACCTTAACAAGTCGCCCTGGTCCAGAGGCAGCAAAGGATCCCCAAAACATCAAACTGCCTCCACCGTGCTTCACTGTGGGTATGGTGTTCTTAGGCAGGAAAGCTTCGCCAGATTTTCTGTAAATATAAGACACTTTATTATGGCCAAATAACTCTATTTTCGTTTCGTCAGTCCATAGAACACGTTTCCAGAATGCAACATATTTATCAATATGACGTTTTGCAAAGGCTAGCCTTGCTTTCAGGTGCATAGGCTTCAATGAGGGAGTCTTTCTCGGACGACATGCTTTTAAACCAGCTCTCTTCAAAACTCTATCAACTGTATGTCGAGATACATTCACTCCAGAGGTGCTCTGTTCATCAACAATCTCCCCAACAGAGATCCTTGGGTTTTGTTTTACTTGTCGAACAATTTTCCGTTCATCTCTTGGGGAAAGAATCCTTTTTCTCCCTCTACCCTCTAAACTCATAATGTGGCCTTGCGATTTTAACTTGTTTATTATGGCTCTAACAGTGGATTTGGGAAGGTTTAGCTTCTTTGAAATCTTATCATAGCCCTCCCCATTGGTATGGCATGCTACAACAAGCTTCCTGACGTCTTCGCTGTGTTCCTTAGTTTTAACCATGGCGATTGAAAATTATAATTTAGTCACTTATAATAGTTTAAATAAATCGCTATCTAAAAATTATCTAAAAAAAATTATTCACTGAATTAGCGTTAAACAAGCATAATATGGCTATAAAAAAGTTCAGAAAGCACGTAAACCGGAAATTGATTGATATTATACTGATACTAAAAGAAAAACAAAGCCGTGCCAATAATTTTGAACAAGGGTTTTTTGCAATTATGTTTGTTGTTCCTTTGTTATTTATTTTTTCTAAAATCCGATTGCTGCATCGGAAAGGCCAGTTAAAAATACATAATATACTTTGTTATTTTCTTTAATTTAATCCCTTTTTTAGAATTTATTAGACAAAATTTAACTTTTATTTTACCGTGCCAATAAATATGATCATCACTGTATATATATATATATATATATATATATATATATATATATATATATATATATATATATATATATATTACTTGGGAGTCGCCACTTGTAAAGACTCGGGGGCCACTCGAGGATAAGGATTGATGAATGTAAGGTGAAAGTATAGTAATCGTTAATGGTGTAATTTGGGTAGAACTTGATTAGTTATGAGAACGACTCAGCAAGAACGTGTTTCTGCATGGAATCTGCGTTTAGATTTAGGCACAGATAGAGAGTGAGGGGAGGTCGTATATAATGGTTGAAGTTAGTCGAGTAGTTTTTGTGAAAGTTTAGCAAAGGAAAGACTATAAATTGAAGTTCATTCGAGCACTTGGGAAGAAAATAACGATAGAGCAGAGACAGGCGCGCAACATCTCTTTTGTGGGAAAGAGGTTGCAGGGAACAGAAAAGGGCATCACCTACTATGTTTCGAAGCCGGTTTTGAGCTCTAGAAATATTGGATAGCAGCTCCTGCCCAGATATGGCAACAGTATTCGATTTTATAGCGTACATGTTTTGTTTTGTTTTTCAGATAGGACGGTAAAGTGATCCAACCATTTTTCCAGTGATGTTGGCAACAGATTTGAGATGTGTGTCCCATTTAAGATCAGGAGTGAAGGCCAGTTCCAGAAGCCTCCCCACGACCAGAGCTATTCATTTCAACTGGGGTGTGATGGAGGTCAGAAGGATTATAATGAAAGGCGAGTAGCTTGGTTGTCAATGCAGCAAAATTTACCTGCCATATTTTCCTCATTGGACCACGTTCTCAAAACCAGAAGAGAGATAATCAGAAAGATCTTGGTAATTACTGGCCCTTGAAGTGTTGCCATAAATTGTAGTGCTGTCTGCATAAATATCTACGAATGATCTAAGAATGCGATTTTGGAAATCGTTGATAAAGACCAGGAAGAGAGATTGGCCTTGAGGGACGCCAGCGTTAATACTATGAGTGTCTGATTTCTGCCCATTAACGACCTCTTTTATAAGCCTATCAGAAAGAAAGGATATAATAATTGAAAGATCATTTCCAGCTATTCCATAGATGGCGATCTTTAAAGTAGGCTTTTATGCTATACTCTATCAACAGCCTTTGATATGTTAAGAGCTATTGCTCTAGAAACAAAGCCCTTATATAGATTCACTAACCCTGTGTGATATTACACTTAGTACATCAGCTGTAGATCTCGTAGAATGGAAACCATGTTGCATTCACTTAGCAGGTAATTTTGCTGATGTGGTTGACCACTTCTGTATTTATCACAGATTCCAGCAACTCATGATGCACAGAAGACTGATTAGTCTGTATTGAGAGGGAGGTGACCGATCTCCGGAATTTTTAAAGATAGGGCAGACTTATGAAGTTTTCGATAAACTTAGTACAGATATTTGGATGTCGCATAGTGTGTTATCAATCAGAGAAGGAAATAAGGTAAGCGACTATGATAGCAAATGGTACAATTTACTGCAAACTTCCTTGCAAAGAGTTTTGCTATGTCAGATATTGACGAAGTTACTCTAGGTCCAATGATTATGGTAGGAATAAAGGGCACGCTTCTGTCCAGGATCCCATTTGTTATTCGTCAGAACTGGTGGGAACCAAGCCGCTGCTCAGCTACTTTAAACTTGATGTACTGAGCATACGAATCTCTTGCATTCTTCATTACGTTTTTACAATGGTAGCTGGCAGTCTTAAAAGTGGCTTTGGTTTCATAACATCTATTACGTTGGAAGCAACGAAAATAGTGATTGCGTGAGCAATGGGATGAACCACGGCTAGCTGTTGGGCTTTTGTTGAAATTTCTTAGAGGGTATGAAGCGGTCTATAACGACAATTAGCCATTCATTCAGATCAGATACTATAGAGGAGATGTTCTCTTTGCACATAGAGTGCAGAAGTATAATTTATATAAATGTTCGGAAGTTATCTCAATCAGCCATTGAGTATTGATATACTGTATAATGGAGAGGTACATCTGAGGACTTATTACATTTTGGTTTTATCTTAATCGAGACGAGTGAATGATCGAAAGATTTCAATTGAGACAGAACAGGGGATGATCACATTTCTGGGCAAGTCGTAAGAAAAATATCAAGGAGACTTGCATATTGTCCGTCAGAGTCGGGAATACGGTTGGAATCGTGAACAATATGTGTTAGGTCATATGCAATAAAGAAATCATGCCAATACCTCTCCTCGTCAACGTCTTCTTTGAATGGAATAGCTATTCAACATTGCAAACATTGAAGTTTCCGCAGACGTGAATGTTAGTCGATGGATGGGCTGACAGAAGTGGTCTTCTCAGAGATACTCTCAATGATACTAACTCCGCTGTTATAAGGGTCGATGGCGGGCAAATATGAACGCGATCTTGTGAACAACTGCTACTCTGAAGCAAATAGAAAGCAAATTCGGATCTTCTCTGGAGATATTGTGACCACATGAAAATCCATCTCTAATGTAGGCACATATTCCATGCCCATAACTATATTGGAGGTCAGATTTTGATGTCAATTTTTAGTTTTCTTTAATCGCTAACTCAGCTAGAGAAATAGTCAGTCCAATGCCAGTTTCGCACAGGAACAATAGACCAGGTTTAGTTTCCTGTAATTGGATTTCAACATTTGGTTGGTTGGAATGTAGACCCCTGATGGTAGAGGAAACTTGGTTGTTGGGAGTTTACGTTGGGAGTCCCAATTCTGGGTTTAATCTTCTTGTTGTTTCTTGAGATTTTTCGTTGTTGAGAATTGAGATATGTGGAAAAGGTCGGCAGAGTTGATCTAACAATAAAAAAGAAAAAGAACGAAGAATTATTTTTAAAAGTATGTAGAGGAAAAGTTGTAACATTAGCCACTAATATGATAACGAGAGGCCTCACCAGAATCTGCATGGTCGAGAATCCATTTACTAAATGGCAATACAGCATCCTAAGAACTTTGAACCTGTTGGTAGGATACCCTCCTTGGTGGTTACTCCAAGACCGGGTCCCTGACTATCAGGCGGATAACGTCAGCCAATGTAAAACGTTTACCTACAACACCATCATTCGTGACATGGCTACAAGTGAAGAAATAGGAAGAGAAAATAAGGACATCCTAAATGACTGTTCAGAAAAAACCCAGCCGGTCTGGTGTACAGTTATTTCCTTTTCCTTTTTGCAGAAACATCGTAAATGATAGGACAAAATAGAAGAAGCGAGAGATAGGAGGCTTTCGAGAATGCATCCAGAATGCATTTTCTACTCTCTATTGATAAAAAATAATGAAAATTTTAAAAATCAAAAAATAAATATTAAAAAAACGGTCGTAACGTGCCATTTTTCGGTCAACTATGAACTCTAGTGTGTTGTTTTTATGGATATGGGGAGAAGGGAGAGGAGGCACAACAGAATTGTTGGATCTTTTATTTATATTACATTTTATATCAGCCTGCGAGGCACAATGAATGCATTCTAGGACCAGAAACTACCATACACTGAGTAAAACATATTCAATAAAAAATACAAATCGCCATTCCCTCTCCAATAGAATGTTGTTACTGCAAATATTTCAATAAAACTTTTTTCAAATTTGGGTTTATCTTAAGTAGGACAGTAAATGTGATATTGTAGTGATGAGATATTTCTAGTTAAGCGTAGGATAGAAAATTTTAAGTATTGGAGACGAAGGATGACTAACAACACTCATTATTCCCACACTTTTGAATGATCGTGTCCCTAATTTGTTCATAATGTATGTTTATATTTTGTACTGATAAATATTTCAATATAATTAGTATTAACAATTGCGTCTAATAAGAAGAAAATGAATATCACAATTTCACAACTTATAGAAGATTCCATCTTCAATATATATCTATGATATATATATATATATATACACGCATATATATCGGTGCCACCATAATTGAGAAGCAAAATGTTTCTATGTCTACATTCGCACTTATATTAATATACAATTTCACACATGATACGGTAAGCATATGTCTGTTTTCTAATGCTGTTTAGACATGCGCACACGCAGTTTTACAAATGCCTGCCGAAGCGTAATATAGAATCTCAGAATCTAAACCGACGTTGCACGCTATATTAACCGCCTCAGCGGGTAGATGGCGCTGCTGTGTCTTGCAGAACATAATACACTCATATTAGAATCAGGCTGAGTTTCTTATTGGCAACACATTGGCCTTTCGCCAACACGTAAGATCATACTGATTTTCCTTTTTTTTTAGAACAATTTTTATTTTATTTTATGTAAGATACGATTTTTGAAAGATAAACTCATGGAATATATTTTAGAAAATGTTCAGAAATAAGTACTTTCATGCATTACTTTGTTTCGATTAGTTTAGTGATTTAAAGATAGCTCAGGGATTTTGGAGGATACATTTGGCTTTTTAAGAACGTGTCTATAATGCAAGTATAACCAGTGATGATATTGTTGATCCGGATTATTACATAATACCAAAAAAGGTTAGCACGTCCGTGATGTGAAAACCAATTGTGTATTTCATTTATACATGGATGGATTCACAAAAATATGAAAAATATTTGGAAATACTTTCTCTTGTGGATTTCATGTCCACTTTAAAATGTTCTTGATATTTTTAGATTCAGCAATCATTTCAAAACAGATAGTCTTTGTGATAATAAAAATATTCCAGATGTATAAAATAATAAAATGCTAATACTAAATCAATACATCAATCGACAAATAAGAAAAAAACTGAGATATAAATTAATGTGTTTTTGGAAAATCGTTCAACAATTATGTATATATTTTAGCGATAAGAATGTTTTGAAATGCTAAGCTACATGTCGGATTATACACATAGGTGTAGTCATATATATATATATATATAAAAGAGGGGAAAGATCTACCTTAAACCACTAACCTAGTTCTAAAACAGATCCTTTGTTCGATAAAATGCATGCCCATTGGCTGATAGGAGGAGGCGCGGTGGATACTAGAAAGCTGATTGGCTAACTAGAAATCCTCAACATATATAAAAACAAGAAGCAACCACAAAATTCGCGCATAAGCCTGACGAATCCTACAGTGGATGAAACGCAGAATATTCAGTGTAGCTTAGTCGCCATATATATTTTATAAATTACTATATATATATATATATATATATATATATATATATATATATATATATGTATATATGTATATATGTATATATACATATATATGTGTGTGTGGATGTGTGTGTGTGTATTATTAGGTTTACCTTAATAGTTGATAATTGTTACATTACAGTGCCACTTCAGCTGCTCCTGATGTTATATCCTGAATTACCACGCTTATTGTTACGTAATGCTTATATGTGTTTATACTTAAAAGAGAAACACGCACACGCATACAATTTTAGTTAATGCTTTGAAAATAACAACTCAATACATATATTTCACATTTCTTACGACCTAATACTTAGAGGTATGCACGCGAGCTAGCATAAAATATTTTATAACAACCGCCACCTCCAAAAAATAGTTTGCTCATGCCAAAAAGTCAGTGAACGAATAGACTTCCATTAGACCACGATCATCATTGAGGGCTAATTGGCCCAACAACATGGGAAATACTTTCGAAGTGTTTGATAAACATCTAAGTCGTAAAATATTCTATAAAATCTTTCTAAACAAAATTTTCTTTTTTTATTTTATTTTATTTTGATATTATATGTCTGTATGGTTATTAGTATATTAACGCACGTCTAGATTTTCCTACGTTATATAAAGCACCTATTTCAAAGGTTAATATATATATATATATATATATATATATATATATATATATATATATATATTAGGCTAGTATATGTATATATATATATATATATACTAATCTATAATATAGTATAGGTTAGATAGGCTAGGTAGAAGAGAGTATATATATATATATATATATATATATATATATATATGTATGTATATATATAATTATTTTTTACTATAATAATTAAATACCTACAGACACTAGTGTTTCATCCTTTCGGGAATCTTCAGTGCAGGGTGTCACGACTAATACCAGTCGAACGATTTGAACCCCGCAACACGAGACATCTCTTGCTCGATTAGCAAAAACCTAATCCATTCGGCTACAATTAACCGCGTGAAATAACGTTGAATTTAAACATTTTAATTTTAAATGTTCATTTACGTCAGCCAGAGAGTGATCTAATCGTTATACGATGATCTATGCATAAGAGCTAAATTGACCGACTTTAAATCAACTGAAAGTGCTCAACGATAAGAAACAAATTTCTTAAAGGGGCTGTCATAATTATTTTTTTGCTATAATAATTAAATACCTACAGACACTAGTGTTTCATCCTTTCGGGAATCTTCAGTTCAGGTGTCACGATTAACACCAGTCGAACGATTTGAACGATTTGAATATACATATATATATATATATATATATATATATATATATATATATATATATATATATATAAGTATATATATATATATATATATATATATATATATATATATATATATATATATATATATATATATATATTATGAGAAGAAAGTTATTTCGGAATTTTTTATTTTAATTTCAAATGATGTATTTTCAAATAAGTTTTCATTATAATACATTTACTTTATATATTATTTTCAATGAGCATTATTCTCTCTATTTAATCGTTTAAATTAAAACTGTTTTAAAACAATTGTGCCTTCTATCTAGAACGTTGAATACAAAATGAAAAAAGCACATTCGCGCAATTTTCTTATTTCAACTAAAGCTACGCTAAAAAGCCGCTGAAACAGATCGCGATATTAACGAAGATTTTGACCCATAAACCACTACCGAACGCGTAGCACAATGGTGGTTTAAGAAATTTCGTAGTGGCGACGTGAGTTTTAAAGATGAGATCGTAGTGGTCAGCCATTGGATGTTGACAACTTTCAATTAAAAGCCTCAGTCAAATCCAATCCATGCACAAGTGTTCGAAAACTTGCTTCTGAATTAAACGTAACGTATACGACGATTTCCAACCACTTGACAGAGATTGGAAAGACAAAAAAAAAATTTGATAAATTGGTGCCTCGGGAATTGAACGAAATCAATAGAAACGCTGTATCAAGTTTTATCTTCCCTTTTTAATGCAACAAGAACGACCCGTTTTTTGGCCGTATTGTGACTTGCGATAAAAAGTGGGTTCTGTACGACAACCGGCGACGCTAAGCTCACTGGTTGGACGCCGACGAAGCTCCACGACACCACTCGAAGCAAGAGTTGTACTAAAAGAAGGTCATGCTGGCTGTTTGGTGGTTTGCGACCGGTCCCCTCCATTACAGATTTTTTAATACAGGCGAAACCATTACGTGGTGAAGTACTGTCAACAAATGGGTTAAATTCACCAGAAACTTCGACAACAATGCCCAGCATTAGTCAACTGAAAAGGCCTACTTTCCTCCACGACAAAGCCTGGCCGAACTTTGCAAAACCGACCCTGCGAATTCGACTACAAAACTCTGCCTCATCCGTCATACTCTCCAACCCTCTCGCCTACTGACTGCCACATTTTCAAGCATCTCGATAACTTTCTGTGTGAGAAATTCTTCAAAACTTAAGCGATATACAAAAACACCTTAAGCGACTTTATCACCACCAGAACGCAGTATTACTGCCATAAATACACTTCTTTTGACATTGGCGAAAGTGTGTTGATTCTGATGGTGCTTATTTAGAGCAATAAATTTTTGTTTGAGTCGAGATATGTTCATCTGAATTTAAGATTTTATAACCGCAAGAACTTTGTTGTCACCCTTATATATATATAAGTCTGGGTAGGTTTATCCATTAAGGCGTTGGGTGAAATTGAAAATCAAATAAGAGACGTGTTACATTTAACACTTTAAAGCTAAATAACAACGCGATTTTTTAACCTTTATAAAATAAACGAATGTTTATTTTTAAAGAGAGATATATATTTCGGAGATATACACTCGTTTTTCAATCTTTACATATATATATATACATATATATATATATATATATATATATATATACCTCTTATTCTTCGTCATGATGTTTAATGGAAGTGGACTTAACTTAAAATTCTTCCATTAAACATCATGACGAAGAATAAGAGAAATATATATATATATATATATATATATATATATGTATACATATATATATATATATATATACAGATTGAAAAAGGAGTGTATATCTCCGAAGTATATATCTCTCTCTTTAAAAATAAACATTCGTTTATTTTATAAAGGTTAAAAAAATCGCGTTGTTATTTGGCTTTAAATTGTTAAATGTAACATGTCCCTTATTTGATTATATATATATATATATATATATATATATATATAAATACGTACTAGCCACCCGTGTCACGGCTTTGCCCGAGAATTCAAAATAAGTTACGAAATTTCAATACCCAAGCTTGAATTAATGATTAATTATACTACTTGATAGTGATAATTGCCTTATTACTATAAACATCAATAATAACCAAATGGTAATACTACTAATATTACTGCTTATACCATAACATTGTTGATAACCGTAAGTATAAATGCAGTAAAATAAGTTTTATAATAAGAGTAATCTAAATAAAAATATAATATAAATAATAATGATACTCATAGCAGTACTCGTTATGCTAATAATAGAATCACTGTGATGAAAGTAATTGATTTAAAAATTGAAAATTTCTAAAGATAATGTTAAGAAATGAAACAACAATAATATTAAAACTGATATTAATGACAGTAAGACAACTATTATGCATATGAATTATCATAAAAATAATACAGGTATTAGTGGAATGAATCAGAATAGTAATAATAGGACAAGAAGAATGTAGAAAATTGCAATAGTACTATTAGTAAAAAATATCAGCAATAGTAGCAACACTAAAATCACCACCATCAACAACAAAAACAACAACAGCAATCAGTAACACAACAACAACAACCACCAGAGCAACAACAACTCGAACAACAATCAGAACAACCAAAATAATAGAGACTAAAACAATAATAATAACTTAACGACGACAATAAGAATATCAATAATGAAAGTTAAAGCAACTCCAAGACATGGTGAAAGTAATCAAGGGGAAAATGAACAAAAATGTAAGAAAATTCCAAATTGGAAAGCTTTCGGACCAGATGATTTACAGGAGCATTAGATAAAACTTACCAACTTGCATAAAAAGATTGCATCTCAAAATGACGAACTGTTGACAGGAAATATAAATTCCCGAATGGAGCAAGCAAGAAGGATACATCAAAGGGCACTGCCGTTGATAACTAACTATCCATCACCTGACTTCCACTGATGTGAAAACTGTTGACAGGCATTTTGGAAGATGAGATTTACCAATATTAGGAGCAGCAAGATACTTTATCGGAAGAACAAAAATGATGTAGACGAGGTAGTAGAGGATCCAGAGATCACTTGTTTATTGATAGGACAATACTTCGGGATTTTGAGAAAAGATCCACATATCCATGCATGTCATGGCTAGATTACCGCAAAGCATATGATTTGCTTCCGCATATAACATGTATTTCTGGAATGTTCCCCGGATTGTGTCTATATCTTGCGATATTGTTTACCACTAGTGTTTCGTAAGCCTGAGCGACTGGATCCAACGTTCGATATCCGACTCGACTCTTTCTGACTGACTGACTCAAACTCCCTCTCTCTAACTGACTAATGTCTCTCTCTCGCTCTCTCTCTCTCTCTCTCTATATATATATATATATATATATATATATATATATATATATATAAACTATCGCTTTGCTCCACTGTTTAATGTCAGAGATCAATCTTATTGTTATTTTAAATAAAGTTTTATTAATCTATCTACATTCCAAACTGGTCTACAATCCAGTATATAAAATTCCAGGACGACTCAAACTAATTGTTTTATTTTCCAACATTCTTCTTTGTTATCGAAGCATTTTCTTTGAATATTTTCTAATTCATAACCTCTACATTTCTATGCAATAACAACAACGATAACAATAACAGCAACAACAACAACAACAACAATAATAATAATAATAATAATAATAATAATGATAATAATAATAATAATGGAAAGTCCTAGGAGAGAGCACTGACCAGACCTCCGTTGGACAAGTGTGAAGAGAACTGATACATTGGTGGGGGGCGTATTGGCATTCAAATTACAGTGGAGATCAATAGCCTCTGCCAACGAGAAATCAATGGAAAGCTGCTGTTGCGATAATGCAAATTCATTTGCAAATGTTATCGAAAGAGGTGGAGAGTACTGGAAATCTTGGGAGACTTCTGTGTGAAAGCTTCTTGTGAGTCAATTATAATCGTTTAGGTTACTTAACGATGAACGGGAATTCCATACAACACCAGAGAATGGTGAGGACTGATAATGTGAAACTATTGTGAGATATGAAGATCGAATGTGATAATGTGATTGGAGCAAAGGAACCGAATTTGGTCGTGTTGGAGAAAAAGGAACACAAGGCAATGCTCGTTGATCTAGCAATGCCAGCGTATGTGAATATGGAGGAAATATAAAAAGAGGAAGTCGTAAAAGTGCCAAGACTTGAAAAGGGAGATAAAAGACTGCGCAAGTTGAAAACGGTAGGTGTACCTGTTGTACCTGTTGTGATGGGATCCCTGGGGAGTATGACAAAAGGGTTTGAAAAGTGGATCAAGAAAGATCGTCAGACTGAGGAGAGAAGGCACTAACAACTCGTCAACTTGACGAGTGCAACTTGGACTGGAACCTTGCGCAAGCTTACTACTACCATAATAACAGTGAAATCAAAAAGTGGGAACAATGTATGAAATCAAAATATTACTATTAGTAAAAAAAAATAGCAATAATTAATCACCATCATCACTACCACCACCAATAACAAAACCAAAACAATAACACCACTAATAATAATAATAATAATAATAATAATAATAATAATAATAATAATAATAATAATAATAATAATCTATATATTAATACGATAGCGTGTGTGTTATTTTCTGTGTCACGCTTACATCTTTTTTTTTTCTTCCGGATGATTGCCGTTTAATTGTTATTACTGCGCATTTCTTTTAATAAATTATTTTTCCAAGTTTTGGTTTCGGGTTCGATTACAGCTGATGCACATAAGTCATATAGATATATTCTTTTTTGGGGGGAGGGGGACTACAACTTTATAATATATAAGCATCGATAGAAAATTCTCTCTAATAATATATACGAGATTTGCATAAATTAAAATATCATACGTAAGCGTATTTTACGACCAGGCTAAGCCGGGTGCCCTTGTTAGCTGAGATAAATACTTTTGTAGTTTTAACAAAAGTACTACAATACTATCAGGGAGTCTCCATTTACGCTGAACAGTCACAGAATATCAACATCAATATATTACATATAAAAGAGCCGCTGTGAAATTCCCACAGATCCCGCTAATAATAATAATAATAATAATAAGAAGAAGAAGAAGAAGAAGAAGAAGAAGAAGAAGAAGAATCATGATGGTGGCTTGTGTGAAAACTATTACATAATAAATAAAATACGAAATGTGTTTTTAAAGTTAGTATAAAACAATAAATCTTCTTGTTAATGACATGCAATATGGTTTCAATTCTGCCAGATCTACAGCAGGTGTGCTAACGGTTATATCTCATAGGATTAGTGAATCTCTTGACAAAGGCTTACATTCTAGGGCAATTACTCTTGATAAGCTATGGCATAACGGCCTATTTCACAAGATTTTCAGCTACGGTATAACTGGAAATGTTTTCTCAATCATTAAATAATTTCTGTCTGATAGGCGCATAAGAGTAGTGGTTGATGGGCAGAAACCAGAGGTACTCAGTATTAATGCTGGAGTCCCTCAGGGGGTCCATCCTGGGCCCAACTATCTTCCTGATCTACATCAATGATCTCCCAAAACACATACTTAAATCATTCGTTGACCATCTATGGCGCCACATCAAAGGCCGTAAATGACACAGTTCTCTCTGATTCTCTTTCAATCTGATCTCGAGCGAGTGGTACAGTGGGGGAAGAGATGGCTGGTTAATTTTAATGCATCTAAAACCAAGCTCCTATCTTTACATCATCAACGCTCTGATCCTCATTTGGTATCAATAAACACCCGTCTAGCTGAAAACACTGTCAAAAATTTTCCCCACACTTTATCTGTGCCAAAACCAAAACGTAGATTCCATGAACAAAGCTTCTTTCTTAGACGTGCACGCCTGTGGAACTCTGTTCCGTTTGCCTATTTCCCACCTGACAACAACCTGAAGGTCTTCAAGTACAACATAAACAAATTCCTGAGGAACTGCCCCTTTAAGTAAGACATTTTATCAAATCTTCAATACAAACGTAAAGTACACGCAATAACCCTTATCCCCGAGTGGCCTCCGGGCCTGATAAGTGGTGACTACCTTGTAAAAAAATAAAATTAAAATGCGACGCAATGTTTTTATTAAATTTTCACGAGAAAGTACAGAATAGTTGTAGGAATTCCTGTTCGTTTTCTGCATAAATTACTTAAAAGTAACTAAAACTGTAATAATAATAATAATAATAATAATAATAATAATAATAATGATGATGATGATGATGATGATGATGATGATGATGATGATGATAATAATAATAATAATAATAATAATAATAATAATAATAATAATAATAGGGAAATGAGACTAGAAACCCAAATACACAAACATAAAAAAGAAACCAAAATGATCATCAGGAAGAAAGCAATGTGGAGAAGACGGAATATTGGAAATGTGACTGACATGGAGAGGCTAAACAAGAAACATGAAGAACTGGACCAAAAAGTAAAAGCAAAAGAAGCGGGATCGAGACGAATAAGATATAAATCTGAACAATGCAAACAAAACAGGACATTTGAAACTAATGAAAGCCAATTCTACCAAAATGTGAACGGAGGAAAAACAAAAAACAGAGCAACCAAATCCAACAGAAATAAAACTCTACTGGAGTAAAATATGGGAAGAACAACGAGATCACAATAGAAATGCCGAATGGCTGAAAACATGAAAGGAGAGTTACAGCAAATAGAAGGAACAGTTAATGAAATGAGCAAGGAAACCCTAAAGAAAACCATAGGAAAAATGGCAAATTGGAGAGCACCAGGGCACGAGGGGATACATACATACTGGTTCAAAAAAATTCACAACCTTACACGAAAGACTAGCCCAAAACCTGAGAAGATGTATACAAGAAGGAAGCGTGCCAGACTGGACGACAAAAGGTAGAACCACATTGCTACAGAACGACACAGCAACTATAGGATGATCACGTGCTTACCCACCATGTGGAGATACTTACAGCACAACTGAGGGAACAAATCTATCACTCCCTGAATAATCGTGGACTCATCCCCGAAGAACAGAAAGGGTGCCAAAAAAGAAAAAGAGGAACACATGATCTGCTATATATAGATCAAAAGATCATAAAGGAGTTAAAAAGGAGAAAGAATTTAGACATGGCATGGATCGACTATAAAAAAGCGTACGACAGGATTCCTCAAGCATGGATAATAGAATGCCTAAAAATATATAAAATACCAATGAAAACATGGAGACTGGAATTGACAGCTGATGGACAACAATAACAGAAATTAGCATACAAAGAGACATCTTCCAAGGAGACTCACTATCACCATTACTGTTCATCATAGCCATGATGCGCCTGAATAGTATTCTGGAAAAGTGCCAAGCCGGATACAAGTTCTCCAATACAGAGGAAAAATGAACTACCTGACATATATGGACGATTTGAAACTTTTTTGAAGGACCGAAAAGGAGCTAGAGACACTAATTAACACTACCAGGATCTTCAGCCAAGATATCCAAATGGAGTTTGGAATCGAAAAGTGCGCACTACTAGTTATAAGAAAGGGAAAACTGTAAACGACAGAAGGCATGGAACTACCCAACCAAACAGAAATGAGGGCACTAGGGGAACAAGACGACTATGAATACTTGGGAATTCTGGAAGCGGACACCATCAAAGCATCAGAAATTAAAAAGAGAATGAGAAAGGAATACCTCAGGAGAACGAGAAAACTCCTGGAAACGAAATTATATAGCAGAAACCTAATAAAAGGTATAAATACATGGGCATTATCACTAGTAAGATACTCTGGACCGTTTTTAGGGTGGACAAAAGAACTGAAACACTGTGACCAGAAGACCAGGAACCCCATAAACATGCATAATGCACTACACCCAAAGGATAATATTGACAGACTCTACGTGAAAAAGGAAAGACAGAGAAGACTTGTCTGCAAAGAAGACTGAATGAATGACACGAAAAACAAGAAAAATACACAATGCAAAATACTGAAAGGATAATTATGGCAGCGAGAAACAATGAAAAAATACAATAAAACAGAAAACAGAGAGACAAACGATAAAACGAGAAAGGAAAGAATGGGAAGAGAAACAACTCCACGAAAGAGTCATAAGAATGACAAAAGATGAGAATAGCGAAAACACCTGGACATGGATGCGAAAAGAACATATAAACCGAGAAACCGAACTCTAATAACTGCAGCACAAGATAACTCGATAAGAACCATCGATATACAAGCCAGGATCGATAAAACACAAGAAAACAGCAAATGCAAACAAAACGATAAACCATATAGTAAGTGAATGCAGCAAACTGGTCCAAAAGAATACAAAAACAGGCACGAGCAAGTGGGGAGGGCGGTGCACTGGGAATTGTGCAAACGACTGCATTTTGAACGTACAGACAAATGGTACAAGCATAAACCCGCAACAGTACTCGAAAGCGCGAACCACAAAATCCTACGGGGCATGGACATACAGACGGACAAACCCATACATCCAAGCAAGAAGACCAGATGTAATAATTAACAAGAAAGAAAAATCCTGTCAATTCGTAGATTTTGCTGTCCTAGCTGAGCACATGGTGAGTATGAAAGAAAAGGAGAAACGGAGCAAATACACAGAGCTAGCCGGAGAGTTAAAAGGGAATTGGATGATGAAGAAAATCAAAATAATACCTATAATAGTAGGAGCACTAGGCACAATTCCGAAAACCTTTGAAAAAAGAATGGGAGAAATTTGAATCAGAGGAAAGGCTGCAAAAATACAACGACTAATGATAATGAAAATGGCTGAAATATTAAGGAAAGCCCTTGAATGCGGAGAATAATACAAATATACAATATAATGAAGAAGCGTTACAGGAAATGAAGAACACTGAAGCTGCATATCTACAAGTTCCGCACCTTCATCACGTATTATTATATATCCATTATCTCATCACTATTCCCCTCTCCAAAAAAAAAGTGATACCAAAGAGCCGAGAAGAGTCAAGGAGGATGGAAAAGCCGAGGAGAGAGCGCTGACCAGACTTCCGCTGAACAAGCGCGAAGAGAACTAGGATTTTAGGGAGGCTTAGTTGCCACTCAAATTCCAGTATAGACTAATGGCCACTGCCAGCGAGAAATCAATGGTAAGAGGCTGTTGCGATGACGCAAATTTATTTGCAAATGCTACGAAGGAGGTGGAGAGAGAGCTAGACGTCTGGGGAGACTTGTTGTCACTCTGCTTTCAGAGAACACCACAGGTTTCCAACCAGCTCTTGATGACTTGTGTGAAAGCTCTATGTGAGCCAACAACAAAAAAAACAACAACAACAATAATAATAATAATAATAGCGATGTAAGAGCTGTTTATGTACGAATGCCAAAAAGTTTGTTTAATTCAAGTGCGAAGAATACGACTGTTATTATGAAGAGCGAGTGTTTCTAATGTTAATGTGCATAACGAACAGTTGATTGTAGTCTATTCTGTAATTCTGTTAAACTTAGCATAAAGGGAGAGCGATTGTTAATTAAAGTTTATAGTCAAAGGTAATTTATATAAAATTATTTAAAAATTCGAATAATTTTTCGATAGCATGATATTAATAAAAATACCCAGTGATTTCGGATTCCGCGGAGACGATTATATTTAATGAGGGTGAAATATTTGTTACTACCTATGTGTGATTATGTATTTGAAAGAGTGAGTCAAAGAGTGAGATTATAACATTTATTAAACGGTGACGAAATGTATGCATTCTTGCGCGAAAACATACTGCAGTATTTGGAAGAAATAGTGAGTGTAAAAGATTTGCATGTGAATTGGTTCGTTATTTTTCTATAGATCCGAAAATGACACAGGAAAACTATATCTTTTTTTTTTATTATATATATATGTGTGTGTGTATGTGTGTATATGTGTGTGTGTGTGTGTGAATATACATAAGAAAAACGTTATAGAACGAGTAAAATCATTTCTCTGAACAAAGCGATTTGTACTGCACTTATTCTCCTTGAAAAAAAGTAAAATCAAATTGTAATGTTTCTCAATCTCATATCTAAAATCCCAATGTTTATTAAAATCAATTGGATAAGCTTACTGGGGGGGGGGTCAAGAAAAATAAAATTGCAGAAGTAATACTTCATTCATGTCTAATTACTATAGATAAAATGTCATATAATCTAGAATGTTTAATTATATCCTCTAAATCCCCCCTTTAAAATACTTCACGATTTTTGGCATATTTATTAAGATGCTTAATATTTATTATTAAAATTTCACAAAAATCCAAAGCATCTGGATTCGCATAAAACTAAGCAAAATATAGCCCACATTACGAACGTTTTCGCTTAGTAGCTATGTTAAAAATTCATAACGATCGGTTCATAAAATTCCGATTGAATCGTGTACATGCAAATATGTATAAGCGTTTACACGTATTTTAGTTTATCTAGATATATTATATAACAGTGTGCGCGCTTTACACACACACAAACACACACACAAACACATTCACACACAAACACACACACACACACATATATATACATATATATATATATATATATATATATATATATATATATATATATATACTCTGTCTCGCATATGTAATGCACACGCATGCACAACTCACATAACTCTTCTCTGCTCTTTCACTCTATCCGACTCTTTTTATAAATATAAGCGCTTGGTTGTGTGTGAGACTGGCTTCACAATCGGAAGTTGTATTAATACAAGGTTAGATTACAACCGGATGTTGAGCAAAAGTAGAAGTAACCACTACCGAAAAATTGATCTATGTAGTTTACATTCGCTTGGTTGGATATCGGTCGATTGCAACCCATCCTATCCTCTACCCTAATATCGGGTTTTTCTTTCTAACGTATCCGACACGCACACGCATTCTTCATATGTTCTCTCTTTTTCTCTTACACACACACTTTTTTAATATCCCAAACATGGCTTTTCCTTTTTATTTTCGTTTCGCTTCAGCTTTCCTTGTTGCAATATTTTAGCGTTTATTTCCTCTAGCATCTCCCTCTCTCTCTCTCTCTCTCTCTCTCTCTCTCTCTCTCTCTTTCTTTCTTTTTTTCTATCTATATTTCTCTCTCTTCTCTCTCTTTCCCTCCCTCTCTCTGTTTCTAGTTTTACTGTGTGCGTATCATTCCTGCTTTTATAATAGATATTTTGATCCATATAGAATGCAAAAAGGGCGGAAAGGCATGGGATGATTGTATTTCGTCAATATTCCAAGTGTAAAATACCATTTTTAATTACGATCTGAAATATTACCGCTGACTTTGATATGAAACCCAGTGCAATTACATAACATCTTCCTTCGTTGTCGAAAACAACTACTTTTATACTATTTGAATAACGAATGTGAAATATAGTGTAAAAATTCCCAAACAAAGAGATAATCGAGGTTCTTTTTTAAACATGTATATCTTATCGAGGTTCTATTTATACATGTATATTTTATCGAGGTTCTATTTATGCATGTATATTTAATCGAGGTTCTATTGATACATGTATATTTTATCGAGGTTCTATTTATACATGTATATTTTAGATAAAAGTCTACTGTGACAAGCAATGTTCCTATGGAATTTAAAGTTTAACGCGTTAAAGATAAAACAAGTGCAGAATTTTATTTTTAGATAAACAGACATATTATTTTATTAAATCAAATTCGATATTTCGATCCATAGCAGAATCGTCATCAAGAAATATAAGTGTTTCCCCCCCTTTTTTTTACATATGATGTTGTTGGTTGGTAATTCCTTGCACGTACCTCTCAGATGTTTTGATGAGGGTAATGTTTGGTTTAGTAGAAGGACGCTGGTCTACCAAATTAAAAGAAGATAAAATCACTAATATAACGTGTGAATATTTGGGAATTCTGAAAGTAGAATCCGTTATAGTAACAGAAATATAAAAAAAAGGATTGACAAACAATACTTAAGACAAACAAAAAATTTTAGAAACAACAAACAAAAATGTAGAAAAATCATATGGACAATTCTTACTAGCATGATATTGTGGTTCATTTAGGCTGGACAAAAAATGAAACCAGAAAACTAGGAAACTAATGATCACGTACTATGCACTACACCCAAATAAGGATTCGTACTCACTTTACGTGAAAAAGAACAGAAGAGAAAAGTCAAAATGCCTAGTAAATATAGAAGACTGTGTGAAAAAATAATTCAGGAATGCTGATTATTGCAGCAAAAGACACCGTCAAAATGAGTAATACGGAGATCAGTAAAACCTGAAACAAAGAAATGGGAAAAGAGAATTAGGAAGATACACAGCAAAATGAACGATTTGTGATAGTTACAGGATAAGGGGCTACAAAAACTTGAATATGGATACGAAAAGAACACTTGAACAGAGAAAATACAGCCGCACAAAATAATTAGATTAAAAGTAATAAAAAGAGAAGAATACAAGCACAAACATGATTGCATTTCAAACAGAAAAGTATGGAAACGAATGCAGTCTGAATACATAAGCAAACGATACAACCTACTACATCACTGGAATAGAAAATATCATAAAATAATCTGCGACATTGAGGGACAAAGAAGTAGTCTTATTCAATCCATGTCATAATAATTAACAGGAAAAGAAAAAAACATGTCATAATAATTAACAAGAAAGAAAAAACTAAAAATTGGAGATTTTACCATCTAAGCAAACCAGTGTAAAATAAAACAAATATACGAAACTTTGTAAGGAATTGAAAGGAATATGAAACATAAAGACAATCAACATAAAACCAATAATTGCATGTTACAGGCGCTGAGCGTTTGGTAGGCTTATTTCCACCTATACTTTAAAGAAAATAATTTGTCGTTGTCAGTCAAAAACAAATGGTAAGTGACGATTGCAATAACGCAAAATAATTTGCAATGAGTATCGAAAGAGATAGAAAGAAATCAGCGAAGACTTTTTATTACACAAACTCTGGTAAACATGAAATAGGAAAGGATATAAAGAAATAGAGTGATCACTGTGCCAAGCAATCAATGCTAAGTGGCGCTAAACTGAATACAAAAAAAGACAAGAAAAAGAAAATCGGAAAAGAAGCAAATACGAAAAGAAAAGACGTAAAAATACACATAAACATGGCTACTCAAAAAGAACAAAAACAGTTGGATATAGAAACCTAATTTTTACTGACAGCAACACAAAATAATATGATCAGAACAAACTATACAAAAGCGGTAACAGACTAAACTTAGGGAAATAGTCGACGAATAGACAAACAGGCATTACGTCATTCACTGTACATTATGTCATTCACTGTACATTACGTCATTCACTGTACATTACGTCATTCACTGTACATTATCTCATTCACTGTACATTATGTAATTCACTCTACATTACGTCATTCACTGTACATTATGTCATTCACTGTACATTACGTCATTCACTGTACATTACGTCGTCACTGTACATTATGCGAATATAAGTACCTTGAACATATGGACAAATCGTGCAAGCATAATTCGGAGCGAGTAAGTGAAAACGAAAAGTATAAACTCCTATAAAGCATGGAAATCAAACGGAAAGGGAATTGATCCAAGAAATAAGACCGAACGTGATAATAGTCACAAAATAAGAACATCATGCCAAAATGGTACATTTCACCGCCCTAGCAGTTCAAAAGATGAATTTTAAGAAAGCAGAAAAAACAAAACAGATACATATAGCTTGCCAGAGAATTGACGGGAATATGGAAGATAAAAAAGCCAATATAATATTAATAGTAAGCGATAGGAAGGTGCAGAACAATAGAAAAGGTGATTTTGAATCAAAGAATGGATAGACAATATACAAAACACGGCGTTGCGTTGATGAAAGCAGTTGAAATATTCAGAGAAATCCTTGTGTGCAGAAACCAATTCACATAACGACCTGATACGCAGAAAATCTGAAATAGAATAACACTGGAAACATAAAACAAAAATCAAAGAAACAGAAAAGGAAAATTGCAGAGAAGAAAAGTCACTTCATCTGAAACAACCTCAAAAGAAACAATCGCACAGAGCGACATGTGGTAGTAGCAGCATCTCTTTAGTGATATGAACATGGTTGTAAATGGTCAAGTCGAATAGAAAGACTATAAGGACACAGTGAATACTGGCATTCCTGAGAAGTTTATTTTCTTTCAAATTCAAGAGAAAATAAACTAGCGTTCTCAGTGAGGAATCAATGCTCGGAAACACAAAATGATTTATAACAGCTTTTGAAAAAGAAGAAAACTAGAAATCTGAATATTATTCAAAGAATATTATCTGTTTTTGCCAGTGAGTGATCATTGGTAATGTCTTCTGAAATAATTCTTGGTGAGTAAATAATAATGAACATCCACGAGAAATAATATACGTTAAAATTGCATCAGACATTATAATACGCGGTGTCTTCAGTAAGTTTCAATACTTTTTTGTACGGGTATTTAAAATTGTCGTAGATACTTGAAAATTCATTATGTTATTGCTCTACATCTTATGAGATGACTGACTAATTTTTCATGATTTCAGGTTCAAATGAACAGCTACAGCAGGAATCAGAATGCACTCTACTAAAGCATAATTATCACAGTTGGTGAATTTCAAAATTGCAATCTGAAAATGAGGACAATTAAGAAGAACGATATGCAATAAAATTCTGTTTTAAACTTGGAAAACGTGTAACAAGGAGTGTTTTTGAGTGGCATAATGGATTCAATAAAGGCAGGGAGTTTGTGAGGGATGATATGAGGTGTGAGAAGGGGTAAGGAAGTAACAAAACCAGAGTTGATTGGCCAAATACAGAATTTCATTCATAAGGATCGTCATGTGTCAATAAAGATAATAAGTGCACAGTTTGATGTCAGTGTGGTAATTATACACAAAATTATTTGCGAGGAACTGAAGATGCAGAAGATTTGCGCAATGTTTATTCCCAGGATTCTCCATACTTGTCATGGACTATTTTACCACAATGGGCATCGAGACAGTCCCTCACTCTCACTATAGTCCAGACCTTGCTCGTTGTGACTTTTCGTTATTCCCTAAGCTCAAGGAAAACTTTAGAAGCTGGCATTATAAGACATTTAAGAAGATCAAAGAGGCTGTGTCGGGAGTCATTGAAACGCTTTCACAAGAAGGCTTACACGGGGCCTTCCAGAAATTGTTGGAATGGTACAACAAATGGATTACAGCCGGTGGAGATTACTTTAAAGAAAACTAGGGTTTCATGAGTGTACTATGAATAAAAGTGCCCATACAAGAAAGCATGAAAACTCAATGAAGGCAACCCGTAATATTACTGATACTACTATTAATATTACTACTATTAATAAATAAAGAAATAATAATAATAATAATAATAATAATAATAATAATAATAATAATAATAATTGCGTTAAAAAGCTATCGTTTGTTATATACTCGCAAAAGGCTGGCTGTAATATAATGAAGAATGTTAATAATGATCGTTAAATAAAGCCATAGTAACCTCCCACCACGCCAGAACTTAGGGTGGTTCGTTCTTCTTGATTTAACTTTTAATGCCAATTAATAATATCGCGATTGCCTTCAGTTGAATGTTCTCAGTATTTTACTCCTCCTTTTTTTTTCGCTAACCCTTCCCACTTCTCTATATTATATCCTCCTACAATTTCATCCCCTCTCATCCCCCTCTCTCTCACTCTCTCACTCTCTCTCTCTCTCTCTCTCTCTCTCTCTCTCTCTCTCTCTCTCTCTCTCTTTCACTCTTTTACCTTAGTCTCTCCATTTTCCATTTTATTCTCTTCATAGTTTTGTGTTCTTAGAGATTTTTCTTCCATTCCGAATTATACAGAGTTCTCTCACACTATCTTCTATCGGCTATTTCTTTGCTTTTCCTTACATCTACATTTCTCCTCACCCCGTCCTCTCTCTTCACTCCCCCTTTTCTCTCTCTCTCTCTCTCTCTCTCTCTCTCTCTCTATCTATCTATCTATCTACCTATCTTCTTTTCTTTATAGTTTCATCGATTCGTCCTTCCCATTTTATTTATTTCTCTTTGTCCCCTGTATGTAGATGTCTACCCCATCTTCTACTTAAACTCAATTTTGCATTGGATGACTGTGCACCCAAACAGACACTTGTGCCAGTAATGAAACTGTTTTATGATTCTTTTCTTGTCGACTGAACGCGAGCCAAGAAAGAGAATTAAGTTCAATAAAAAACACTTAATATTAATTCTGAGCCGTTTCTAGTCTGCACGTGATCGCTTTAGGCACAGGCAGGGATCAATGAATGAATTAATACACATTTTTTTTTACTTTCAGTGATATAGTCTATTCTTTAATAACGTAAAGAAACTTGAATGATATCCACATACGTTTACACATATACACAGATATGTGTATGTGTGCGTGTGTGTATGTGTGCGTGTGCTCGCGTGTGTGTGTGTGTGTGTGTGTGTGTGTGTGTGTGTGTGTGTGTGTGTGTGTGTGTGTGTGTGTGTAGTTTCAGAAATCAAGTGTCCTTTTCTTGGCGCTGAGATATGATCTTTACATTAGATACATAGATATTAGAAAGTTTCCCTTTATAACCCACACGCTGACTTTTTCGCTCATTAAGTTAATTATATTATGGTATAACTTTTGTAAACACACTTGGTGATATCTGCTTGCATAAAAACATAAATTAATTTGTGCTGACTGCATGAACTGTATGAATGCTTATATAAAGTGTATATATAAATGTTTATTTTTTATTAGGCATTTATCTATCTATCTATACATATATATATATGTATATATATATATATATATATATACTTAATTTACTCACATAAAATTAATATACGAAAGTATAGATTCATGCGTAAACTTTAAGTATTAACTTCAAAAGTGTTCAATACGTAGGTAGAGCTAGTTACTATATATATATATATATATATATATATATATATATATATATAAATGCAAATGTTTATTTTTTATTAGGCATTTATATATATATATATATATATATATATATTTATATATATATATATATATATATATATATATATATATATATATATATACTAGCCTGGGTGCCCGGCGTTGCCCGGGTGTTTGGAGATGTATGCTGAGAAAATAAAACAAAAACGGTCATTTTTTTTTTAATTTGACCCCTATTATGATCCCTAAAAATTTACTGTTTTGGGCTGAAATTTAATTATTAATTTAGATCCATGTCCAAGGAACCTATATCTAAAATTTCAAGTTTTTAGACCAAAAATTGTCGGAGGAGTTTGGTAGAGTTCTCAAAAATCAAATCGTTCAACTTTGACCCCTTAACAGCCAAATTTCTAACCAACAAAGATTTTTTCAAATCTCAGTACCCTGTATATCAAATTTCGAGTCTGTAGACTTAAAATTAACAGAGTTATTGCGTAGGAAAATTTACACAGACACACACACACAGATACTTGCATTTTTATACATATATATAGATATATATATATATATATATAATTATTTTCACAGCCAAACAACGTCGCAGCTCACAAGAGCCATGGCAATCAACAAACCGGATGTCTAAGACTTTAGAAGCTGTCCTTATAAGACAATTGAGAAGATGAAAGAAGCTGTGACGGGAGTCCTTGAAACGTTCATACAAGAGGATTTGCACAAAGCATTCCAGAAGTTGTTAGACAACAAGTGAATTGCAACTGGTCGATATTGCTTTAAAGGGGACTAGAGTTTCATGGATATACTATCAATAAAAATGCTCATTCGAAAAAGGCACCTCGTAACATCACTAATACTACTTTTGATATTACTACTATTAATATATAATTAGTCTTGGACATCCGGTTTGTTGATTGTCATGGTTCTTGAGAGCTGCGACGTTGTTTGGCTGTGGAAATAATTATATAATCTCTCATATTCTGAAAATTAGAGAGAGAGAGAGAGAGAGAGAGAGAGAGAGAGAACAATAAAGGCGTTTAATTGCCAATATATGCCAAGTGGCAATGTGTCAGCACTGCAGTAAAAGGGTCCATATTCCACTATTTATATATATATATGTGTGTGTGTGTGTGTGTGTGTGTGTGTGTGTGTGTGTGTGTGTGTGTGTGTGTGTGTGTGTGTGCGGCATAATCATCTTGACGCACCGGTTCTCGTCAGATCACCGAAGTTAAGATACGTTGAACCTGCCTAGTGCCAGATGGATGACACTTTCGGAATTCTAGCTGTATGTGCTCTCCGCATATCTTTGCATTGCTTCTAGTCGTCCGGGTCCTCCATTTACAGACTGAGGAGAGGTGTGGTTGGAGATTACGCAACTCTTGCAACAAAAAAAATCAACGTGCAGGCACCCATAGGCGGTATCCATAGTCTTTCAAGACTGAAGGAAGCTACCACATCGCGTGCGTGTATTTAATAATTTCATTTTATGACTTAATATAAATATTGTTATGAAGCAGATGTAACAGATGATCAGTGATCATTTGAAGACTAGTTTTGTTGCTAAAGTTTTATGTTCAGTTTATCGATAATTTATTTGTTTTAGCTTTTGTTGATTTGACTTTTATTTGATTTTTATATAATTGCTTACTTTTATTTAATTATTTATGTATTTTACACACACACACATATATATATGTGTGTGTGTGTGTGTGTGTGTGTGTGTGTGTGTGTGTGTGCGTGTGTGTTTTGTTTACATAAAGTTTAGATGAGATAAGTCATCTGTACCGTCAGTTTCAAACCTGGTAATTAAGGACCGTTTTAGATACGCATATTAAGTTCTCTTCAGCCAATACTCATCAAGGGAGATGTGTATTGGCTGAAGAGAAACAAAACATAAATAATACGATCTTATTTTCGTATTTTCCTTATAATAGAGCTATCTGCTAG
Organism: Euprymna scolopes; assembly: GCF_053919585.1. NCBI lineage: Eukaryota > Metazoa > Mollusca > Cephalopoda > Sepiida > Sepiolidae > Euprymna > Euprymna scolopes. The sequence goes on from NC_136485.1 coordinate 88,919,002, forward strand.
ATTTCTTTTGCCAAAGACTATAACTAATTATATATAATATTAATTGTTTATTATGTTAGAACCTATAATAAATGCTATTTTGTCAATATTATGTTGTATATTCTTGATTAGCATTGTTATACTTATTATAATCTTCGTGTGCTATTTATTTGGTACTTAATTTTAATATTAGTGGTTAATATACTTTTTATTTGTGCTGACTTTAGTTTTATATGCGAGATAATATGGCGTTTCATATGTGAGACGTCTGGAGAGGCTTGTCGTTGTGTGGCTAATGTATGAATTATATGAATTGGCACATTGGTTATAAAGACATGTTTCGAATGTACAGTAAAATTCGTATATTACATTTGTTGTTCTTACTGTGTGTTTTATAATATTATTCTTTTTAATTATTAAGTTAGAACTTTTACATGTGTAATATATTATTAGTGTAATCTTTTAGTTTTGTTCTTAGGTTTAGTGTATCATTTTATTAGGTTCATCACAATTTTTTCTTCTAGTTTATAGTTAGTATGTAATTGGTTTTATCTGCATCATTTATTTTTGGTCGTGTTCAGATCTATTTTCCTATACATAGAGTTTATATAACCTTTTGTTTGTAAATCGACTATTTTATTTGGAAAATTGTTGTTTATTAGAGTTTGTTTTATAAGTTTCGTTTATGTAAGAGTTGAAAAAATAAATACAAATCAAAACAATGTTTTGCAAATAAAAATCAATACAGATATTTACAGAAAATTACTACAAATATTTTAAATCGAATTAAAAAAGATTTTTGAAGAATTTGGAGCCTGAAGAATAGCCTTTCTGTCACTCTTATCTTTTATATCCAGATTTTTTATTTCGTATGTAGCGACAAATCAATTTTCACATTGTTTCGTAAACTGAAAATTTCGATTTCGAGTTTTTCGTATCTATAGGTTTCACTATATACAGTGTGTCCCAAAAGGTTTGACGTCATTTTAAATGCCAATATCTCGGAAACTACCCAGTGTATCTTAATGAAACTCCACAAACTTTATGTAGAACGTCATAAGTTTTATTAACGTAGCAAAAAAACAAAGATTTGTAGATTCTATGACCGATTTCATAAA